>NC_087516.1:50494514-50830040 GCF_963921805.1 Phalacrocorax carbo | reverse complement strand
AGTTAAGGACTGTCTTCCCACAGAGCCCTTCAGCTCAAACATTAGTGTTTTGTGACTGAAATTCTTTTCCTCTAAATACTGTTCCAACAGTGACAGCCACCCTAGACAGATGTCTCAAGCTTCTGATCTGCACTGATCTGCAGTGGCAGACTGAATAAGAGACAGACTACATCTGTTAATGTAGCACAATACCACACCATTTAGCACAAAGAGATCGATTACCTTTATTGTGGTGATAAGCTGAGACCCATCAATCTGAACTACTCTGGAGAGTCTTGGTGTTTACCACTGGCCACTGCCACCATCTGCATGTCCTTGCACTTAACCCTATTAGTGCTCTGACACAGGTTAAGATACATTAAATAAGTAAATGAAGAAAACTGAGCACTACCCTAAAGTTTCTGAGCAACATTCACTATTCAGAATTGTAGTAGGCTGGCTTAGTAGCTTTGTTGCTAACAGGCAACACTGCAAAAGAGTTTCAGAGCTGAGTTGCCTGTTCTTGCAGCCATATTTTTTTTTCCTGTTCTTGAAGTGTTATCTCTTATCTCAGAGGACTTCCTAGGGACTGAAATAGAGATGGGTATCACACAACATTTCTATTTTTGGGTCCTCCCTCATGCACCTCCTTGCTCTGTATAAAACACAGTGGCATTTCTCATTGAGGAAGCCAAGCATGCTCTGATTTTCTTTTCCATGCCCCAAGCACCCATGGCAGAAGGCCTGACCTGCCCAAACCTCCTGAGGACTTGTCTGAATCCCAGGGGTACTCAGGGAGCACCAGTACAGGAAAGGAGGAATCATCACCCTTACATCCCTATGTGGGAAGTGCCCAATTACCCCCACTCTGAGAGAAAGTGCTCCCACTGACTCCAGGCTGGAAGGCAAGCAACCCTTGACGCATCACCCCCAAGGAGCTGCCTTAACGAAACCTGAACCTGTTAAAAGTCTACCTTGGTACCATCACCGCGTCTTCTATCGTGGTAATGCCCAACTGTCCATCGCTGCCGGCACCCCAGGAGAAGAGCTGGCCCTGGTCGCTGAGTGCCACGCTGTGAGACTCTCCACAGGCCACGTGCACGATGTGCTGCCCAGCCAGAGCTCCGATTTGCTCTGAGAAAAATAGAAAACCTCTCCAGTCACAGAATTCATCTCAGTGACATGCAGACATCAGGTCTAAGCAAATCTGTATGCAAAGCCATTCAGATGGGTGCATGGATCCCTCCCTAATTTCATTTTAAAAGACTTCCTACAAGAGGAAAGCACCAGGTTTTACTGAAAACATTTAGCTGCTGAGCTCTTTTGAAAGCCTAGTCTGCAAATAAGAGGAGAAAGGCAGGGACACGCCTCCAGGCACAATGATGGTCTACATACAGCCAGCCTCACAGGTACAGGGAAATCTGTTAGGTTATTTAGGAACAAGCAGACTTCCCAGATTTGGTTCTCACTCACTGTTGATGTGGGGATCAGCCAGGACCCAGAAGTTGGCAGACCCTGTAAAACGTGTTTGACCACCTACAGCTCTCGTGTCCAATGAAGACGAGTCAACCACAAAGCTAATCACTCATCCACCCCTTGCTTCATTGCTTGATGTGAGAAAGCATATATGTTACAACATCCCCTGTACTAAGCTTGGAATAGGTTTGAACCTATTAACCTATTACTACCACTGTCAGACACTCAAAAAAGTCCCATTAAAAAAGGAAGCAAAGCAAGAAGGCCTTACAAAATAAACAAGACAAAAAATACCACTCAGTCCTCTGGAAGATTACCCACAATTGACTTCTCATCATTACATCACGTTAGGCAACTGAGGTAGGTTTGACAACTACTTTTACAACATCAACAACCAAATCTTATCCATTATGCAGTTTTTACAAATGGACATGAAAAAGTCTTGTTTTGCAATAAAACATTAGAAATGCCACACGTCTGGTGGAAAAGCTCCCCACAAGTCAGACAGAAGCAGAATTGGTTTTCTTTTTTCTTCCCTAAGTACAAATGTTTCAGGCAGATGAAGAAAGATTTTACCCTGTAAGCTACAAGGCAATGATTAGTTTTATTAAAGTCCCACTTGCCTGTGACATAAAAAGGAAGGGTAGTTACATGTCATTCTATGAAAATGACACCCCACATTAAGGGCATTCAGAAATCATTAACATACTTAGCACCAAAACCTGCATACCAATCAATCTAAATGTCTTAAGTGAATTTAAAAGGAAGGCACCCCTAGGAGGGTTTACCCTCTAAGTCTGGGACCCAGAAAATGAGAATGAGAAGAATCCCTAATGAATATTATGGAAGAAAGAGGTGATAATTATTTAAATATGTATTCTAATAGTAAAATTCTACCTGAACTTGTCCTTCCTTTCACTTGAAATAATTAATGGCAATGGAGGTACAGTTTACAAGTAATAAGTACACAAACATATAAGGAGGGCTTAAAGACTGGGCCTGCCTGTTATCTGGCCATCCTTTAGCCCCACCATCTAATAACACCCTTTGCCCTGCAGCTCTTTCCAGCAGGGCCAATTTCACCCAGTCCCATTGCCAACCCTATGCAAAGACACAGAGAGGTTTTGAGTGTGGCAACTCAATTTACACATGCAATTTCCACACTTGGACCCATAAGCATTAAACTGTAGCACTGCTTGGTGGCCTGCTTTATGTTCATTTGCATATATAATTGAGGGATTTTTATCCATGATAAAAACAACCAGCAGCTGTACGGGCTGGTCAAGGTCAAATTACAAACAAGAGACAAGGTATCTTAACAGCACATGTGGTTATGGTCTCTTCCTCTGAGTCAGCCAGCAAGACAAAAAAAAAAAAAACAACCTGCTGCAACATGCGTGACACCCCACCTATATTCAGCCAAGTATGTTTCTGTACCGGGACCTGAAAGTCCTAAACTAAAGCTCTTGCTGGAGAGGATCCCACCATCAAAAGAAGAGAGGGATGAAGTCATCCTCATCTCCACAGGAAATCCCTTATGATTCACAAACCCTTCACTTTGCTATAAGCTTGCTGGCCAGGGTACGCTGAGACCGGCTGTTACCCAGAGAGCCTGAGCTCTTAAAACCAGCCACAAATTCACCAGCCTGCCCTTCTTCCAAAGCTGGTCCCTGCACACTGTTGAACACTCCAGGGGATGACACAAGCCTGACAAAACAACAAACGAGGGCAATATGGGAGTCTAGGGCATCCGTAACGGAGACTGTTTTGCTACCTGCAGGCACGACTGAGCCAATTTCTTCCCTGGTAAAGCAGTATTTGCCACAATAAATATACATATCATTTGTCATGGAAGGACTTCTGTGACCTGCCCCATAGCTATCAGAGCATCTTGGGGAGGTGACAAAACTCCAGTGACCAAAAGATCAGCATCAAGAGCTGGAGGAGAGAATTCTGACTGCAACAGTACTGCAGCTGGAAAAAAAAAAGTGCCCCGAGGTATCGGGAGGCTGTAGCAGGGACTATGTAGCAAGGGCTTCACAAACTGGGACACACAGAGGACATCCAACAGGTTTAGAAATCCAGAGTGGTTGCTTCAGTCCCCACAGACTCCAGCTTAAGTTTAATTTGGCAACACAAACCTGACCTTGCTCTGTGTGCCACCCCAGGGGACTAAAATACCATCTTGATTTGAAAGGCTGCCCTGTGCCACTGAAAGCCTTCAGTGACTGCACAGCTTACCCAAGAAGCAGAGTATAGCCTCACCCAGGCTTGCTGGATGACCACAGACAAAAAAAAAAAAACAAAAAGAAAAAACATGCCTCTCTTGGAGCTGAAGATCTTTGCCATTAGAAATGTACACATACGGCCCATCCCACCATAGTACATTCCTAAGACTGTCAATTGCAGCTTGCCTGCAAAGTCATGAAGAAGTGTAAACACCAAACAGTTCAGGCTTTATACGCTCACACACATGTCCTTCCAAAGATGGAAAAAAGCTAGCCTTTGCCTGGGGGCACAGACTGCCCAGGCAGTCCAAAAAGGGTCCCAGTTCACCGTCAGGCTTGCCAAGCCACCAAGTGTACTATCTCCCTGCCAACGTGGGTAGTATTATCAAAAACATCTGACAATTACTTCTTCGTTGACCTCCCGCCTCTTCCTCACATCAAAATAGGAGGTGTTTCACTGGCTGGTATGCATTTGTTTTAGCTTCCAGAGCATCACACCACCATTATTCACTCTTCAGAGAAGATGCACCACCGCAATGAGATGAAGGGTGCAAAGTGTGAAGTTTATTCTTAGTATTGTGTGTTCAGTAACTGATTATTAAAACCAGTCAAATGGAGCATAAAAGGCAAAATTATGCAAAGCGAAGCAGAACAAAACCCTGAAAGCAACAGGGAAGGGCTGAAGGAGTTATGCAACACAGTGTTTCAACATCATAAAACTTTCAGAAAAAAAAACCAAAAACCCAAGTTCCAAGAAGTACACACTGACCCAACCTTTTCTTCCTGAAGCCATCCTGTCTGAAAACAGCACCAATGCTTGGAATTCATTTATCAGTTCTTTGTATCTAGTGGAGTTTCAATTTTCATCTCTCTTCTGTCCACTTTAACTCAGAGATCTCAACATAAACAGACATAGCAAGGTTTGACTTCTTTTGGGCTTAACCTTGTTAGACCTCTTCATAAAATACAGATTGGACCAAAGAATGAGGCCTCGGCAAAATGCCTTCAGGACAGCCCTTCTCTGAATGGGACAGCCCTGGTTCCCAGGGCTGCTCTTTTGTTTTCTTGCCTGTCTGTGGTTTGCAGGGACACTCCAGCAGCAGTTGAGGACAGGTGCTATATGTTCTGTAACTCAGCTTTCTGACAGTCAGCACATTTAGCTTGAAGATTTGGAAATGGCAGTAAAGCTGGGCCAAGAATTAAAACCCCTGAAAAGCCCGCCTTTAGTCCATAGCTTCGCTATTAATAACACAGGGCTTATACTTTGTCCCCAGTGTTGGAAAGCTATACAAGATCTTCAGCATCTGCAACTGCTGGAAGCACAAAGCACTCAGTTATACTGCACTGATTAGAATGCAAAGGCAGAGGATGATTAATTAGCTCTCCTACTCCTAGCAAGTTTATCGGAGAGTTGGTACACCTCTTCTGTGTATAGCTTCCAGCTGCTTGCAAGACAGGCTTTTGCTAGAGGACATGTCAGAATCCTTCAGCCATATGCGTACTGGGATGTACACAAACAGCACCAGATGGCTTCTACCATCTGAAAACAGTGTAGAGAAATTGTCAACTTTGATATACCTTCAGTGGCAAAATCTGGATTCCTTTGCTGGTGAGAAGCAGCTGTGGCTTGGAAGAGTTTCAAGTTACTTCAGTCTGCTTGGACACCTGGCCAAAACTCCTCATTGCCTCCCCAGCTTGACAATTAATCAACTCAGAGCATTTGCTCATCTCGGTTGTTGCTGTCTGCCAGGTAAATGCTCACAGCCTCTCCAAGATAGCCATCTTACCAGCTTGCCTGGATAAGAAAGAGATGGTGGTAGAAACACAGGGAAAGGAGAAACAACTGCTTGCAAGAAATTCCGGTGGGTTAAATGCTATCAGCTGGCAAGTCTGAGGACAGATGAGCCATTTTCTTTGCATTTCCACGCATATTATATAGTCTACACCCACACTGAGGATGCCTGAGCATTGTGCAACCAAGATCTAGAAATCAGAAGTGAGATACAACATTTTAATGCACAAGGCAGCTGCATATTTAATCAGGCACCAGTAGCAACCTAAACTTCACCCATAGGGTCTTGCTGTTCTCTGAGTACAGAAAAGCCTTAATTTTTACAGGAAAGGAGCAGAGTTCTCTCCTTTTGGAGATCAATTACACCAACACAGTGTCACCTTCTTAGATGGTTTAATAACAGCATTAGCACTTATGGAAGCCTGATCCCACAGCCAAAAACTCTATGAAACACCTGCTACTCCTTCAACAGGTACTACAAGAAAATTAGAAACACACATTATGGCCCATACTTATCATTCACCAGCACTTCCCACTATAAAAAGCAAGTAAACAGTGGATCAAACTCCCTGACAAGACTTTTATACATTAAGTAGCTAACTGCTGATCCTCCATCTCCACCAGCACATCCCAGAGATGTTTCTGCATATGGACATCCTGGCTATGTTTCTAGGCAGAGATGAACTTCACTATTTCGGTCTTAAAGTCAGCTGCGCATTAAAACATGTCTAAGTGTTTTAAAGAAACTGGAAAGAAGGTAAAAGTGCAGCAACTGAAATGCTTGCAATCCAACATGCACTAAGGGAAGTATACACAAGATTTCTCTCTCCCCTTATGAAGGTTCTTATTTTGTCATCATAATGTCAACATCATCTTGGCTACCGAATGCTTTTGCGAGTATTAGCAGCACAAGTACCCTCACCAACTTTTCCAGGAAATATCATCCCCAGTGGAAGTGTGATTCTGCCACTTGGAAACTGATAATGGTCATGCTGTTTGTCAGGGCCTTTTTGCCTCTTCCTCTCTCCTTTAAAGCCCTCAAGAATGAGCCTCTGAATTCCCTCTGCACACTTTGATCTCTGACCACCTAGGCATCTTGCACCTACAGCTACCACAGACAACACCTGGAGTCTGGGCCTGGGAAGGAGAAATCAGACTTTATAAACCACTTAAGCAAAATACAGATTTCCAAAGCTATCAGGTGCTTTTGAAAACATTGTCTAACTCAGCCAGCTAAAGCTACTCCTCTCACCACCTCTGCAGGCTGCAGTTTGTCAGCAGTTACACTAGAAGGCTCACAGGGAGGAAGCAAGGGCTGAAGGATGGTTTCAGGAATACACCTTCATGACTGCAGACAGTGTCTGGCATGGCCAGGCGTATGACATGTACAGCAGGTAGGCAGCTGGAACCGCCCTGCCCAACATCAGCCCCACAATTTCACCACTGCTACCTTCCTCCTCCTTGCCGAGCCTCTCTGAGAAAACATTTCATGCTTGTCATGTCTTGCATTCAGACTTTGTGAGACCACTGCATGCAAGGGTGTGGGAAACATTGTACTCTACACCTGCACAGCACAAGACTATGAGAGCAAACCCCATGGGGAGACCACATCCTGCTGTACGGGTGACAGCTACCCTCACTTTCTGCCTGCTCAAACTTCTCTTAGTATAGGGCAAAAGCTTTGAAGTATGCAGCAAGCAAATGTTTATATCAGCATGTAACCTCCTCCAACTTTCGACACCGAAGTTCACTATATCCATCGAAGAGGCTGGATTTTACAAGTCCAACTCACAAATCTTGAGGTGTTCCTTTCATGAACTTTGTGAACTGCTCCTACACTTGGAGCAGAAAGCAGAGCAGTACCAAGAGCAGCCCGATTAGACACCAATAGCAGCAGCACTGAAGCTGATACGGCTCTGATAATTTGGTTAAAGGAGGAAATGTAAACATAGAGTAGACTCAGTGAACAGAAAAGAGCGGGGAGAAGACAGTAAAGGACAGAGGCCAGACCAAAGCAGGTGACGTTCCCAGGAACACTGCTGGTTGCAGCAGTTGGAACACTGTCAATAGGTCAAGGCTGAGAAGCTCCAAGTAACCAAGACAACAATTCTGCAGTCCTCTTTCATCCACAGACACCAATGATACTTAGAGATGACTGCTGCCCTGCACAACATGTACAGTACTGCTCAGTAATTTCTTTAGCATGGCTACTTACAGGCTTAAATCAGAGAGGCTGGTTTAGTTATTAGTACTTTATAAAGCTGGCTGTGGTCATGTCAAGGCAGGAATCCAAGAGCAAGAAGTGAGAGGCCACCATGACACCCCAGGGTGCCACTTCGCATAGGCTTGGCCAGCTCCTCTCACAACCGTGAAAGCAGACACCTGCCCTGGGAAAGCAAACCCCCTCCTCAGACATAGCCACAGAAAGCCTTTTTACTTCCCCACATCACTGCCTTTTGTCTAAGGGACATCGCCTCCCTGAGCACCTCTCTGAGGAGCTATAGGCAGACTGGCACCGGCACAGCCAGCCGGAGAAGGCTCTTGGAAAGGGCTGAGCAGGCAAAGAAGGCTTCAGTCTGACAAGCATCAGCTGGCAGAGGGAAGAATCCACCTTCAGACCCTGGAGATAAACAAGTAAGGGCAGCTCTTTCAAAAGAGGGAAAGCACCAAGACTTGTGAAAGAAACAGGAAAAAAATGCATGTTCAGGAAACCCAGAGAGGGCCTGTTTTCCTTTTCAGGTTGCTGCAGAGAGCTCTACAGGTGGTCACTTGGCCAGGCTTGCTGGCCACTGACAGGACAGAAGCTGTAGCTGGGCTGTGACTGCTGAGAAACCCCCAAGGTCCACCACGCGCACCCCGCAAATGCCACAGCTCCAGGGCAGTAACTCCAGTGTGGGCAGAATGTGCTAGACCTCAGGGTGACATGCTGAGGATGGACATCAGAGGTAGATGGAGGAATAACGGAGACAGATGCTTAGATACTGGATTTGATGTGCTGGTACTACACAGTTCAAAGCTGTTATTTCTGCCTAACAAATCCCAAGCAAAGCCACAGCAATCTTGAGAGCTATGACAAATGTTGATGGCAGTAAGCAGGGACAGCAGACCAGGGAAAAGGAAGAATAAGCCCTTCACTACAGTCCGTCATAGCCACACGGAGGAGTTAACATAGTCCTTTAGCAACTATTGAGCCAACCTTATAAATGCAAAATAAAAGGGAACTAGCATAAAATGGACAACTCTGCTTAAAAACCAGCACTTTCACCTCCTGGCACTGCAAGGAAGAGAGATCTGGTTTTTTCTTCCCTGCAGTGCTTCCCCAAACACAGCACCGCTTCCTTCCCGGCTGCCTTAACACAGCCCCTTCCAGCATACATGCTGGCAAACCACAACAGATTTAAGGCTCAAAGACCCAGGAACATCTACCACTTGTCCTTGGGGCTCAGTCAGTTGCTTCAGGCAGCGAATCAGTGCCCCAGAAGGTAAGATAACAGTTTACTATTATCCATCTGCTGTGCTCAGTCCTGCAGACCACTGCTGTACAAGTGTCTCTCCACAGCAGGTGATCAAGTCTGAGCAGAGGGCTCAGAGTGAAACACCTCCAAGACAGAGAGCATCGCTGTATACATACACACTGTAAGCAAGCCACAAGGGCTTTGATCCACTTTTTGCCTCTGGACAGGTGCTATTTTTGCCATCTTTTCACATTATTGGAGCAGTTTTGTGCAACAGGAAGCATTTAGCCTTCACATGGGCATTCTATATTTTCTTGTAGAAGGGAAGCTACATTTTCTAAGTAGCTGCACTTGGCAGAGTCTCATTTGTGGCAGCCCTAGGCTTTGATGAAAGCAGCATGCGATTTTCAAAAGCACACTGCATGTGCTCCTCTCTCTGTTCCCATCTATTTCAATCCTGCAGTGGTCTGCATGGGAGCAGGACAAAACCACATGTTCCTGAAAAGCCACACCTACACAGTGCAGACTCAGTACAGCACCCTTGCCCTTGCTTTCAAGGACATCCCCATCATGTTCACAAATACTGCTTGAAAATACATTACTGTAAAGAAGCATGGTGAATGGGAAAGGGAGGTAATCAATGTGATTCGATTTAATAAATAACTTTTGTAAATCTTTATTTTCTCTACCGTAATATTTGAAGGGCATTCTGAGAAAAGGGGATATGAGCATCTGTACATTCCTTTTTGGTGAGTTTATATAGGCAGGCAGCTGTTTAAAAGGCAAGTCAGGTGTTAAGAGAGTGAGCATTTCTTCACAGCTCTGCTGTAGGAACAGCTGTTTTCTGCTAGCAGCCTTAAGTGTCAAAAATATATTATATATGAGAAATTTCACTAAGATCTTTGAGATAAATAATTCTTTCCAACATAGCTTAAGGAGGAGTATCATGCTGTTCAATGTTGACTGAATCAAACTTAAAATCATCACAGACCTAGTTATGCATCTGCTGGAAGATTTGTAGACAGAGCAAGCAACAAGCATACATCCTGAGCCAGAACCAAACTCAGTCTTTCCATAGAATAGTTACACACTGAAGAACAAACCAACCCCTTTTCATCCTGAAGACCACACACTCCTGTGAGCCTTCAAGATTAAATCATACAGAATGCTATACCTTAACCTTTATCAGACTCAGGCTCTATTACTTCAAAACACATACCTGCGTGTTTTCATGCAAAGGAAACATAGGATATTAAGGCAAATAAAAAAAACTAAAAACATCTATACTGAGGAAAGGCACCTGGGCTGCTTTATTGGGAGCAAGAACAGAGTTCTGGAGTTGGTAGGAAGAGATTTCTTGTTTCAGATGTCTATTCATAGACACACACCCCCACCTGTAGAAAAGCTGCCCAATAACTGCCTATCATCATCTGTGGTTTGTCATACAACACGTCTTAAAGACAAGAACAATGAACTTCCAGCATCAGCCACCAAACTACTGAAGCCTCTCCTAGAAGCTGGGACTCTCAGCCCTACTAATGCATTCAGCTTCAAGTCTCACTTTTGTCCAGCATGGACAATTATGAGTACAAAAACGTTGGGGCATTCAGAAAACTTGCTTTTATCACCTCCAGCTTCTTTCCTGCCCTTTCCCTTTCCCTCACCACACACAGCTACCCACCCATTTTATCCTGAGCCCATCTTTCAGCTTCAGCATGGTTGCAGGAAAGGGGTTAGTCATTAGTGCCACACACCATGCCAACGCCAGGGTTTCACACTCCTTCCCAGGCAGGTGCGCAGACAGGTTTTATTTCTGTTGCACTTTCAGAAAGCCTCTAAATAGTACACATGAACAAGAATAACAAAGATGACCAAGGTAGGTATAACAGCCCTACAAATCCCAATTACAGAGCAAAGCTGGCCATTCCTATTGCAGCTCTACCTTTTGAAACAAGAGACATTAAAATGGTCCCTTCATGTCCTCAGTAAAATAGGCTGTACTGATTCTAAAAAAAAGAAGCACCACACCAAACACAGAATCTTGCTTCCCTGGTCTCGCTCTTGTTTTCACCCCCCCCAAAAGTGAAATCAAGATATAAATCTGGTCATTGTAATAATACATGTATTTTTAGAGACAGCACCTCAGGGTTACATCTGAGAACACATTACAGCCATTTCAGGCTCAGACTATGTTTTTTCACTGAGAAGAAACTGGATTTCTGCTGGTTAAGGCTCTCCTAAAGTGCCTTCTTGCTCCTCAGTTTAGGCTCTCCCAGTCCTGCAGTCTCAGAGAGTATCAGTAGAAGTCAGTTCTCATGATCCTGGCAACACAAATTTTAAAACAGCCTGCTATAAATATCTGTCATCTTCTGAGCCCTCAACCAAACAATTCAACACAATGCATGGATATTTAAGATATATCTAAGGGGGAAGCACTTCATTTGATTTTGTTTCTTATTCAACCACATACAAATTGTTTCTCAATGAAGTAATTTTTAAATCCAGCCTTCTAATTTTGAAACGTAAAATCATCCCAAAGCCCAAATTGCACCAATTCAGCTGAGATGAACACACAGTAACTCAAGTTCATGTTGCTGGATGTTGCTGCAGTCACTAATGAAGGCATAATAACCTTAAATAGCTTGGTCAGATCCTGTGAACAATCAAAGCAGGGAAAGGGATGAGTACAAATTAACATACCCGACTCTGCAAGGGGTGGCCAGTTTAATAATCTGATTCTTTTTATAAATAACATTTAAAATAGGTGCTGAAACATAAAACTGTATCCTAGTCCTTCCTTTATTATTTTTCTGGTTTAAAGTCAACTGCTGCAGGCCAGCACTGAAGGCCTGACTCCACAAGGGCTGCTGTCCCCCAGACAGCTCCATCCCTCCCCACAGATCCCTCAGCATGCTTCCAGGCACGTCCTCCCAGGCTTTGGCAGGACCAACACGTACAAGCAAGGCTGCCATGCCTCTACTACATCTTTTACAGCATGCAGCTTTGCTTTGGGGGTGTAGACAAAATGTAATGAATGAGAAGCAGGACTCTCCCAGACTCCGCAAGGGTTGCAATAGCTGTGTGCTGAGCCTCAGCTCCATGCCCAAACAGGGGGACAAAACTGTCTCAGATCCTCTGTGGTAAGGCTGCTTAGTGGAACCCCCTGGAGTTACTGGTGTGTAAGCTTTTTCTTCTTGTTTCACTCCTCATGCAAAGATGAAGAAGGCAGGAGGAACTAGTCATTCTCCTGTCACTGTCATCCCACCTGTGAGCAGCTCTCAACCTTCCCTATTCAATGCGGCGGCCATACCTCTTGTCTGCACCCTGCTCACTTCCACGGCTGCTTCCAACACACACAAGCCCTGCCACCTCTCCTCCTCCTCAGCAACCAGGGCCTCCTGGCTGACTTCTCACCCACCAGGAAGAGGCTAAAAGAGGAAGATCCATACAGACTGTCCTTCCAAGCAGGTCGCACATCTGAATTCTCAGCTGTTACAGGATTTATGATTAACAGGCATGCCACAGTGAGCACCAAGGTGTCTGGTCACTGTAACCCTGTGCTGAAGTTCAGGACATGTAGATTTATGTTTTTAAAAAGGCCACCGAGTTCAGAGAAATACAGGAAATCTGGATCATGTAGGGGTTTTGTTTGTTTGTTTGTTTTGGTGGGGTCTTTTCCTGCTTTTTGAAAGAGATTGAAGGGAATGATGATACCTCTAGCCCTGCAGCTATGAGCAGACAGGTTCCACAATGCTCACAGAAGCAATGCTACCCTGCACATTTGCATCCAGACAGGAAACTTGGTAAAAGAATGTGGTTTTGGCTGCTGTATGTTACCAGAGGAAAGATTCAAGGCAAATTTGGCACCAGATATTTTCCTGTAACTCTTGAGACCCTAATTACTAAAGTACAGGTTTTCTCACTAGCAGAAGTCAAATGAAGTCCAAATGACTTGCAGAGAACCAGTCTCGAGACCAGAAAACAAGTTCCACATCTCAGACTCATGCATGTTTTTAAAGATTTACAAATGGCTAACAACCAGCCAGTTATTTCACACTCCTCTAATTCAGCCAAATCCGAAAAGAGCCTTTTACCTCAGGTACCTGGGCCTGTCTTTTGTCCCCTAGCATACATATGTACATTCAGATAAAACACACTTACGTAAGAATCATCACATAGAGTCAAGACATCATAAATATATCTAAATTTCTACTTCTTCAGCCCTGTAATATCACTTGGATTAATTCTTCTTCAAGTCTGACATGGAAAATAAATTTCTTGTTTCCTAAAACTACTGCAGGACAAAACTAATACTTCTCACTAGCGACATAATATATGTTAACAGCTGATGACACTCAGGAAATTAATGCAAACTCAGACCGATTTTGCAGAACAGTGGCTCAATACTTCAGAATTAAGATTGCCAAGTTGCTTCTCTTAAGGCATTGTCAGAGACTCTGGGGACTCCAAGTGTGTAACAACACAAGTAAAAATTAGGACAGGTCAGGCAGAAGCTTTAACTATGGTCATAGTGAGAGAACACTGGGACAGCATTTCCCCCTCTGCATCCCTGCCAAGTCATTGCAGAGATACAAACTATAGACTGGTGGGGGGTGGGGAAGGTGAAGAAAAACAATCATTTCAGTATTAGCAAAGCCGGTTATCTCCTCAAAGACTCCTAAAGTAGCTTGCTAACCACCATGATTCAGAGGAGGAATTAAACAATACATAGCATGACAAAGTTGAGAGATGGCTCTTGGTGGAGCTCACAGGAGTGGCAAACCCAGTATTTACCTGGCTCAGAAGTAGGGAGTTGGAAACAATCACAGGCTGTTAGCTTTTAGTCGAAAGGAACCTTCTTTTAGTTAGGACAAACTTTTTTAATATCTTAAATATTTAATTTTTACCACCACAACGTAGAAGCCAAGGAAAGGGCATTTCTAGAAAATAAACCTCTATTGACTCATACTCTTTCAGTGGCATGCACTTCCCCAGTAATTTCTGTTCCCTGTAGCAGAGAAGCACAAGAATCACTTTGCCAGCTGCTATACTAATGTGTATTACATCCACAAGCTCAGCTGATGTGACAGTAAACACAGCTTTTTAATTAACAAGTGTCTTTAATTTCAAAAGGTGCCCTCTAAAGGACTCCTCTAAGAGAAGTTGCTGAAACAATTCTGTGCCACTGTTGGACATTTTTGAGAGCAGCATGAATGAAAAGCAAAATTGAATCCTCCTACTATAGATACATGTAAATGGGCAGCAGAACAAGAGAAAAAAATAATTATTTTGAATACGTAGTAAGTGAAGAAAGGGAGGCAAAGTCTTCAAAAGCACTCGCTGCAAATGTAACAACTCTTCTCCCACTGGAAGTCGTTAGTAAAACCTGGAAGCTTTGCAAGGCAAACAGGGTTAGATGCATGTTCAGTGCACTGTAAAGTCCTGGAATTTTATTCACAATCAGACATCATCCTGGGAAATAATAATCTCTGAGTAAGCAACATGATCATATATTCTGAAAACACTAATTGAGGCTTTTAGCATGCTGGCACACACACAAAGTGTGAAAGATAAAAGGGAGTTTCCTCTTACGAGCACAGACCTGGGCAGCAGGAAGATCACTCCACCTCTCTGAAGTCATCTAGCCTTCAAAAGGTTCAAGACTCCCTGCGTATTTTCATGTCTTTATATTACTCTCAAAACACAACAAAGCCATTCCGTAGGCCATGGTAAGCATTTCTGAAGTCCAGAGAGGGGTCTCCAGGGGCTGCCTGGAAGGGACAGTCAGTAGCGTCATAGCCTCCCACAGCAGAAGATGCAGCTCGCTTCCAGACCTGGGCAGGTCAGCTACTTCTAGCTGCCCTCACAGGCTAGGCAGAATCAAGCCATGAGGCAGTAAAACCAAGAGGCCCAGCCCATACTGCCCTGGTCTGGCAGAGCCTAGAGAGATGCACCTGCAAGAGTCCCACTTCCAGGCATTTCTCCTGTCCTCTACCTCAGACACCTCCTGACAGTCTTCTCTCTTTCTGCTTCGTCAGCTCAGGACCCTATGCCCCACACATACATATTCATTTCACTATTAGACATGGCTTCATTCATAGGTCCATGGCTAATGGACAATAAGAACAATGATCTCTGACATGCCTTTCTCTACAAGAGGTGTAAGGTGGTCTTTATCCCATGCAGGGGAGGCAGGGATGAAAGAGGGGGCCTTGATTTTTCTTGTTCCTATTTGCAAAGGAGAACTAAGAAATTCAGTTCCCATTGCCACACGCCAAAGCAGACCCACACAATGCAGTGCGTAGGACAGGACTCTCCCCCAATTTATTTTTGGTAAAGACTGCTATGACTGTTCACCATGAGCTAAAAGGAAGATGTTCCTTGCTTTACAGAACATCCCTCCCACCAGCCCCAGTCAGCAGAAACCCCATTGCAGGCACAGCTGGTAGTGCTGTGTCAGGAGAGAAACACTGGATGGTCACAGGCTCCTCAGAGCAGCAGTGCAGAACCTTTTTCAGAATCAGCAAAACCTGCAGGTGTGTCATCTTAGTGACAATCCCTTAATTTAATGGGTGGAGGGTGGCACTTGAGATCAAACCCAAAACACTTTTTATTTCTATTTCCAAATCTCAGACTGCCCCTCTTCTACAGCCCTAGCTGAAGGCAGGATTACCTAGTTGCTAGAGGTCTACACAAAGCATTCAGGATTCACGAGATCCATTTCCAACTCTGATCTTCTACTCACTGTGAAGCCTTCGTTTTCATTATCATCTTATGTTTGCTTTATTTTATGGGTAAGTGGCAGGCTAGCCCAGAGATGCTTCTCAGAGTACGCATGTTTACAGCGCTCAGAACAGCACTGAATTTCTGGGGCCTCTGCACTAGAGTCTTGCAGCTAGTTACGTGATTTACCGGATGAAGTATACTCATCAGGTTTGGTGGAATATTCACCAGGCTTGGTTTCCTTTTACTAAGCATCTCATTTATTGCAGGGTCTAAATTCACAAGTCCTGAGAAGATCAACAGTGGTTGTGCACAAAGAGGACTTTAGCTCTCCTGATAATCCCAACCTCTTTCAATAATAGTCTGGAAACCACTTGTAGGAAAAGCAAGAGAGGCCAGATTCAAGGTCAACTCCTCTAATCCAGCACCACAGACATCCAGCATCTACCACCCCATTTTGAGAGAAAAAGAGGCACACTGACAGGAAAAAAAAAAAGGAGCAGTGGAATCAGTCAGGCCAAATTTGCACACACTGCATGGGGATCTGTAGCTATCTGTGTACACATCTCATCTCTATTGTGCAATAATCGGGTATCCTACAGAAGCCTCAAGCCCTACAGAGGGTAGTCTGCAGTTTGGGGAAAGATAATGTCTTATTGCTTTAATTACCCACAGAGGGATTTTTATTATATTATGCAAACAGAAATACCTGTATCTTTACCACACGACAAAACAAAGAAGTTAATAGAAGGTGAATTGGAAGGCCAACACTTGAAAGAAAGTCCATGAGAAAGGCTTCAGGGTTTCTCAAAAATAACAATACACAATTAAACCACTCCTTCACCCTGGGAAGGAGAGGCATGACCTGCCTGTGGCTCTGCACACACAGGTTCTGCCCACTGGAACACAATGAAGAAAATGCATTTTGAATCTGGGGAACACAGGTTACAATGACCTTCTTCTAGACTAAGAAAGCATGAAGGGGTGAAGGCACAAGTCAGCAAGAGATTTCCAAGAAGGGAAAACAAAATTTATAAGTCCTCTTGGCCAAAACCAAGTTTGTTCTCCACAACTATACCCACAGATCTCTTCTTTGATGTAAATGACAAAGTTCCCAACAATAACTGAACAAAAGCAGGCATAAGGACGCAGTGAAACTGGAAAGACAGAACAGGAGACACTTGTGACTCATGGCTCTCCCTTTTTATAAAAAGGATACATAATGCCAAACAACAAAATCTGCTCTGAAACCATCTGCACTCACCTTTACTTGACACATTTCCCAGACAAACTGAGCCAACTTGTCTCCCCACCCATGATGATCAGCTTTAGCTTTCTAGAGCCAGCAAATATTATTCAGCATTATTACTGTGTTACTATACATGATCTTCAGCTCTGTTAGCTGCTCCAGAGCAATCAACACAAAGCAGCTTCTATAATCTTCTCAGCCCACCAGCCTCAAGACAGTTTAAAGCGCATATATAGAAGTGGACTTACCTGGCTTGCTTCCTTCACAGTCATGCCCCAGTTGGCCTTTAGTGTTCAAGCCACAAGTATACACTTCCCCATCTTCCAACAGGAACACAGAGTGGTTTCCTCCACATGCCACCTCCTTGACATTTCTGTCATGAATGAATCCATACACCTGTGGTTCAGGAATAATGACCTGGAGGTTGCTACCTATCCCAGGTTGTCCAAAAGCCGAGTATCCCCAGCATAGCATTTTTTCAGCAAGTCATGTATCCTTCCTGGTCAAGGGAAACAGAGGAACGAGTGTGAATGAAGCAAGTACTCAACAAGTGATCCTACAGTGATAAGCTGCTCAGGGCAGGAGGTGGAAACAACCAAAAAAGGCATTTCCTGCATGTCTGCCAGGCTTGTGGACTGCCAGTGAAAAGGTATTTGCACCATTACACAAAGAGGAATCGAGACAGCTCAGCTCAGGTACTGAGTCAACACCTTCATGCCCTGACCATCTCCATCTGTAAGGAAGTAGAAGTGTTCCAAAACCCAGCAGACCTGAGCTTTTATTTCAGCAAAATCTCGCTGCTTCAAAAACCAAAAATCAACCAACCCTCCAAACCAACTGTAATGATTTTTAGACTAACAGGTCCAAACCTGAACTTTTAGATTTATAGTATCATATTTGAGAGCACTATTTAAAGAAATCTTTAAAGAAATTCTTTTTAAAAATTCTCAAAGGTGGTCAAACTAGTCCTGAACAGACCAACATAAGTATTTGTGGTATACTGGCCAACGCAGAACTGTGTTATTTCTGATAAATCCAGATCAAGAAGTACTTCGCTCAGCTGAACACATTCATGCAACCCAAATATGTGCATCTACACCCCACCCCCCCACACAAACTGCAGCAATAGTTTTCCCAGAAGCGGCAGATCACACGGAGCAGCACACAAACAGCTTAGCCGGGACAGCAACAGACAGATAACGTTGATGCAACTTGCCAGCAGTCAGGTGTTATCTTTTGTGCTGCGCTCAGTGAAAGTCTGGGATTTCAGAGAGTGAGGTAACATGGGAAGGGAAAAAACATAGCAATATAAAAGGCCCAAGGAACTTCTCAGCCTGAACTTGATAACAACAACAGGATGCTAATGCATAAAAGCTGAGGGGGGGGAAACGGCTCTCATTCCAGAAGAAGCATGTGAAATATTTTACTAACACTCCCATGTCACTCCTAATCTCAGTAGATTTGGGTTATTTGTTAAACATGCTATATTAATACGACATTGAGAACTCTTCTGCTTGAGCCAGGAACTGATTAAAGCTTTTTTTTGTAAAGGAAAAAAGAAAGAAGATAAGAAAACCAATGATCCAAGACATCAAGTCTTATGACTCACCATACCGAGTTTTAAACTAAGGCAATTTACAGCAGCAGCATTTACTATCTCAGAAGAGGATCAAAAAGAAAAAGGTAACCCTTGAAGTGCCAAAGACTCCTCAAGGAAGCAAGATCCATTCTCCCACTCTGAGCAGATAGGAAACACACACGTTCAGTTTGCTTCCAAACGCTGGTGCTAATTCAAGCGCTAGGTATTAGCAATAAAGCCTTTCCTAATCCAAGCCCTAAGCAATGGGTGTTCATCTCTTACCCAGCTATCCTTGCCTGTCAGCTGTGCTCACGCAGGCAGGTGTGGTCCCTTCCACTGAGGCAGGACCGAGCTGGACAGGGGAGGGAGAGGATTGGATTTTCCAGTTGTCCTACATCAGTGGTGCAATTTCCTACCACAAGCCACTTACTAGGATCTCTTAGGAGGTGCTTTAAAGCATGCTATGAATCCCACTTACCTCAACAGCCCTTGCTCCTGTATAGCATAATTCAGTTCATTCACATCTACACGTGTGCCAATCACTGGCCAGCTCCAAAGCATCCAGAGGAAAAAGCAGGAGGTTACAAGGCTCTGTCTTGTTAAATCAGTCATCGTGTACGTGTACACTCTGTACTTGGTTGCCCTCAGCACAAAAGCCCAATGGAAGATACCCCCTATGCTGACTACACTACTTCCTACGCTAAGAATAGGAATGCCGTGGGACACAGTAAAATTGAAGTGCGTGCGTGTGCTTTAAATGACACAACTGCTATATTTATAGTGAACTTTATGTTCCAGCTCAAAAAAAAAAAAAAAAAAAACAAACAGCACAAGCAACACCCTGAAAGTGGCAACATTAAGGCAGGGAATCATTTCAAAATCGACATCTGAAACAGCAGAAATCTGGGACTGCCATTTCTCTCAGCCTGGGGAATTACCTTCTTATAAAGAAATGAGCAGCACAATAGCAGCAAACCTGAAGATCCAAAGATCCCATTCTCCACTAGTAGAAGTGGATGTTGCCTCTGAGCTGAAAAGATTTAACCACTATACAACTTGAACTAAAATGACACTGTACAGCATGAGCTAAATACTAATCTGGGATACCTTTCTGAAAGGGTTCCTGAACAGTCTGCTCCCCGTAGGCTACAGTCATCTTTCCTAGTGCTAATTTCATTTAAAATGCTAAAAATACTTTAATTACTTTCCATGTGTTCATATTCCACACAATAAGTTGCTGCAATGGGCAGGGCGGTGTGACATGATTGGTAAGAGATAGTGTCTTTACCTGGAGGAAAAACTATTCAAAACAGGAAGAGTTCAAACTCCCAATAATTTATATGAACACTAGGCTGATATTTCAGAGGAGTTCAACCCTCATTCATGCTAGCAACCAGATTTTCTGAAGCACCCTGAAGTTTAACAATCCCTAAGGCAGATGATGAAGCATGCCAGACCCTTTAGAAAATCTCATCTTAACTACATTTTTGGTTATTTTTTTTTTTAATTATCTCCACTGAATCCCACCCCCCATCCTCCAAACATTTTGCTGATAAATCCCTGTGCAGCTCTATTCCAAGAGGACAGAGCAGCATTCTCCTCTCGAGAGTGAAAAATCAACATAGCCACTTTCTGTTTGAATGTATGGGTACAGCTAAATATTTTCCAGTGGCCTGGTGAGCCACGTTTTTAATTTACTTATTTTGAAGACATAGCACACTTAAACCCACAACTGTTTTAGTGTTTGGCTTTTTCTCCCTCCAGAAAAGCTGCTGCAGGTCTTAATACATCATGTGTTCAAGCAGGAGCTGTGTCCTGAAACACAACAAGGCTTCAAATGACAATTTCACACTCCATTTCCAGTCTGGTTAAAGCAGTTACTCTTCTTTGACATTAGTGGAGGAAGTAGAAATGCATGTTATGCTGCAAACTACCTCTACTGCAAACTACCTCTACTGCATACCCTCCTTACACTAAAACAATTATGTAAAAAGTTTCTCACATGGGCAGGCACTAATGCAGTAGTGTCTGCACATACACACACATATATAAATATAGGTAAGGTTTATATTCACTTATCTGAAATTTTAGCAGTGACTAATTATTCCTAGCAATGAGCTCGTACACCTTAAAAAAAGCTGAATTTTTACCTTCAGAGGACAAGCCCTCAGTGAAGGTAGTTTTTAGATGCATCAGTTAGGGCATTAAAGTCCCCAGTCCCTTTTAAAAATTGAATTGCAAAAAGCACAAGAGCTGCAGTACCCAACCACATCACCTATTCCTGTTCTTCACAGATCACAACACAGCCAGCTTGGCATTCATGTTTCAGAGGTAAGAACAGATGCAATGCAGCAAAGCTGGTCATTTGCAGAGACAACCCATATATAATTAAAAATAAAGGGGGGGAGGTATAACTCAACATCCTCAAAGCCTGACATTCTAGGAATAATTCACTATCAAAACAGTGAAGGATATACACAGCACAGCTAGAGATATTCCCTCACACTGTGGGGAATATTTTGAGGAAATCTATTGTGGGTGGAAGATCCACCCTCTGATATAATAAGGCTCAGCTGACATACCCAGTATATATCCTTTGGTGAAAAAACAATCCAGGTGGTTTGGTAAAATAATAATGCCGCATACAAGATTATGACAGGATGCTTTTCTTTTGCCTTCCTTTTCTTTCTTTTTAATAGCTATCATGGCATACGCAGTCTCTTCACACAACCTACAAACATGTTCTAAAGCCATAGCTACAACTGCAACTGCACCCTTTCTGGGAAAGTTAGTTAGGCAAATCCTGTACCTGCAACAAGCAACGCTCAAGGCTGAACGCTCTCTAAACAAGGAGATCTGCCAACTGGCAGGGCATGGATAAACAAGTTTTTCCCTCCCTGTTGTTTGAGATTTCAGCTAGCAAACGTGCTCCTTTTATCAGCATTGCCCAACAACGAAGGAATTTACTGCTTCTTTTTGCCACTAAGCCTCCAAAGCCCACTTTCTTCCTCCTTTTGCCTTCGTTTTACTCTCCTCAATGCCCACCGCAGTCCAGGCTACAGAGCAAGGGAACGCGAGGTGCGAGGGCGAGCGAGTCAGAGCAGACGCGGCGCGCTCCCGTAGCGCAGCCACACGCCCTCAGCCGGAGCTGTCCCCATAGAAAACAGTGACAAAATGGGTAAATAAAACAAAACAAGATCCACACCGTCTCCGCGTTGTGATCCCGGTAGGAACATCTCCCTACCTTCCCTCACCCCAGGCTTCTCGGCCTCCCCGCTCACTGCTACCGCCTCCCCCGCCCAGACCGGCCTTTCCAGCGAGCTCTGCGGGGCCCGGCGGCTGCACCGGCCCCAGGGAGCGGCAGCGGCGGCCTCGGACACCCGCTATCCCGCCCCCCGGGCGCCGGTACCCCGCGGCAGCAACCCCTGCCCGCCCCGCGGCCGGGGGACGGGGATGGCGGCGGCGGCACCGGCAGCGCCCGCCGGCCCCTACCGCAACGCCGCCACCCCCGGCCCCTCGCACCGGCCCGGGGAGGCCCCGCCCGGGGACGCGCGTCCTGCTCCAGGGAGGGCGGCCGGCAGCGGGGGCCGCGGGGCTCTGCCATACCGCCCCCTTCTAGCCCCGTCCCACACACACACACACACCGTTTCGGTACCCCGAGCAGGGCGCCCTGGGCGGGCAGACAAGCGGCCGCCGCCGCGGCCCCGCTCCCCACCTACCGCCGGCCGCGCCACTGCCGCCGCCACGGCAACGAGGAAGTCCGGCCTTCCCGTCACCGCCGCCGCCGGCGAGAGTGACGGCGCAGGACGGCCAATGGAAAGCGCGGGGACGGCCCCGGATCACCAATCGGCGGCGGGCGCCGCGCCTCGCTCCGCCCTCCCGGGGAGGGCGAAGCGCTCTGTCAGTCGGTGGGTCCCCGCCGGCCGTCGGTGGCGGCGGCTGTCGCTGTCCTTCCCCCCCCCCCGCCTGCCCCGGGCCCCTGGAGAGCCTGTAGGACCGGGCGCTGTGGATAACCGGCTCAGGCCGCAAACTGCGGCCCAGGTTTGCGCCTGCAGAGGTTTAGCAAGCCGTACGGGCTCCGCAGGTCAGAAACCACCGGGCTAGGTTAGGCATGTGTAAATAATCTAGAATTTAAGCTATTCTAAATGCAGGTCTCAAGGGAAAGCCAGCTTTCCACCGTTTAAAATTACTCTCTTGGTTTCGTTAATATCACAGTCAGCAACAATAGTCAATTTCTTTCCCCTCCTTTCTTTTCCACCTTGCATTTTAAACGGTCTGTAGGCACCTGACAGGCTTGTTTGTTCCGGAACTCACACATTTTATACAAAGTTTCAACCTTAGGAAAATATTTGCGGTCAAAGTATAAACCTCCGTTGGGAGAAAGAGGGGAGGGGGGGGAAAAGAGGCCAGTGAGCAAGGAATTACGTAACTCCCAAGTACTCATTTTCTGATTTTAATGCCATCCATTAGAAAAAAGACTCAAGAGCAACGCGCAGGCTGGATCCCGCTCAGACCATCAAAATGAGAGTCAATATTTGAGCAAACCACACAGGGATGTTTGCAAGGGCTTGGCACAGGGGAAAGAGGTCCCTAAAGCAAGTCCACTGCCCACAGCATTCATCTCCCTTACGCTACATCTCCGGCAGTCTGCAGCGTTTGCCTACTTAGCGTGCAAAGTGTCACATATCGAATAAAAATTCATGTGTATTTGCACGGATTGTGCATGTTTACCGTAAAAAGAGCTACTCTCTAGTGTAAAATTACTCCTGTGACGTAATAGCTTTTACTTAACCAGTGTTAACAAGCAGCTTCTAGAATAACTGAAAGCTTAGAGGAAAAAGTATTTCCTTTGTTTTATTTATTTTGTCATCTGGTGACCTTTGCAAAATAGTCAGTGTTTCCCTTTACACTCGTTTTCCTCTGTTTGTTTCTGATTGAGTAATCAAGGAGGGGAAGATACAAAAAAGAGTGGGGGGAAAAAAAACCCAGTAGATGAGCAAGCAAAGCCTGCAATTTGTCCTAGGGAGCCAGGAATCTCTTGCTTAAACCAGTTTCTAACTGGCTGCACTTTAGGTTCGTGGACAACTTTCAAGGCAATTCCTCATAAATGGATAAAATTAAATGAAGACACCAAAATAAACCCATGTTGTTTGTGTCCCTGCACTCCACTGTGCACAGCTCCCCCTGGAGGCCGATGGCACTGCTGATTTCTTCATTGAGAGCCCAGGTTTCATCACACCATGGGTCTCCCTTGCTGGTGAGGGGCCATGGGCCACCACCAACCCATGGTCCACTGGAGTCCACATCTCCCTGCTAGGTAAGGGCTGCCCTAGGAGGGCCCATGGCGAGGCTGGACCTTCACCAAAAGAACATGTACCTTACCATTTCCTGATGAGGTACGGTTAACCATTCCTCTGGATGGGTTGCATCATCCAGAGACCAGGTCTGAGGATCTAGAGATGCCAAAATCTGCAGCTCATCCTGATTTCCAAAGCACCTCTCTTCTCCCCCAAGCAGCTGAAGAGCAGACCAGTGTCAAGATGCACACAGGCAAGCATGTGGTGAGGTCTCCTGAATGTTGTGGTAATATGAATTATTATTCACTAGAGTTATCTCCACAAAGGAAGACAGGGTGGCAGCTTTCACCTGCCCTGTGAACCCTCTTCCAGTAGGTGTTTTCCTCCAGAGTCCATCCCTAGGTGCCATTGGTAGCCTTCTGCTACAATGGGCCCTGGCACAGGCCTTTTAACGGGGCTGTGGAAAGGCAGTAGTGCTTTATGCCTAGTCAGTCCTGCCTGTGGTCAGAGCTTTTCAGCAACATGGCAGCCTGAGGAGGGCAGGACAGCTAGCTGCAGGGAAACTGCAGCATAGACCACAAGTCTATGCCCCAGGCGTCTGGGCCAGAAAGTTGTTGTGGGTAGGAAAAATCCTTCTATGTGGCCATTGATGTCTCTGTATTGCTCTGGAAGCAATGAACTCCTCTGTATTTTTCAATCTTTGTCCCTTCCCATGTCAGGGAAGAGCTTTTCAGAGGGGCTCAGCTGGAGATTAGCCAGCTAAGGCAAAGTCCCACTACCTCCCATGGAAGCAGTATTTCTGCATGGTGTCCTCTCTGCAGCAAATCCAGCATGAAGCTCACCCCTAACGCGCTTCACCAGGCTACCTCCTTCATTTCTCATGGATTACAATCTGCTGGCGTGTTCTGGTTGCTCCAGATCCACCCTGGTTACATCAGCTGCTCTGCCAGGCTCTTGCGCTTCTCTACAGGTGACGAGTGGTCAGACCAGATGAGTGGTCTTAAAAAAATTCTTGCTGCAGGTACAATATACTCTTGCGGCCCGTATTCCCCTGCATACTGTATAATGAGCACTGCTTGAGAAAACATAGGCACAGCTTGGTCCTCAAACTCATTTCAGAAAATAACGGAGGAGCGCTTTACTCTGCTCCCTCTGAAGGTGGTGGGTTTTTTAATAAAAGCAAGGCTTATTTGAGGACAAATTAAAAATAGCCTTGAAAGTTATTCTGGGCTTTAATCTCCCATGTGATGTTGCATCATACATGATGAGAAGGGAATTCCTTCAGGCTCTGAATAAACCTATTATCATTTAATCTCTAATGGTTATTTTGAAATCTGTACAGAATACATGTTCTGTACACTTGCACAGCACAGAAGATGATTCTGGGTTTCCAAGCCCTATCAGAGGCTTAGAAAAACTTAAGAAAGGAAACAAGCAGCCAGGAGCAGGCTGGAAAAGAGCAGCAGGCTAAGCTGCCATGACAGACAGCTGTGATCATGCAGCAGCATCAGCCAGGCGTGGAATGGGGACCCCCTGGCTCCCTGGGGACAACAGCTTGGGTTTCTGCCACTTCCCTCTTTCCACAAAAAATACACCTGCAGCAAGGTGGTGCCTTTCCCAGAGGATGCAAGCATCCCTGTGGTGTCCTGTCTGCCCCAGGCGGGCGAGGGGCCAGGGGCTAGCTCTGCACAGGCCATGTGTCCCTGTGCTCCCCTTGGCTGGCAGCTGGCATCCTCCGAGGCAATAGTTCCCCTCTTTCTGTTGCCAGTGCAGTGCCACCTGCTCTCCTGTACCACCCCAGTGCTTGAGGTGAGCACTTGAAGTTTTTCTTTACTAATAACTACACTGTAACTGAAAAGGAGGCTTTCTTTTTCTTAACAATGTAACAATGTCCTTTTTACTGAGCTGGAAATTCATAAATAATACCTATGTCTTTCCTAGGAAACATTTACTTTCCTAAAGAAAAAAAAAACCACTGGCCTACCAGTCACTTCTGAAAAAGGTTTATGTAATTTACTGGCATTTCAAAAAGATGGCCTCCCTGGTCCAAGAGGGTGTGATACCCAACACAAGTCAAGACAGAACAGCTGTTAAGAATTGCTCTCTTCTTGCTCTCAGTTTTTACATTCACCTAAAGCATATTCCACACCAAACATGAAAGACCTTGACTTGTTCAGCCTATGCAATGCATTTATTTGAAATGCACTTACATCAGCCTTTGACTCCTCTTGTGAATGGCTTCCCCTGTGTATCAACGAAGACAGAAAACACTGATATGCTGTCATGCACTAGCAGCTGCGTAACAAAGGAAGAACACAACTACAGGTGTGCAAATTTAATCAATTGTTATTTAATTCAACACAGTAAAAGTCTTTGTATGCCCACTGACACATTTAACATACCAAAGGGAAGAGGACTGCTGAAAAATCATTATTGTTGTCTCTCTCTTTCTCTCGACATGTATTTTTACACAAAACAAAATATACAGAAAAATAAATACACATCCTGCTTGACATTGTCAATACCCTGACACTACTATGCACTGTTTTGACAACGAGCCTCCAGCAGCCCCACAAGCCTCATGTCCACAGGGTTCTGTAGGCAGAGCTGTTCTGCAAGCCTAATATTTTGATTGCCAAACATCTCCTTAGAATATATAAAGAAACATGACAAATATCACAGTGTTATCACACTAAATAATTAAGTCCATTAATGCTTTACAAATACAGCTTTGACAAAGCCTAAGAATGACCAGATCCTCATCCTAAGAGCTTCTCTGAGATAAATCGAAGACCATATCCACGTGAGCACAGACTGCTCTTCCAATTCACAGTTTGCAGGAACGTGTCTCCTTAGCATTTGCTGCTCCCCAAGAGAATCCTTAACTAATACAGATGAAAACTTTACCCTAGCATCCTCTTGCAACGACTACTTAGCATATACTGGCTGTATGTTTGGCAGAATTCAAACCACAGAATCCCTGCTGCTGAAAGCTCACCAACTAAACACGACCAGCACAGTGCAGACATGATGCACATATATGTAAATATACGTGGTTATCAGCTTGCTTCTTGAAGGCATGTTAAATAGGATTCTTCTTTCCTAACTTCATAATCCAGCAATCAGGTACTTGGTCTAAGCTGCTTTTCATAATCAACATAAAATCTCAGTGAATACACACGCTCAAGTGTTTATAAAGTGCAGTAAAAATAAGGCAGGGTAGAAACCATTAAATTGGAGTTGTTAAAAGAAAAATATGACAAGTGAAACAAAGACTTGTTTCCTTATTTTTGCTTTAAAGTGTGCCTGACCAAGAATTAGCACAAGCCAAAATGTTCGTTATGCTCTGTGACATAGAGCAACTTTTTCTTGAGTATTCTTTTACTGCTGTATCTGGAGAGGAACAAAACGTGGTTGCAGGTATTGGCAGAAGGGTAGAGCTCATCTGGATTTTCTGCTTGAGGATCTATAATAGAAAATTTTAAAAGTTCCACTCCATAGCCAGGCATTTGATCAGACCCTGACACAAAAGCTGAAGGAAAGGGAAAAATAAAAACAAAAACAAGTTAGCAAATTAAAAAAAAAAAAGTTATCGGAGGACGAAAATCATGAGGGAAAATTAGTGTAAAAATATGGCTATTTCCATAAGGTGATTATTTTGCTTTGTTGAATTCGTACCTGAATATAATAAAGTCTCTTGCTGATTCATTATTATAAGTGCTTTTTTACTTTTACTTATATAGATTTTGTGGATCAGAAAGGCCAGGCTAGGTTTGACGTTCTACATTTAAAAAGGATGAGCTAGCTTCTGTGATCCTTTGAGAAAGCCAAACTGCTTACATCAGCATAGTCCGCTCACACAAGTCGAGGCCTCTGACCAACAACTGATAACCACAAAAGTAAAGTATAAAGTAATTGCAACGTTCAAGGTGGTCAGATGCACTCGGGCAAGCCTCAGGGGATGTGAGGCAGGTCAGAACTGTGTCTGTGCAATTCTTTGCATCACTTCTTTGTGGCTTTCACTAGAAAATGTGGCAGGCAGGGAAACATGTCGAAAAGCAGTTTGGAACTATAGGTTTTTTTCATCCGCAAGCACCTAAAATGCATGTTGTGAGGGAGAGAAAAAGGCTATGAAAAGTTTAAAATGCCTGATACATTACCAAGAAACATTTTCTTCTTTTCTTCTGGGAGTTTGTGAAACACTGTCCAAAAATTCCAGATGGTTCGATCTAACTTTTATACCGGTGGTATGTTACATTCTGTTGAAGAGATAAAAATAAAACAGGCCAGTTAATCCTCACTGTTTCCATTTTTGTTTAACAATTTATCCAATACATTTTATAATCCTGTTCATAGATATTCAGATCCTCTTAACCTCTGGAATCTGCTTGTTCATTTGTTTTTCACAGACTCATATGACAATCCTTGAGCTTGATTCTTATCCGCTTTATTCTTGTACCTGACTTAGACTAGGAACAGAGTCAAAGCAGAGACACAGATCAAGAAAAGAGAAGGTCCCCTGAGCTTCTGTTCTACTGTCCATGACCCAGGCACTCAACAAAAGAACAGGTCAGAAAGAGTTTATGCTCAGCAGATATAGCAGAAGTAAGCTGCACTTGTATTCAATACCTTTTCCAGCAGATGCCAGCCAAATTTTGTGTGTCCCTGGAGAACAATCTGGAGCTTTATAGGGAGAAACATCTTCCACTTTCTAGCTGGGCAGCCTCTTAAAAACCCTTGCATGAAGTCCTCAAACGGCTTCCGTACCAACTCGTTGAACACCGAATTCACATACAAGTCAACAAATTCCTTCCTGCAAAGATATTTTGAATCAAACAAGCAATGCAATAGGTGCTTTTTCAAAAGGAGAATTATAGAGAACTTTATTCCTTATTCCTTTATTCCACATGACCTGCTCTACTGTAAAGACTCAGTCTTTACTGAGAGCAGTCATCACTGGCAATTATTTATTCACTGAATAAGCTGGGAGGATCATCACAAATAAAAGAGAATGCTGGCCAACATGGATTCATTTTGATAATACTCCTTGTACTTCATGTGAACTCTCCAGTGAAATCCTATCAGACGCTTCACTAGTAAGATGGAACCTAGCAGACCCAGACAGTGTAAAATCAGCAAAACTCCCACTGAATGCCCAAGAATTACCCTGAAATCAAAATAAATATTTGCACAGCTGCTAATCAGTACAGTTTCACTCTTCCCCCTATTTGTGATGAGCATTTGCTGAGTGACGTTGTACTTGTACAACCAAACCCATGTAAACGCTATAATTTGAGCTTCTTAAACAGCCCTTCCCTGTATCCCTACGGGTCCACAGCTCATCTGCGTAACTCAGGCCACACGATTTCTCTCTGTCCCCTGTGCTGTGGTTAATATTGATGCAATACCTTATCAACAGATTGTTCCTCCTCTGTTTTATACTTACTGGACCGAGACTAACAGCACAATGCTGATGTTTAATATTTTCTAAGAGTATATGGGGACGGGTATAGAGATGGTATTTAATACGCTCCAAACCAGAGGATAAGAAAAAGAAAACTGACCTGTTATGCTTAGTGACAGGAATGTTGGCACCATTTCTTTTAAGTTCAACAACCACCATCTCCTTCTTCCATTATCTATGCAAATAAATGAAAACATTGGATGCTATATCTATATATGACAGATATATATGTGCTGTCTCTATCGTTCTGCCTTTCTGTAGGGCCTGACACAGCACTCTTACTAGTTTGAGTTTACAGACAAGTTGTATCATTTGCAGTGGGACATTGTCTTGCCTGAGTACATGCATGGCACGTCTGAGTGGCAGAATAATGTCTTACCGTGAAGTCCCTGCCCAGGCTCTCAAGGACATGATCACATTCTTCATCCAAAATTCCCTTAAGACTCCTTTTGAAAAACAAAGGGGAAAAAGAGAGAAGAAACATGACCATTCAATGCACTTTTCAAATTCTGCTGAAAACCATCCTTTGACAAGCAGTATTTAACTGCATATATATACAGAACACCTATATTCACACAGAACCTTCATATATGGCCCTAAACTGATCTGTGCACTTATATCACTGCTGCCATGAGCCAAGGGCAGATGCCTTCACCGTGAAGGATTCCAGGCAAGACCATCCCCACGCCCTTGTGGGGATAACTTTACACAAAGTTCTGTGGCAAATGGGCTTGGACCACAGCCCTCTTCTTCCAAATATCATCTAGAGAGGAATTACCTGTGGACCAGCGGGATGATCTTTTTTGAATTGTTTTGGGGTGCAGCATCTCTCAAAGTATTGCAGGCAAACTGACATTTCAGCCCACCTCAACGGTCACTGGCTCATGGGAAGGGGTTCTCATCTTCTTGGCTGTTCATAGCTCTTGCAAGGAAAGCTGGGCTTCAGGGTCCTAGAAGCTTTATGTTGGTGGCAGCAGTACCTGTCCTGGCTACATCTGCCTGAAATCTCCTCTCCCAGCATGCGGAAACCCCTCATATTTGGCACAGCCGCAGCATACGGTAATACTGTGCTTGTGCATAACATCATTGTGGAAACTGATAATAAATCATTAAAAAAACCAACCACAATTAGTAACTGGGTGCTTAGTTCTTCCAAGTCCAAACTACAGCCCAAAGTAGCTTTGAACAATATAGTCACAGTGTGGACTTAAGCTCACATAGAGCAGAAATCTGACCCCTTCTAAGCCATGGGGCTTGGCTTTTTCTTTTGGTGATGCCAGCATCTGTTCAAGAGCAACATCCGTGCCCTGGACAAGGACCACCTCCAAAATCTGTGGCTTTTAGCAACTCCACAATGGCAAATGTAGCTGCCACAGGTACCCCAAATATGGCCTTGGGAGACCTCTGTGCACATCGTCAAGCTAGGAGGCCTGCCTTGGCCGCAGCTTCCCAGCAAAAGCTCGGGGCCTGCCTGGCTCGTACCAGCCTGCGGCTGGCAAGAGCTCCTCGAGGTCCTCCAGGGCAGGCTCCAGGCCCAGCAGCTTTTTGTAGAGAGCCCTGGTGCAGGGGAAGGGTGCCGTGCACCTCTTCTACAGCGCCATGCCACACAGTGTCCCGATATGGAAAAAGGTGTTGTCACAGCTCGAGGCCTGGTGAAAAACAAGTGCATATTTTAAAAAGCGCCGCTTCCTGGGCGCAGCCCCCCCCCTCCCCGGGAGCAGGACCCTCACCTGGCTGGGGAACCACACCAGGCCGGAAGCGACGTGGCGGAAGGCCCCGGTGCTGGGCTGGCAGAGGGTCCTGGCGGCGACGCTGAAAAGCTCCTGGGATAGGCCGCCTTGGTCCAGTCCCGCTTCGCCCACGAACGACACCTGCAAGCCCCGAGACACCCATAGCGCCGGGGAGAGCGGCACGGCCACCCGCGGGGGACAGGCGGAACCGCTGTGCGCGCCCCGCAGCGCAGCCCGGGGCGGGTAGGCGGCGCACCGGAAGCGGGCCGGGGGAGCGGCCATGCTGGGCGCGGCGGTGCTGAGGCGGGTGGCTGTGGTGGGCGGCCGCGCAGCTAGCGGCGGCGGGCAGAGCCGGGACCCGGGCCAGGGCCAGGGCCAGGGCCCGGGCCCGGGCTCAGGCTCAGGCCGGCCGCAGCCGCTGGAGCCGTCGCTGCTACGCTTCCTGGTGTGCCCGCTCTCCAAGCGGCCGCTGAGGTGAGGGTCGGGGACCGGGACCTCCACAGCGGGAGGGCAGCTCTCGCAGCCCGCCCTTGGCCTGCTGCCGCTCCGAGGCGAGCGAGAGGAGCTGTCAGAGGGCAAACCTAGCTTATTCACTCCTCCTTTTGTTTTCGTTTGGTTTTTTACCACCACCACCACCACCACCCCCCCCCCCCGACTCGCCTGGCCAGGTACGAAGAAGCGACCAACGAGCTCATTAACGAGGAGCTGGGCATCGCCTACCCCATCATCGACGGCATCCCGAACATGATCCCAGAGGCTGCCAGGATGATTCAGAAGAAGCCCCCAGCTGAGGGCTCGAAGCAGCCCTGAGGACCCACCAGCCACAGCTGTGAACAGATTGTGAACTGATGGCGAGAGGAGGCATGCTCCCCTCCCTGCCCACCCTGACGGTGCTTGTTCCCCTCCTGTCCCTAGCAGGCTTGTTTTACTCAGCCAGCGTAGATGAAACCTTCCCACAGGGCTGCACCAGCACAGCTAGCTTATGTTTCTACAGTCTCCTCCTTCCTGTTACGATACCGGTTTATGTATTCTTCCACCTATGGACCTGGATGGGGATTAAGCTTTTTAGGCACAACTAGTGTGATGCATATGCTAACCCCTGGCCTTCTCTAAAGCAGTGGAGTTTATTTAATGTCATCGGATATTGCAGCTGATTTTGAGAGGGTTCCCTTCTGGCACTAGTGGCTGTCATAATTGTCCTAGTAGTATCTGGAACTGTATGAAGTCTCCCACAGCAGCCTATTACTTAATTATTGCTAAGGCAGATAAAGAGGAGGAATAACAAGAAGCACTAATTCCTTCTAGTGTATCTCTTCAAGAGTGTTGTGCGTTTGTAGTGGCACTAATGAAAATCTTCTAGATGGTGATTGTTTTTATGAGGAACTGTACCTTGACTGAAATAACTGATCATAAATAATAAGCAATGACAACATGCAGTGTTATGAATTTCTCTTTGAATTGTGAGCTTTGGTTTTGTTTTGAACTGGTGTGTGTATTGAAATGGATTTGTCTCACTGTCAGAAGGACATGAAATAAGTTCAGCTGATGTTTAATAACAAAACTTTAGTTAAATCAGGAAATTTACTTGGATGATACCCATGTCTGTATGTCAGTAGCTGCTTGCCTTTTTCTTTTTCTTTTTTTTTTTTTTAAGAAAAAGAAGGGGAAATGACAGTGCTGCAGAAAAGATGTACTTGTGCATTTGGGGGTTTTGTTAGAACAGCCTCCAACATACTCCAATGTCTGCTTAGGAGATCTGTGTCCCTCTACTGTTTGTTAAATGTGTTGGAGTGCCCACCTTTGGTAGCCAGGCTGGGACATCTCTGTTAAAGAGACATCTCCAGAGAGGTTAGGGGAAAACTCCAACAAATTAGCCCAGGATTTGGTAGCCAAGTCAGCAGTTATAAATGCTATTTAAGTACGTGGAGTATCTTTCCTCTTAGTGCTATCCTCAGTAGACAGGGAACAGAAGATACTTCTGCTAATTACTTCAACCTTCCCTGTTTTCATTTATAGCAGCACTGGAGAAGAGTGACAGGCCACTATGAGGGTGTGAGGTGCAAAGAACTCTGTTCTTGGTACTGTCTGACAAAATGTCTTCAAGGACACAGCTACAAAGGCGACAGGTTAACACTATGATAATCTATTACAAGGGCTTCTTTTTGATGTTTTGTTCCTGGGTGGTTTACGTCTGCAACACAGCCACATGAATGTCCTTTAGCTGCTGAAAAATTCAGAAATGCAGCACCAAGTTACAAATACTGCAGACCTTGGTGCCTTTTGGTGGGATACTAATAATGCAGTCAAATTGACCAGGCTGCTGCTGGGCAAGTAACGCTGTGATGCACAGTGTAAAAGGCAGAGCCTGCAAGAGGTGCACTCGAAGGCCAACTAGCTGAGTGCAGCTGTTTGTTGGGGCTTCTTGCACAATCAGTGGAGAGAGACTCTAGTTCTAGAGAACAGTACAAAGCACAAGCCTTATTGCCTCTGTAAATAAATGCCTCTTTCAGCTGATGTAGTGAGGAAGGGGGAAGGAAAAGTAGATCTAGGAGCCACCATGAATCTTCTCCTAAATGTACAGGAAGGAAAAGCTTTGACAGCTCTGGTTCGCAAGAAGGCTCACTTGGACAGAACTAGAACTGGGTGATGGGGCGCTGAGGTCAATAGTTCCTGCTGGACCAGTGTGGTGCCAGACTCCAACAGCCCTTCTGTTAGCAACTGATATGGCATATGGATCCTAAGCTGAGCTCTGCTCTGGCCAAGTGCCCTGTTCCCACGTCAGCCATCTAACGGCTTTTGCAGGACAGGGCTAGCATTGTGATACCTGAAGCAAATACAGCTGCCACAACCTTAAGGTTTGTGTGGAAACCACAGGCTAAAGCCACACAGAGACAGCAGCATTATAATCACCTTTTCATCTCTTGCTGGGACTATCCTTCCTTTCCCTTCAGGCAGCACCTCCATGAGGGAAATGGCTTTTGTGGCTGTGTCACTTGCTGGCCTCTAATGCTGGCTCCCCAGCCACCAGGTTTTTCACATACAGCAAACTAGCCTAGAGTCTTTAAAGTCAGTCTAGCAGTAATAGTCATGGACCTTGCTCAGGAAACTGATAACTGGCAATCCTATTACGTTACCCCAAAGCAACCTCACAACAAATAGCACTGCCACTCACATTTAAGTTATGCCAACAAAGCTTCATGGCTACCTGGAATAAAAATGTAAGTTACTGCCCCACAGATTTACTCTACACCCCCTGTGGAACATGTAATAATTTGATGAGTAGTTGGGTTTTTTTGTATGCTCAGTGAATACTGAAACTCTTCTACCAATACTGCAGTAACACCAAAAACCAAAGAACACTGCAGCAAATATATTCAGAGCTAACAACACAATTTGGTATCTTACCGTTAAGATCTCCCTGAATTGCTGGCATGGTGCATTGTTTAAATGGGTCCATTTAAACATTCTGGTCTTGCAGAAGGCACTGTCTTCTGACTGGAAAAAGCCAATGTTTCTGGCGTATCGGTATTAAGTATGTCTGAAGATTGAAGTAGCAGTGTGTTAGTGTCTTCTTCAATCTCTTCTAAATGGTTAAAAAAAAAATTGGCCACACTTACATAAGTAAAGAGGCTGGACAGGGCATTGCATTCTGTGTTATGAATTACAATCTTGTCTTGCATGTCAAAGATACATGGATATTCAGTCAGCTTCCATAAGGCCTTCAGAAATGACAAGGAAGAAAGAAAAAGATGTGTTGATTTTCTGTTGCAAAATCAGAGTTCAGGGGTACGTGTGCAGACTGAAGTGTCACTCTGTACCCTGGCAAACTCCTGTATCTCTGAAGCAAGCCCGTGTTGCGTGTGTGAACGCTGCACCAACAGCGGCACACTTTCTAAAAGCAGCTTCTAAACACTTCTGTGAGTGGGAAACCCTGGCAGAGAGACATCTGAACTGTCTGTGCAGGCAGACGCTTGTGTTACAGTGCCCCAAGAATAAACCAGAGACATAGTGATTCTAATAGCATCTTCCATAATTCAGCTAAATGAAAACACATAGTAAAAATGTCCTGGATACCCAGGTTATGGTATGTTGTTGTTAAAAACTGTTGGGTTTATTATCTGTAATACCAAAGGTAGATATTGGTATACAAAATAACCTAATTTGAAGTGTTACACCTCCAGTGTGATAAGGCAGCAACTTCAGGTAATATCCTTTTTGGCTTTTGATTCTATACTGTTTCTCAAACCTCCTCTTCCACTCTGGTTAATTGGTACAAAATTGGTAGATTAGGAAATGAAAGCTTATGAAAGAATTAGGCAGTTTCCCTGCGAATTCCAGCCAAGTTTCCTGAAAACCACATTTTTTGCCAAAGGAAGCCCCTGCAATCCACGTTTCCTCTTCATGCTGCTTCCTGTGACACCAATTGCGTTTGGTAGCTAATTTTCACTCCTTCATGTCATCAAGAATCAAACCATTTCACAGATTATTTTTTATTACCACAGCTTTGTTTTTAGATGTAAGTAAATTGAAATGCTCAATAGGGCAGTATTGGATAGTAAAAATACTATAATACTAGTATAAATCATAGTATTTACTACATAAAAGTTTAAAGAGACCTCACAATGTTTCTATTAAACATAGTAAAATCTAGAGTAACAAGAAGTATAGCAACCATCCCTCATGGTGCTATTTCACACTGATCACTGGTTCAAAGCAAATGGAGCTGCTTAAGATGCTGGAGGACGGCTCTGACTCTCAGAACCAGGGGTCGTCTCAGGAGAGGCACTGTTGTAGCTGCTAAAATACTGGGATGGTAACTGGCTTGCCTAATTTAGAACAGCTGAGGACTAGGGAAAATGCACTGTCTTTGAGATGTACTGGACTAGAGTCTAGAGTCGGCTTTCACATATGATCGACTCATTTAAATAAAATGGGAAAAAAACCCATTTTGCACTGCTGGTAAGATTTTATACTTACTTCTACATTAAAGAAACAAAATAATCTGATAATCTCTTTCACTTGAGGCACATAGAAGTTGTTATCTTGTACTCTGAAACCAGTTCTGGAGTTCACCTGCATTGATAAATGCAATATGAAACGGGGTGTCAGCAGATCTAGCGAGCTATGTGTCTGTATGGCAGGACAGGACTAAGGAGTAACAGGGCTCTCTGCGGAAAGAGCTCTGAGACTCTGCGCAGAAGTAGAAGGACAGAAGTGCTACAATTAGTACAGCACTCAGCAGCGAGAAGTCTCAGAAAGCCATGTATAAACTAGCAGGAAAGCAAATTTTCATTTGCAATGAAGACCCCTTAACAGGATTCCATCAGGAAAGGCGTGTTTTTCTTTGAGTGTCTTTCATGTTGTAGGACTATCTGAAGTTCCCTATTCATGTTCATACTTATTTCCTGGCAGAGATATTGTTTTTGGGGGGACAGCAAACATGTAAAGCTCCAAATGATGTAACTGCTTACGGAAGAGTAGGCCTGCTGCGCTTTTGAGTTTATTTATCTGGATAAATACAGATTCGAGTGTCTAAACTTCGAGGCCCAAAACTGCATTCTCAGCCAAAAGGATATTCAATTCTGAACAAAATTGAACAACTCTCTCTGATTCGTACTAAGTGCATGCTTGAGCTCCTGACTTTCCTAAACTTTGAACCTCTCAGCAGGAGAAAGGATGGTTGTCAAGAAGAATACAGTTATTGCCCCTTTTCTTCCCCTTGTTCATATGCAGCTAAAGATACTCTAATTCTGTTGTCCCAGAAAGTTTCTCGGGTAACAGGCTCTTAATAGTGTCAGGCAGTGTTACTGTAGCAGCCATGATGTGCGAAGCAGGTGGGTTGTCTTTTAAATCCTGTGAGGAGTCGCTGGGGTGAGGGATCTCACCAGCAGAAAGGGGAATGGGCACACTACATAACGGACAGCACATCCATAGCTCCATACGCATCAATGCATGCATTCCTCACACCACTGAAAGCATCCTGCCCCCTGCCACGGCCCAGAACGTCCTTCAGCTCTTCATTTCTATAGAGGGTCAGCCAGGCACAAGTCAAGAGCAGGACTCCTTCAACGCTATGCTGGTGCAGAGCCAAAGAGATTCCTGAAGCAATGTCAACTGATGAGGCCCCATGTTCCTTTGTAAGAAGGAAACCCAGAGAATGCAACAAGTAAAAAGGGTTAAAATATCTAACTCGGACCAATATGTCTTATCGAATCAGGATCCACTTTCTCACCTGGTAAAGAATCTGCAGTATTGACAGAGTGTCTGTTTCACATGGGTGCATGTTGCAGGGGATTCTTTTCCAACCTTTCATGAATTGAGACAGGTTTTTTCTGGGAAACCCTCTGATACAGAACACCAGCTCCTTGGAAAAGGGTATTCCTAGATTTGACCACAGGCATTCTGTAAACAAAACAGCTCATGAAGTATCCATCACAGGTAATATGCTAATAACTGTAATTTCTGGATGAAGCTACATTTTCTTTTTTTATCAAATGAATGAAACAAAAAAACTTGATTTTGCACTACAAAAATTAGTAAACCTGAGAGTTATTTTTTTTCTTGTGTCTTGCTGTGTAGTTCCCATGTTTCTACTTCTACCAAAAGCACTTCTTCCAGGCTGAACTCTGGAACAAATGACCTTGGCGATACTAACTCTTGCTCCACAGTCAAAAATGACCAAGCATTTAAATCGTTCAGTTCTATCATCATAAAATCCTACCAAGAGTTTGCAGGTCCTTCGGCTGTAGCTTCTGGATGGCTTGTGCTAGCAGCCCGAGGGAATGGGAAGAACTGTCATCTTCTCCCTGCAGAAGGACAGGCAAGATCAAGTAGACTCTGAAATTTTCAGGTGAGATGGGAGAGGAAGACAATGATGGCAGTAACTTCTCAATCTCGTTTTGCACCTTCAGAGGAAAAAAAAAAAAAAAAGAGACAAGGTTAGAAATACAATTATGGTTTGCCAGAATCATCTATGAATTAGGTTGGCGTAGAATTCCCAAGTTTTATGCACTAATCCAGAGGTCCTCAGTATCTGTGTAGTGAGAATCCTTATACCGAATTCTTACCTCCTGGAAGACTTTTGGCTTCTTGCTGATCTTCTTATAAAAACGTTGCACTTCTGACATGTCTACACCTGAGACTTCTTTGGAAGTTTTGAAATGTTTGCCTCTATCACCAAGGAAATAAAGAACACCAAATGATGTGAGAAGCTGGTTTTTGTTACTGACTGGAGAGTGAAGCATCCTAACATCAGAACATACTTGAAAGCTCAGCCCCAGCTCCAGTGGGTACGATTTCATCTGTTCTAAGAGGATATTCTCACTGTGGTGTAATCTGAATAATATTCTGTCGGTCCTGTCTTGTGTAGCTGTGCACTGTTAATGGTAGGCTTCCTTCACCCTAAAACAAAGTTGCACTTCAGTGCCAGGAGGAGCTATTACGGATCCTTTGGGAGCCGTAATATTGCCTAAAGGGCTTGGCATGGAATCATAGAATTGTTTAGTTTGGAAAAGACCTTTAAGATCATCGAGCCCAACCATAAACCTAAGACTGCCAAGTCTACCACTAAACCATATCCCTAAGTGCCATATCTACACATCTTTTAAATACCTCCAGGGATGGTGACTCAACCCTTATCATCATCTGTCAAACATCACTATGGGATAATCTGCAAGAATGTGAGCTTCTACAGCAAATTTCAATAGGACTGGGGGGATAAAAAATTTAATTTTAGCCCAGGCTTTGAAAAATACAGACTTGCTTCTTGCAAATTCAGATACGACTAATATTCTCTACATATAAGGCCTAAAATAATGCTTTCTGGTCAGTTTACATGCAGCCAATATATTCTGTTATGTCTAAGTTGGTGCACGCTGCCTTTTCTCCAGGAAGCTTCCATTGATGCAAGCCTCAGATGAAAAGATCAGTCTGATATTCCTGATAGTAAAAAACAAACCAAAGTTAATCCTTTCAGCACAAGTAGCAACTTCAGGTTTTTAATTCTGAAAGAACAAAAAAACGTGTACGAGTGTGTCTGCACTTGACCACATGAAACTCTTCCTAGCACCACTTTATCGACAGTGTTGCAGAAGATGTTGTATTCGAGGGGTTAGTGATCCTCGGCAAGCCACCTCTGCTCTCCTGGGCCTTGTGAGGGAACCTGGTCAAGTGCCCCGTGACAGCATGTGTTGCATGCTGGTGGGTGTCATGGAGATATCTTCTTCTGACAGGTTGAGACATTATCTTGTTTTGTTTATTATGCAAAATAAAAGGCACTGTGGCATGGGAGTGGGGAGGAACCCCTCCACGGACAGGATCTTTGTAGCGTGCTGAGGGAAAATCCATCAGAGTATCCCTTTCCTGCTGCACAAAAGCTGGGTTCCCAGCATCTAAAGGGATGTTAGACTTACTCACTACCTGTATTCCTGGTTCTATTCTTATTAAATTAGCTACTTTATCAAGCAATTTGCTGTCAGGCCCTTGCTATCAAGATCTGGAAAGAACCCACTCTCACCCTCTCAACAACCACTTTCCATATGATACAAACCGTACTTTTGGTCAGGGAAAAATTTAGATCCAAATTAGCCAAGATTTTTAAATGCTCAAAATCAGCAGCTGGAGCCAGACTGACCCAAAGAAAATAACCTCCCACATAAGATCTGAAAAAAGACTACGTAATCATAGTCCTCAGCTGAAAATGTAATGCTTCCCACAGTAATATATATATACTTACTGCTTTTGACAATGGGTAACTAAAGAATGGATCACTAATTTTTAAATGCTGACACACACAAAACATTCCAGTTTGGGTACTCTGGATTACGATTTTTGCACAAGGCCTCGGTCCACAGACCAAATGTTTCACTGATTTAACTTGTAGGCTCTTCATCAGTTTAACAACCATTGTATGCAAGAAGAGGAGGACAGGCATCTGAAGCAAAAGAGTTATCAAAGGGCTGTTACTTATCAACACCCCTTTTTCCTGTGCAAAAATTGGGTAAGAAGTTGGGGTACAAGGTTCTGTCTCAGCAAAATTCTTGAACATTGGTTCCTACAGTAGTCTCCAAAGAATAATAACTTTTAGGGATTTTTGGAGAAAATCATGTATTGGGAGGGGGAAAGCAGCAGGTTTCTGACTGACTTTTTTATACTCTCCCAATGTTGCGAACTGGAATTAGAAATCCAGGTGTCCACTTCCTTATCCTTCAGAGTGGCAATTCCATTCAAATAGGAATTCTGTGTGAAATGCATGAAAATATTGGCAAGATTACAGGTCTAGCAGATGGGATCCTTTGTTTCAAGCCAATCATTACAAGAAGACTTCAGCCTATGTGTGAACAAATTAATGGTCATCCAGCATGAGCCAGATGTGTTAACCACAGAAGAGTTACATAATTGTAATGCAAGTTCCTTTCTGCATAAGCATGGGGAGAACTGCAAGAGACATAAACAAACTTGGAGCGCTAAAAGCAGCATGGAAAATCTAAATCTAAATGTTTCCAGCAGTAATGTGAACAATGGTAAAATTAGAAGCCATGGTCAAATATGCACGTACCTTGTTCTTCTTGTAAAGGACAATACTTCGGTTTCCTACTGCAATAATTTGAATCACCTTTCATGACCAGTTCTTTTCTGTGAAAGAATAAAAGTATTTTCAAAGGAATATTTGAAGAGGTGGTCATTATCTTCAAAGAGTTCAGTGCACAGATGTGGAACAGTAAAAAAATCCCTCAGATAGTAGCTGTCTATCAAAGCGTGGCTATTACCCATGATGATAAATCAAGCAGCAAATGGAATTTCCATTGTAGAATCTGTTGGGATGACCAAGTAAGCCTGAGACATGTTAGCCTCTTCGTGTAAACATGAAATCAAGAAAGCAAACATCTCTCTGGAAGAAAGCAATACAGACTGTACACATCTGCAATGGTCATTACTCTGAGAGGATTTTCCAGTATTCGCTGATGAATTGATGGGAAGTGGTATCAACTGATCAGGCTTTCTCTCATCTCCCAGCTGTCCTTCCTCAGCAGAACCAAACAAATAGACTTTGTCCAAGGAGGGGGCGTAGACCAGGGTGTGCTGTCTGTTCAGAAAAAGATAAATAGTCATAATAAGCTAATACCACTGGGCTAGTAAAAAAAATTTACAGATACATTTTCAGAGTGGATAGCTGAGGCTTGTATTTAAAAGTCCTGACAGCCCAGCAGTAGAATCCCTGTGACCACAGTCTTAGGACCCTTCCTTGTATAAACATTCAGCAATAAAGAAACATATGGACTGAAATTTCCTATACTATCCCCTAATGTTTGTGATTTACCCTGGTTCCACATACAAAAATATAGTGTTACGCCTTGCTAGCTTCAGGCCCTTCCATTTTTTAACATCCAACTTCAATGCTGCCGAGCCTCATACAAAGCCTAGGAGAGTCACAGAATCACACAGAATCACAGGTTGGAAGGGACCTCAGGGTCAACAGGAGACCTTTTCTGGCCCAGTTCCAGAAAGGCAGAATGAAATTGGATAATTATCACCACTCTTCGGTGCTTTCTAAGGGCCCACCGCTTTGTCAAAGTGGACGTGAATTCAGTGACTTTCCCGACACAGGCTTTTGATGGTCTTTTGCCCTTTGGAACTCTGTTCAGCCCTCATTTCTTAAAAGAGCAAAACCCCAAGGACTTCTGGCGTTTTTTTGCAGCCCTCTTCCTCTGCTCGGCATGGGCTGAGGGTTCTGCTTTCACTGAGGCTGTGACAGGAGGGTGGCTTACACTTGAAGAGTGGATGATATTCTGACAGTGCTGACCTACTGGAATACAGGGGTTTGAACATCTTGGTGAACCCCCTCCCTACTGTTCTTCAGTGATTCCCCTAAGACCTTGACCTTAGAAGGCATGTTGTTTGTACTTTCCCACCTGCCACAGGAAACCTGCGAAACTCTTGCTCCCCACAGCTCGGCCACCAAACGAGGCATGAGTTCATTCCGGGTGGAGTTGTGACCAAGCTGGCCAGCCCCTCCTGCTCCAAAGGTGCACACCAACCCCTCCTTGAAGATGAAGAAACAAACAACAGGATCACTGCATTATTAGTGGCATTCAAATGGTCACCACCGAGAGTGAGAGCCAGCAAGACAAAATATGTTATATGGGACTTGATTCAAAACATCCCTGATCCAAACACAGGTAGAGTTCACTTCGCATCAAGCCTAATCTTACACTGACCAATGTCCACATCATTTAACACCTGAGAAAAGCAATTTAACCCCTGAGAATAACTCCCTGTTGCTTAAGAATTTTACTTGTATGAGTAAGCCCTAGTGAATTAGCGCTTGTTCACATTTTCTGAAGTCCCCAATATGCTATAAAAAAGAAAATATTTTCAAAAAGTACTGAGAGTTGAACTGCTCCTCTTCGCCCCAGGATTCACATTCGTCATCTCCCCGCAAAAGTTTGCATGCAGGTGTCGGGAATCTGAGAAAAGGACAGTGTTCCCAATAGCTTAGTTAGCATCCCTTGGGAATAGTCTTCAGACTCAGACGGGTGCAGGCATTGCCATCCCAATTTTTCAATTTTAGCAGTCTACCTTTCTTCGCAGGGTGAGGTCTCAGATGCTGACTTCCCATTTCAGACTCACCTTGGAGAGAACTGCAGTATGATCTGCCCCACATGAGATAAATACATTCTTCCAGTGCTCTAACGCTCCAACATATGAAGGGCAGGCCCTGCCTGGAAAGAAGATGGCACTGCTAAAGTGACAGAGTACTGGGGGCATCTCACACAAAGAAAGATTTAGAAAATCGGGGGGTTTAGCACTTTTCAGTCCTCTCTTAGAGCAATTAATGTATTTACAACCTGGTTTTGAGCTGTTTTCTACCTTCCACTATAAAACACTCTTTCTCATAATATTCTGTCTTTTTTGTAGTATTTTCTTCTCATTTACATTCAATCTGAAACAAAATGCAGCACTTTCACATCTGCTCGCCAAAAGGTACTTGGCTCCAAAATATCTGACTCTCAAGTGTGTGGACTCATTCAGATCCCACTGACTTCAGGTTCTGTCTGGCTAGGGCAACTCTGCTCTCGCCTTCTAGGTTTGAAGACAACGTGTAATTTTAATTCTTCTCTCACCTTGTGTTTACAGAGAATTAAAGAAGGCAAAGAGGTACAAAATTATTTTCCTTCATGGAAGGCTGCCTGGAGAGAGAATGGGAGTGGAAAGGGACCTCTGAGACATATAGTTTTAAGAACCCATGCTATCCAGTAGGCCACATAAAATGACTGGAAGTTCTCTGTAGAAATACAACCCCTACGTCCCTTGTCCCTGCATTCCTTTTCTGGTCAGGAAACAAAGAACTTATCCAGATATGCTTTCTTCGAAACACTTTACTGTCCGCTGATGCTCCAAAGGGGCTTGAATCATCTGAGGAGCCACTCCTGAGCCGGCAGTAAGCCCGCTGACGAGGAAAACACCTTCCTACTGCTGTCCTTCCTTACCTTCTGTGTCTCCAAGTCCCAGCTGTCCAAAATCGTTCTTTCCCCAGGAGTACACAGCTCCAGAGAGTGACACGGCAGCACTGTGAGCTCCCCCGGCAGCAATGTGAGCAAGTGAGAGGCCCTTTAGTCTTTGCACCATCTGTGGCTGGGGGATGAGCATGGCTTGGATCCCCACTCCAAGCTGGCCGTGGGCGTTCTGGCCCCAGGTGAAAAGTTCACCTCCTTCACACACAGAACAAAAGAAAACAGCTCAGCCCCACTGCTTCTCTTGAGTCTTTGCACTTTGGGAGTGGGAGCAAGAATCAGTGCGGTTTTCAGGGATCTAGCCACAAGGTGAGACCATCAGCATCAACCAAATCTCCCTTTTTGCTTCTGTCCCCTTTGGGGCAGTCCCATGCTGCCCGTGTGACACAACACAGCAAGAATAAAGGCAGGGTGTTTCCACCTCTAAAGCCATACTTGGAGAAGTTCCCAGCCAGGGAGGTGCTCCAACTTAAGAACGATCACGTCTGGTGACTGCAGAGTGGGGTGGCCTCGTCTGCTCTCCACAACACACCGTTGTGGAGAGGCAGTGCTCAGGAACTGGAGAGAGACAGAGCTGCAGGTCCCTGCGTGCTGGGAGGAAAGGGCAGCGCTGATAGCCAGCGCACTTTGTGTCCCCACCCATTGCTCATTACTCTCTAATGGTGTCACCAACTACTGGAAGGAGTTAAAACACGCCCTTCTGAAAGCAAGCCTGCCATAATGTGACTCCATTTGGAGGAGAAGTGTGCTTGAAAGAGGCTACCTCTGGACAGCGCCATGGCATGCTGGTCCCCGCATGCTATTTGAACAATAACTTGGTTTCCTAGTTCTTTCACCAGCCTACAAAATAAGAAAAAAAATTCAAAATATATAGATTCTGTACCATGAGCCAAAATAAAAGATGATCCTCTGCTCACCAAGTCCTAGCATGTTCAGAGGGAATTAGGTGGAAAAAATATAGGTCACCTGTAAGTTGATTCACCCTGCTCTTATGGTAGCCTACTGCAGCTGCACTAACTGATTTGATTGTGGTTTGCACCACAGGGAGCTGGAAGAGAATCAGGCTCAGCCCTGGACATGTTAATAGAAAATCCCACAGCAAACTGCTGTGCCATTTTCAAACGATGGTTACCCTCACAGCTTAATCAGAAGGTGGCAAGATTCAGATGTGCTTGGGTCCTTCACGTGCAGCTTTCCCAAGCCACATGTGGTTTGCAAGTCATCTGTGTTACTCTGGTATATGCTACTGATCCTTACTAAGTTTGAGAGAAGGCTGTGTCATGTGCATCTCAAGCAGCTCATATCTTGGTATTATCCCAAAAATCACTGCACTTCTTGCTGGGTAGCAAAAGAAGATAAATTTTGGGGTACTAGGAAAGAATATGTTCCAGAATATGTTCCAGTTCCCTCTCTACAACACACCTCAGTCTCTGGGGTGTTACCGTTAGGAAAAGTGGGTGACCTTCTCTGGCCACCACCATCCATACCTCCACCCTGTGAAAGCTTCTTACCTTGTCTTAGAGCAGACAGCTGAAACTGTAGCCCACTGCTCGGAAAGCTTCCCATCAGGGGAGAGAACAAGCATATGTGTCGCATCATGGTTTGAACACTGCACCTTCTCATTCCTCTGTGACTGTGTGAGTTCTGCAGAACAAATATGGGCAGACACGATGGTCACGCTAAGGCAGCGGACATCTTAACCATCTAGGCTGCCTCCCCAAGATCTCTGTGTGCTACTGCTTTCACCAACAGCTTCTGCTCCTCAGGAAGAAGTAAGACAAGTGTGTAGGACTTATTTTCTCAGGCCCCTTGGGGTTTCAGTGTCCTACCCACTGCTTGGTTTCATGCCAGACAACTCTCCTGGCAATCACTAGAAGACATTTCTCTATCTCTTAGACTGCTGTGCCACTGGGTCCCAAGATGATCACCAAAACATCAGCAGAAGCACACTCTGTTACTTTTGCACAGGTGTACAGTGTGTTCTGGGGAGATAAAGCACTTCCTGAGGTACCTGACCGCCCCAGATTTGTCACAAGACACTGGAGAAGCAATGACATAAAATTCATGCCTATTTCCCGCAGAAGAAGGTCCCTTCCTGTCTGCAGCTGATGGGCTGTGTGTGCTTTCCTGACCCTGGGTCACCAGATCTACTCAGTTACTCGCGTGCAGCCCTACTGCAGCACAAGCGCCTGAGAGCCAGGATGCCCAAGGGTGAAAGGCAGCCAACAGCAAAGCCTTCCCTGATTTACCCAGCACCCCTGGAGACTCGCTGCCCACCCTTCTCACACCTCCCCAGCTTAATCACAACACGTAACCAGAGAGGAAAATTCACGTCTATCCCCCAGCATGGTCTGCCTCCTTCCAGCCTCCCCCAACTACTGTGCAATGTGACATGGTTAAGTGAAGTGCCTCCTGCAGCAGCTTGCTCTCCCCGTGTCGTGGTCTAGCCCCAGTCAGAAACTAAGCCCCACACAGCCACTCGCTCAATCCCTACCCCAGTGGGACAGGGGAGATAGTCAGAAGGGCAAAAGTAAGAAAACTCGTGGGTCGAGATAAGAACAGTTTAATAATTAAAGTAAAATAGTAATAGTAATAATGCCAATTATGGTGATAATAAGGAAAATACCGAGAGAGAGAGAGAGAGAGAGAGGTGAAACCTGGGGAAAAAAACCCCAAGAGCTGCAACTGCTCACCACCCACCAACCAACGCTGCCAGTCCCCAAGCCACAATTGCTGCTCCCCCTGGCGAACTCCCCACAGTTAATATACTGAGCATGATGTCGTATGATACAGAATATCCCTTCGGCCAGTTTGGATCAGCTGTCCTGGCTGTGCCCCCTCCCCTCCCAGCTTCTTGTGCCCCTGGCAGAGCATGGGAAGCTGGAAAAGTCCTTGCCTAATGTAAGCGCTGCTCAGCAACAACTAACACATCTCCGCATTATCACCACTGCATTTAGCACAAATCCAACGCACAGCCCCATAGCAGCTACTATGAAAAAACTTAACTCTATCCCAGCCAAGACCAGGACACCCCAAGCGGCAGCACAGCAGATTTTCGCACCTTGAGCGGTTTCACCCCCACGGACCCGTCCGTCCTCGCTCACGCACGGATCCGTCCCGGCGGGTCCCGCCGCCGCTCCCACCCCGGGCAGGGCGCTCGCCGCCCCTCCCGCCGCGCCGCGCCGCGCCGCTCCCGCCGCCCGGTACCTCCCGCCCGGCTCCCCCGGCCCCGCCGCCGCCGCCGCCGCTGGCGCCGCCGGTGCCGCCGTCCCGCCGCCACCGCCCGCTCCCCGACGGCCGGGCCGGGCGGCGCCGCGAGCAGCGCCGGGAACGCCCCGTCCCGGCGGGGAAGCGGGAACCCAAACTCGGCAGGTGCCGCGGCAGCGGGAGGAGGAGCGGGTCCCGGGCCGGGCTCCCGGGGCTCTGGGGCCAGCTCTGACCCCCCGCCCTGCAACGGAGGAGAGCGGAAACCGGGAGGCGGCGGGTGGAAGGATGCTGGGGTTTTCCGTGTGGAAAAGGCACCCGTTCGGCTCCATCATTCACCGCGGAGGGCGACGCGCCTGCGCCCAGCCCTCGCAGGCTTCTGTACGCTGAGAGACCTCCTCTGCTGTCCCCGTGTCCCTCTGCCGCTCGCGGGATGCTGAGCAAAAGCCCGTGCAAATTCGGGGCGGGGACACTCGGCTGCCTGCAGACAAGCAGCGAGTGAAATGTCTGGTTTAGAAACATATCAACATCTAAAATCCGTCTGCTTCCATTCTCACGTAGTTTCTCCTATCGTCTGCTAAATCTTCCCCTGCCTGCACAGACACCGGGAGCTTCCGGGGCCCCCCCCTCCAAAAAAGGCCACCCAGCCTGCGCCCCCCCGCCCCCCCGTTTCCCACTGGAGGGATGCGCACAGGGCCATCCGGCTGCTGAAACAAGGGATACCCATGTGAATGATGAAATGGATCAAAACGCCTTAGAGCGTTTTCATTGTATTCCTAATAGCTTCCACTGATTAATTAAATTTAATCTGCTTAAGAAAATTTTATGCTGCTGAATACTAAGCACAGATTTTGGTGGGGCACTCCACAAAAGTCCCAAGAAGCACAACATGAATCTACAGCTTCATATAGATTCTGCATATCTATCTACATATATATCTACATATTCATGTAGATTTATACTGGCGTTCACTGAATTGCAGTGGAAAATTCATTGCTGAGACACCAGAAGCATTTATTGGAATATATTTGAATGCAGCATCCTGTGGCATAGAGAAAGGCACACAGAGGCCCCGGGGGTGAAGAAAAAAGGATGTGGAGGAGCCGCAGAAGCAAAGCAAGGTGAACCTGGGGCACACAGTAATTGACTTCTCCCCAGGGAGGAGCCGCCCAGCCTGTCTTTCACAGCCACTTCTCTGCACACCCTGTGGGACCTTACCTCCTTCCACAGTCCATAGGAAGGTCGTGAGATCAAGAAACACCGAGCTAGAGCTAGGAGGCCAAAGCGTGAGCTACAAAAGGACGCTAGAGGTCCTTCTGCACCAAAGTATGAACCAACGCCCCCTCCTTGGGAGGAAAAACCATGCTCCAAGCAGAGGCAAGGGCACTCGCCTCCCGTTTGGCACTGAAATGAAGAGACTCGAGGTGAGGAAAGGAAACGCCTTAATGTCCTTCTTCCCTTCGGAGCTCCATTTGTCCTCCCACCAAGTGGACTGCTGAGAGTGATTTCATGTCAGCAAGGCTTGCTCTGGTAAGCTACTGCACGCTCCATGAATGCCCTGCGGTTCTCTGCCCCGGAGGGGTCAGGGCTTGTGACAGTCTGACCAAAAGGAACCGGGGGGCACCTGAGGGAGTCGTCTGGCGACTGGCGGGAGACAGAGGAAAGAGGTGAACTCTGCAAAACGGTTTTCATAGCTAGAATTGGGTTTGACACATGTCCGTCTGTATTTTGGCCATTTCACCCTTTTTCATCACTTTTATAGTGACTTACCCATACAAAAAAAAAAAAAAAACCAAAAAAAAAAAAAAAAGCCCCAAACACATCACACACCTCGAGTTGGGCATAGTGCTTACAAGGGCACCCCTTCTCCCAGGAGAACAGCACAGAGTACTTCCAGGGTGAGGGGAATGGAGAAATGAAAGGAAACGTATGCAGATGCTGTGATGTCCCACGAGGAATGTCTCATGGTGGGCTCCAGGAAGCATGTGCCAGAAGCCCATTCCCACAGTGTCAGCAGCTGAACGGGTATGAGTGGGTCAATCCCTCCGGAGCAGGTTTGGGAGCATGGGGAACTTGCAGCCCCTCTCAGCCGGCCTGCCTGACTCCTGGCCGCCAGCTGCTCTACATGGGAAGGAAGACGGTGACCCAGGGGCCACCCAGCAGGGCTCAGCCGCTCGGTGGAAGGATGCTGCGGTCCTTCCAGCATCCCCCAGCGGCAGTGCCGCATCCCCCCGTTTCACAGCGAGGGACACCGACTGCCTCCGTCCTTCTCCACTCCAGAGTACCAAGGCAGCGCCTGCCGCGCAGGGCCCGGCAGCGCCAGGGCCGAGCATCGGCCCGGGCGGCCCTGCAGGAGATGAACCCCCCGCGGCAGATGAAGCCCCTGCAAGCACAGCCAGGCCCGAGGGGAGGGAACGAGGGCAAGGGCAGAGAAGAGCACTCTGTGCCACCCCGCCGCCCTCCGCCCGAGGGCCTTGGCAGCACCGCAAAGCTTTGGGGCGCCGCACTTTCAGGGCCCGACAGGCTCAAGCGGCATCGCCCAGCGCTGCCGGAGGAACATTCCCAGTTTCTGCCGGTGGCAACGGCCCCCCGCCTGAGCTCCCCCTCAGCCCCTCGGGAACCCCTCAGGAGCCATCCCGGGGCAGGTGCCACAAGCCAAGGTGAAAGAAGGCAGCGGGCAACGACTTCGTCCCAAGTACGCGCACAAGAACCTGACGGCTCTCCTTTGCTCTCCCGTGGCCGCTCCCGCAGGAACCGGCCCGTCCCTCGGGCTCACCGGGGCCTCCGCAGCCCCTCGCGGCTCATGGCGGTGAGCCGAGCCCGGGGGGCTGGCAAGGGGAGGGGGGCCCGCCGTGGTGCCACAGCCGCGGGGCAGCCGGGACAGCACCCCGAGGGGCCGCAGCCGCCGGGGGCCGAGCCCGCCGGGGGCCGGCGCCGCCGGGGAGGGGTTTCCCCCGCCGCGGCTTAAGCGCCTGCCGGGGGCGGGCGGCGCCGTGCCGTGCCGTGCCGTGCCGTGCCGTGCCGTGCCGTGCCGTGCCGTGCCGCCATGCCGCCCTCTGCGATGCTGCTGCCGCTGCTCCTGCTGCTGCTGCCGCCGCCGCCGGGGCTGGCGGCGCTGGCCGTGCCCGCCGCGGGGGCGGCGGGGGGCTGCGGGCCCTGCGAGGCGGCGCGGTGCCCGGCCCTGCCGCCGCGGGGCTGCCCGCTGGGCCGGGTGCGGGACGCCTGCGGCTGCTGCTGGCAGTGCGGCCGCGGCGAGGGCGAGGCGTGCGGTGGCGGCGGGGCGGCGGGGGGCCGCTGCGCCCCCGGCCTCGAGTGCGTGAAGAGCCGCCAGCGCCGCAAGGCCAAGGGCGGCCCGGCCCCGGGACACCCCCCCGCCGCCGGTGGCCCGCCCGGCGTGTGCCTCTGCAAGAGCCGGTACCCGGTGTGCGGCAGCGACGGGCTGACCTACGGCAGCGGCTGCCAGCTCCGCGCCGCCAGCCTGCGGGCCCAGAGCCGCGGCGAGCCCGCCATCAGCCAGCGCAGCAAGGGAGCCTGCGAGCAAGGTGCGGGGCGGCGGCGGGGGGGGCTGCGGGGCCGGGGCCGGGGCCGGGGCGGTGCGGGGAGGTGGGTGTCCGGCCGCGCTGGCTGACTGCACGGTGAGAAACCTGGTCCCCAGTGCTCCTCCCGCTGCTTTATCCCATCGGCATGCTTGTTTGTAAAGTCAAGGTGATTTCAAAACCACCTTAAATGGGCTTGAGAGTCCCAGTCCGATGGTGCTGCCTAAACTTGGAGTAAGACTTTAGACCAGCCCCGGAGGAACTTAGCCACTCTCTCCTGGCTTCCAGCTGTGCTGGAGCTACCCTGCCCCGCTTTCCATACTTTGCCTGCAGCTTGCAATTTGGGATGCAGTGACATGGGGAAAAAAAGGGCTGAGCCATCCAGGGGAGGGTCCGGCAGAGGAAGGCTGTAAACAGTGAGAAAAGGAAATGATTAAATGGATATGAAAACCACAGAAATTCAGAGCCAACGTTCACTGGCTTGCTTTGGTTCAAAATGAAAACAAGCAGTGACTTTCCTGTGAGCTGAACGTAGTGGTTTGCACTTGCAGCATTTCCAACCACGAGCTCGATTCTTCCCCAGCTTTTGCTGAGGGATGGTGCTCAGGGAACAAATTGTTCTGCTGCGGAGCCTCTGCTAGAAATCCTGGCTTCGGAGCTCGCTGGAGGCGAGCAGTCAGGAGAGCCGGTTTCGCTGGGAGGGAGGGAGGCAGGGAGGGGTGGGACATAGCACACACAAGCCGTTTGCTGAACGTCTCAAGGACAATATTGCAGCGCCAATACATTTTGGTGGAGGAGTCTTTTCATAAACACAGTATGTGTAAGGTCACAACCTCCACCTCCTCCTCCTCTTTCTTCCCATAGCTGAGGCCAAGTATGTCTTGCAAAACAGTGTTTCTGAAACTCCCAAGAAAAGCGTGAAAGGCTGGGTAAGGACTGGGTTATGCACTTTGATGTTGCCCATTAAATGCCCTGCATGGCTTTTCACAAACCTTGTGTAAAACACCAGGCTTATATATTAGCCAGAACCGCTGTGGTACAGAGTGTTAACTCCTGGAGGGAAGGAGCTTCAGCTCTCAGGGTAATGTGCGGTGAGCCGAGAACAGCCTCTGTCCAGACCTTCGTCTAGCATTTGGAAGGAGCCTTTCTTGTTCAGCAGACTGGGGAGACAGTCATAGAAGTCCTAAAAATGCATGCTGCTTCTTGGCCCTGCCAGCCCAGACCGAGTCAGCAGATGTGTTTGAAAGGGGTCTGAGGTCACGCTTCTGGTGTGTTCTTGAGAAGAGGGCTGTGTTCTCACCCGTCTTGTCCAAAGTCAACCAGGAGTTTGTGGCAAAACAGGTGTATTTATACTCGTAAGCTACCACCCCAACACTTGGCTGCAATTTCTTGTGTCCACACCAGACTGGCCGCTGGCTTGGCCTGCTGGGGCTTTGACCCAGACTACAGAGACAGAGTTTGAGGAGGTCAATGCAAACACGAGCCGCTAGGCAGAATGGTGTGAGGTCACTCACCCGCCAGCCTCAAAACAGCTCCTGTGAGACTTTCTCTGTCCTCTGGTCATCACAGTGGCAGCAACTCTGAAGAGGGCTGCTGTGTGGGACAGCCACTCCATGCACAAACTGCACCCCTTCCTTGGAAAAGGTCCCTTCGGGTGTGCAGATGTGCAGCAAGGCACCTTTGCAGGCTGTTACCTGTTGTTTAAGAACTTTGCTGGAGCATGTGGTGCCAAGCCACTGGCAAAATGTCCTCTCATCTGTCACTCTGGGGAGCCACTGTTCTTTTGGTTCCTGCTGCTGAGAGAGCTCTGACCCAGCATCTTGGGGACGGGAGCAGGAGGGACGTGGGCTGCTCAGCAGTGGCATTGCAACTGACTCTTCTGAGACTTCCCTCGGCTGCATGAACCTTCATCATGCTGTGGACCTTCTTCTGGTGATAAGCATCTCTCTGTAGCTTGCAGCTGAGGCAGGGACTTAGCCCACACACGTGGTAGACATCTGGAAGTATTTCTGTAGCCCTCAGGGCCCTCCTGGCAGTTAGGACTGCAGGGTGGGGAGGGGAGTTGTAATCTCCACACTGATTTTGAAACAATGGCAGGAGAGGACATCCATCCCATCAGCCCTGCAGGTTAGAGCCTCTTTCAGTATCTTCCCAGGTAGGAGAGAGCACTTTTCTGGGTTTCTCAAAGACCCTAATTGCTGTAGGTCAATTAGTCAAAGAGTGGAAGCTCTGGCTTTTGCCGTTTCCCACCACAAATGGACGTGATCTCCTTAAGGCACTGTCTAGGGCGGGATCCTGCACAGGGAGACCACAGACAGGCAGGATCCCGCCTGCATCAGTCATTTGTGTGACAGCTTTTGCACAGAAAGAAGTCCTTGGGGGACAGGGGACTTGGGCTTCCTGCTCATGGCAGATGGGCTCTGAGGTGTCTGCATGCGCTCGTTGGAGTATCAGGATCGTGTCTGAGAAGATCAAGGAAGTCTGAGAAGAAGTCTAGAAAATCATGTTTCCAGCAGCCGATCCTGACTATGTCTGAGTGCTCTTTTTTCTTTCTAAGTGGAGCTGGAGAGGGAGGGCTTGTTTTGCACATCCTATTTGAAAGGAGGAGGAAATGCAGAGCTGCCACTGCTGTTGGCCTTTGCTGTTGTCAGCAGGAGGGGCAGCAGCTGGAGATGGGGCATCCAGTGGAAGAAGGGAACGTGTCTGGGAGCGACTTATTGGTAGATGATCCTCCTCACCCAGCCTAGCGTTACGACCTACTGGGGGTGCCAGGGCAGGAGTCAGGACCCAGACAGGTGCAAACGGGGCAAACGCTGCTGGGTTATCCATTTCTTGATTCCTGACACTGTTTGCTCAAACCTCACCTCCTAGGCAAGGTGGGAATGACTCTTGCTGCAGCTATCTCCTCGTCTTCTGTCTTAAAATACATGCTTGAGACACAGGGATCGGCCACAAGCAATTAAAAGACTTGGGCTCCTATTCCTTGGTTAACTGGGGGTGCCTTTCATACCCTCTCTCTCACCTTGTCTCCCTCTCTGTCCCATATGTACCAGGTGTTCAAAGGGTCTGAAGGAGGTATACCTGCTGGGAGGGGCAGTCCTACTGATTTGTTATAGGCAACACCATGTGGGCATGAGTAAAGAAGCCTGGAAACAAAGCACTCAGCTACATAAAGCTAAATATGCAGAATACTCCTTGAGACACACATCTTTTTCCACCATAGATGTATTTCCAAGGGGATGAAAGTTCATTAAATTTGTATTTGAGAAAGCTGACCAAATGCATGTTCAGCTGAGCTTTCCATATTCATCACGGTGCCTATTGCAGGGTTTTCTGTGCGATGCTTGGCAGTTTTTGCTTGCTAAGAGGTACTGCCCACCAGGGAACAACTGGGATGTTTCTTTGTTATTAAATAGCAATAGGAAGGAGCCAGTTCTTGGCCCTACATAATTTGCCTTGACCTTGTCCTTGGGATTCTCTTTCTGTTGCTTGTTTCCCAGACCTCTGGGTCTGATGCCTGTGTTCTTTGTACAAAAATAGTGAAGCCATGCAGAAAAAAGTATTTCCGTTGCAGCCAAAACTTCCTGCTGGAGGACAAAGGAAGACATAGTTGAGAAGAGTTTGAGAGAATGGAAATAACCCTTGCTAATAACCCACACCTGGCAGGTGCAGGGATCCAGCCAGATCCTGGAGTGAGTTGCACAAGGGAAGGACCATTGGGAACAGCTGGAAGAAGATGCCCTACTTGATTCCCAACTCCTTGAGGCTGCCTGGCTGCTGTTGGTGCTGTGTCAGCAGGGCCTGGTGAAGCTGTGTGTGTGCTCTGGGGGAGCAGGCAGCGATGCCCTGGTGCTCCCTCCCGGCTGGGCTTGTGCTGTGCCCTCACAGTTGCACCCACAGCTGGCTCAGGGTTTGTCCCGCTCCCTGCCAGGGAGCCGCTACCCGCGCCCCATCTTTACCCTCACACCCCAGCAGCCTCTTTGTAGCTAATCCCAATGCCGAGGCCACGCAGGAGATGGATGCTGTAAAGTTTTCCAGCTGCTTTCCAGCATTGCCTTTAAATGGATTGGCCCTTTGGTCTCTGCCTATGAATATGCATAGCTCTGCTCGGGTCCACTGCCAGCGCTTGCAGGCAGGGCAGGTCCGGACACAAAGCAGAAGCCTGCTGGCGGGCAGGTACAGGGATTCAGGGGTGTCCCCTCTGGTGGTCCCCTCGGCAGGAGGGGAGGCCGCCGTAACAGCTGGGAGCTGCCCTCTGCCGCTGCTGTCACCTGGCTGTGCACTGATTTTCAGAAGAGCCTCTTCTGGAGTTGGTGGCTTCAGTAATTTAGGCTGAAATTCGTTTTGCAGTGCACGCACTGAGGCTGTTCACAGCCAGCTAGGACCTGGGGCAGGAGGACCATGGTACCCACTGCCACGCAAAGCCAGCTGGCATAAAGAATTAGGGTTGTGTGGCTCAGCTCAAGCCAGGCAGAAAAACAACCTCAAAGCACCAACCCCCAACAAAAAGCTAACAGGATTTTTGGCATGATGATCTGTCTGAGCTGAAGAATACCAGGCATGGACTTGTTGCCTAACCAGCGCAAGAAGGGACAGATACCCCTGATTCTCTCTTATCGTTAGCTGCCAGCAAATACCTGCTTCGAGGGACATGTTGTAACTGCTGGAAATACTGCCAGAGTGGCCTCATTACAGCCCAAAGGCCTTATGGTTTGAAGTCCCTGATACTTGTTCCAGCAGGTTGGGGTCTCCAGGTTGTTTTGCCATTGTCAGTCAAGGCTTTGTCTGTATTTTACCCTCAATCCTCTCTTGGTGGAAGCCAAGTGCCTGTTCTTGCCCAAATGCAGTGTATCACAAAGCAGCTCTTGGTGGTCATCAGAGGGCAGCGTTACTCGCCAGGGAACTGGTGCTGCTTTGTACCTACCTACAAAGACCTCCTGGAGGTAGAAACTCAGGGCCTCTGTGGGTGAAGGGTAGATTTGCTGGCTCACCAAGCAGCTTGCTTTATTTCTGTTGATCTGAACATGGCTTGGATTGCCGTGGCTCCTTGAAATGCATTTCTAGGCTTTAGGAACATGCAGGGGCTTGCCCTGCGGGGACGAAAGCCCACCAACTTGCAGGATCCACCCCACAGGTTACAGAGCTTTGGAACAGCACGACCAGGAGAGAGGTTCTTTTAAAGCTGACTGTAACCAGCACTAAACTTACCTAAATCTCTTTTTCACTAGCAACAAGATCCCAGTCACCAGAGCGGAGCTGCCCCCGGAGGGGTATAATTTTGGCTTGCCAGAAGCCCAGACAGCATCCCTCCTAGAAAGGTTTTTTTTGCTAAGGTGTCACCCACCAGCTCCGGGGCTCAGGAAGAGGTGGGTGCAAGGCTTCTTGGCAGTCCACAGGGCTTAAAAAATGGGCTGATGGACATAGGATCATGGCTGCCAGGTTCTCATGAAGACTGACAGCCCCAGGGGCAAGTACACCTTGCCAAATTCCTGCCATTTTACACCAGCAGTGGTTTTGCTTTGCCGGAGCCTCCTTGTCCCATAAAGCTACATCTGTGCTTCAAAGAAGTGCTGAGTTCCCACAGGTCAATTTTAAAACAAGAAACATAAATCACATCTCTTGGCTCATTCCATCCAAATTCAGCTGTTGAGGTTTTGCCAGAAATATTTTAGTTTTGAGGGTGGTTTGTTTTTTCTTTTAATCCACTGCCAAGATAGAGCCGAAATGGGGGCTGGGGGGAGAACCTTCTGGCAGATGGCAGATTGCTGTTATCACTGACATTGCCTCGTCTTTACCTGATACAGCTGCCTTAAATTCAAAGGCTCCCAACTCTTTTAGACACCAGAGAGCATAGTTCCTATCTGGTCACATTTTGCAAGACACTTTTCTGGATTTGTGCTTTTTAGTTAGCAAGTGGCTTAGATTGCTTTAGTTCTTTCCTCCTGTTCTTCCTTTCCTGGATTTTAAGAGACTTAAAAGAATATCCACATTTTGTGCTTGCTTTCTTCTTTGCTGGGGAAGGAGAGATTTAGACAAGTTTTTGCTGAGTCACCTGTGGTTGGAAATGAACCGAATTCCCTAATTCTCCTGGGAAGCTGGGCTGGGTTTCTGCATCAGCTGGGAGTGGGGGTCTTGCAGCAGTGGCTGGCTACCTGCTTTCTCCCACTGCAAGGGAAAGCATTGCATTTGCAGGTCGATCTTGCCAGCATTTTTGTGGTGTGTCCAGAGAATCTGTGGCAGAGCGGAGCTGTGCAGGTGCGTGGTGGGGTTACACCTTTTGTTTTGTACCTCCGGTCCTTTCAGCTGGAGCGTGGTGTGGGGATGTGATGTGGTTCAGTGTGGTGCTTGCTCTTCCAGCATGTGGTACATTGGGATTTTGAGACAGAGTTTCTAGGGCTGAAGCTTTATGCCTGTGTTTTTAAAATTAATGTGTAAGTTTGGACTTTTCCATTGTTGTAGGATAGGCCATAAATTCCTCCTTAAAAGGCATTTAGTTATTTGAAAATGTTTTGGTTCATTGGAGCTTGAGTTTTTATGGCTACTGTGCTAAAATCTTGTTAGGGAAGCTGTTTAATATATTACTTGGTAGCTCAGGGTCTCGGAGAGCACCAGTATGCCAGGGACTATGCAAACACCTCCACTGTCCAAGAGAATCCCATATTTCACCTGTGTCTTCATTCTCAATCACCATAGCATATCCAGAATCACTAGGAAGGAATGATGACAGATCAGCAAATTCCTCCCCCATGTTTGTTTTTTCTGTTGCTGGAAAGGCATGCTGTGTTTAAAAAATGCATTTAATCCTTTGTTGGGCTGAGGTTGACTGAGGTTCATACTAAATAGGAGATTACCACGTAACGAGTCTAATCAGGGTGGACTTTTGAAAGCCGTACTTGCTTTTCCATGCATAAACGCTGCCATGCCTTGTTTCTGTGTCTCCCACTGCAAGCTTTTCACATTCTTTCCAGGCTTTAGCTCGTGGTCCTCCTTGTGCCATAATGACAGTTTTCTTAGCACAACTGAGTCAAGGTCACATGAAGAGAAGAGCGGAGGTGATGGCTGGGAGGAGAGAAGTTTCTTGATAGAGCTTGTCCGGGAGGTCCGGAACAAAAAAAACTGAATACACGTCCAGATATGGCTGAGAAGCAGCAGGAGTGTTTGCAGAAAGCTACTGCCTGTTTGATCCCAGAGACAGCATGATTCAGAGACTGGCAAAAGGAGGGGGAGGTGGGAAAAAAGGGCAGGATGGGGGAAGAGGCAGGAGAGAGGTTGGCTGGTGGCAAGCTGCTAGCAAGGGCAGCGTCGTCTCCGCTCAGAAGGCTTGCCTTTTCCCCATTTGGCTGTTTCCAGGGGCAAGCGTGGTTGTAAGCTTGCAGTTGAGCTTCAGAGCAGCCTCAGCCACAACGGCCTCTCTATTACCCCAGCTTCGATATTCGGATTGCATTGAGGACGCTGCTGGATGCAGCAGAGCACTGAGCTAGGCACGAGGCGTGCAGGGGCGCAGCCGTTTCTCTGGGCACAACGCCGGGGCCAGCGCAGACCCATCCTGCATGCCAGTTAAGGGAGAAAGGGCTTGGGGTTCTGTTCTTTGCAGTGCCACCCTCTTCTCCCTCCCACCTATATGTAAAGGAGGACCAGTAAGCAGCCATATAAAGGGCATGCACAAGGTCACTGAAGGCAGTGTTCCTGAAACATGGTAAAACAGCAGGGGTGGGGTTTCCAGCTGTACCAGTCTGCTCTGTGCTGAGCCTGGTGGGCTGGGAAGCAGGAGGAAATCCATGACAGACAGATGGTGGACCAGGGCCCTGCCTCACGCTGACTCACTCTCAAGTCTCCAGGGCTTGGGGTGAAGCCACGTTCATGTTTGCAGCCTTTCTGGGGTCACTGGGCTGCTGAAGTCTGAGTGGGGCCGTCGGGCTTAGCATCCAGCATCTCCTTTGGTCTTGGAGTTTCCTTCTGTAACTCCTTAGTCTCTTCAAGGCCAGCTTAAAGGAGGGGGAGAAATGCCTTCGGAAAGAGGTAAAGAAGGATGCTTGTAAATCTGTCAGAAAGCAGCAGGCAGCTTTGGGAGCAGGGAAGGACAGAAGCTGCTTGCACTTCCCCTCTGCCTCTGTCTCTCGCAGAACACTGACCTCGGAGGGGGGAGCAGCTGACACCATGCCAGCTAGAATGAGTAGATGCTGCTCATGGAAGGTTTCCCCTTCTCCATATAAAGTAGTTTTGAAGGGAAAGTACTTTCCCAGCAACTTAGGAGACGGGAGTGGGTCTATTTTCAGACTTGGAAGAGCTTGTGTGAGTGAACCATGTCTAGCTTTTGCTTTGATTTGCTGTCACATGGGGAGTGTTCCCAGTCTGTTTCACCCGGGGCTGTGGCAGGGCGATGCAGCACTTGGGAGGGCTGGCTGGGAACCAGGTTGGCACCCACGTGGGCTTCAGCGTGCGGTACACATGTTCTTGTGTTCATGGTCAGGACTTTACACCCACATCCAAGTGGCAGGGCATACCCCACAGTGCTTAATGTCGAGCTTATTTTTGCCTTTAGTGACGCACCTGTAGCCCCCTGCTTGCTGGGGTGTGATTTATTCGTATGCATGCGTGGACACCAAAGGAGGATCAGGGAGGACCAGCTAACCCTGAGCTGTGACAGACCATCCTGGTACCAGCGAGGGGCAGGTGGGTGGGCTGGGAGGTGCCAGATCTCTGCATGCTGTGGCTGAGCAGAGAAGAGGTGCCTGGTGCAGGGGGGGTGTCAGGAACAGGTGCCAAATGATAGCCTCATCGAGGAAATTACAGGCTCTGCTGCATGCTGTTGTGGCAGAAAAACAACTGCATAACAGCAGTGGAAACTCCTCTCCAGCTGCTGCTTTTGACATAACGCAGGCTGTCAGCTCCCTGTGATCTGCAGAAAAAACAACCCCACGCTTTCAGCCTCTGCTCATGGGGTGAATGAGCTCACTGGCTCTGTAAATAAGCCCCTTCCCAGGCCAGGGAGAGCTATTTGTCTTATGAACAATGGGCAGAGCGTGGAGGAAATTCCTGAAGTGCCTGCGAAGAGCAGCTGATCTCCATCAACAGTCTGTGTTGTCCTCTTGGCCAAGGAGCTCCTGCGCAGTCAGGGCAAGCACCGTCAGGAAGCATCCCGTACATCCCCAGTGCCCTGGCTCGGTCCCTGGTGGGCAGCAGAGACCGTTCAGCCACACTGATGGTGACCATTTTCATCAGCAGGTGCAACCCACAAGTCCCCAGCCCGAAGGAAGAGGATGGAGAAACATTCCCCTTTGTGGGCAGCGCTGCAAGTAGAACAGCAAGGCCTCTAAGATGCAGGCTGTAGGATGAGGGCCAGGGGGCTTCTTGCTGTCAGGAATGAAGTTATCTGCTCTGTACAAGGTAGGCTTGTTTCCAGTCCTGCTGAGCAAATGGTGGCCTTGCTTCCTTCACAAGGACCCCTGAAGCAAGAGGGGTGACTTGCAGAAGGGAATGTCCTCACATCCTCTGAAGTCCCTGTAAGGCTCAGACATCCCCTGCCTCTCCTGTTGTGGCAGGTTGCGGTGTCCCCTGTCCATCTCTGGCTGCTTCGGCGGACTGTGGGAGAGAGCATGAGTGGCACCAAAACAGGCAGTAAGCAGGGTGGCTTCCATACACCTGGGTGTTAGCTCGCTGTGGTGGGAGTATAGCTACTGCTGTGGACTTAAATCTGATGACTTCTTGGCCTTTCTCATATATTTTTAGTGGAGGAAGAAGCCCAGCTCTGGAGTTTCGGCTGTCTGGATTTAAGTCAAATATCCCGAGAGACCATGCTGACTCTTCCCATGACACTGTTGCATCTTTCAGGATGTGTAGTCCCTCCCGGCCTCAGGGCTGCTGGTTAGAGGCAGAGGCCTGTGAATGCTCCAAGTTCATTTTGCAGCCAAAGGCAGAATCTCATGTTCCTCCTGGTTAGATCAGGATGTACATCCTGAGCTTGAGCTGGGGGCTGCCTCATAACAGCCAGGATCTCGCTGTGCTGTGGCTGCTGTGCCAAGCCAGCTGGAGCTTCGCTGTGAAGCTGTGCGGGCAATTCCCCTTTCCAGGGAAGATGAATAATTTCTCCTCACCCGAGCAGTGGGTAGAAACTGCCTTTCTCTTTTCGCCTCCCAGCAGTTGCTGCAGAAGAATCCTGGTGTGACCTGCTCCTGGCAGGGCGAGCAGATGTCCATGTGCAGAGGGTGTCTGGGCCCTTGACACAAGGGGAAACTCAGTGGCAGCCGAGAGTGAGACACCTCAGGCAGTGGATTTAGTGGTGCGTTGAATGCTGCCAATTTCCAACCAGGGAGGAATTGAGCCAGATCCTGGAAGCATAATGATGCCTTAAAATCCACCTGGCTTTTAACATAAGAGTCAGGATCTCTCCTTTTCTGCGGTGGGAGATGGTGGTCATTTGGGGGCAGCTGTGTTTCTCCTGCCTCATGGAGAACCCCAGTGACCAGTGATAAAAATGACATTGTCATACAGGGGCAAAGGTGGCCCTGCCTCTCAGGGACAGGCCCCAAGCTCTGTACCTAGGAAGGGCACCTTGCATGTGGAGGGTTTTGCGTAGCCAGAGCAGAAGGCGACAGTGGCAGCTGGCTACACTGGGTACACATCTGCTGGAGGCCCTTGCAGAGCATGGGGTGAGCTAAGCTGCCTGGGGACATCCGGGTCCCACTGGAGCTGCCAAGCGCTCTATTGTCCCTATTGTTCAAGGTACACCAGAAAAAGAACAGCAGGGCTGCACAGGAAACGGCCACGCTGGGGAAGGGGAGCAGAGTGCGTGACCTGAGGTGGCCCCATCATGGGGGTGGCAATACCCTGGGCTGGCCACAGCCCTGCTGCTGCGCAGGGGCCAGGCAGTGCTTCAGGCAGGAGTGGGCTGGGGGTGCTAGCTCCATGCATCACCCCACCGTACTACGCTTCAGTTGTACTCTGGGGAACAACCTCCAGCAAGGTGTTGCTGAGTGCGCACAGCTGGGCACAGTCTGGAGGTACGGATCTGCTCTGGGCCACCTGGAGCAAGGATGACCCCAGCACCCTTCCATATGGGAAAGGGCGCTGTGACTCCAACACGCCCCTCTCCTAGCCAGTGCACGGGAATCAATTCATGCAGCAGCACAACCAACAACAGGGTAAAGTGATGTAATGAAATGCTCCTTAAAACTTTTTCTCAGCTGAGACACTCAGTTCTGCGCAGATGAGGAGCACCTAGATTGTGGTGTCTGCCAGGAAACCAGCATGTACTGAGCATTAGGTGTGGTTTTAACCATCCATCAGGACTGTGCATAAAATTCCCTGGTTCTACACAGCTCCCTCTTGTTTAAACCAGGACTGGGAAACCTCTATTTGGAAAATTTGGATTGCAGCCATCCCTCGTCTCTTAGCAGCTTCCCACCAGCAGGCCATGTACAGTCATTCCTGGGCAGGGAAGTCTTGGAAGAGAAGAGCAAACTCTTCTCTGGGATCACACCATCGGCTTTGAAGTGGGGAGCCACCTTGGCACCCCCTGTGCTAAGACAGAGGAATGGCTGATGTCCTCAGGCTGGTGATACCAGTATGGATCTGCCCCCAGATCCTGTGGAGGAAAAAAGACTCCAGCTTTCTGCTGGAATATGTTGGTGCAGCAGGATGCACCTGAAACCTGCTCCCCACTGCCTGCAAGAGGGCTGGCCAGGCAGAGTGCATGTGCAGGGCTGACGTCAGTGCATGTTCAGGACCCCAGAAGGAGCATCAGGACCCAAATCTGCCCCTCTTTTATGGGGCTGGGAATGAGCCATGGCCTGTGAGCCAGCATACGCAGGGGCTTCAGTCAGGCTGGCTCTGGAGTACTTGTTCACGTAGGAGATGCCTTCTCCTCATGGAGCCTAATGGGAGCTTCAGTTTCCTGTTACTGCCTGCATCTTCAGAGCAGAAGGGGAAAATCTGCTGTGCGCTTAGTGCTATAAGTGGAAATAAACACTATGTGCTCCTTTGGTCTGCACTTTCTACTGTGGGGAATTAATAGCTGCATTTTGTAAAACAGCACCACTAAAGAGGGATTGAACAGAAAAGGCCATTCTTCCCTTCCTGGGATATGGGTAATGTCTCCAATATTTCCCAGCCTGAGGGGTAAACATCTCCAGCCAGATCTGCAAAACAGCTCTGTTCCTGTCTGGCTTTGGAAACAACTCCCTGTTTAACCAGGGATTGGCAGTCTTCGGGGGAAATGGAGCTCTGCATTCACCTGGTCCCTTCCCAGGTCCCCCAGGAGAGAGCTCTGCCACACTCCAGCCAGTCTCCTTTGGCTGAATGTTGCACGCAGGTAAAACAGGAGCAGCATAACACTGAATTCTGCTAGCCAGGTGCCACAGGCTTTGCTGCAGATTAAAATCATGCTGGGAAAAAGGATGTTGGAAAGCTGGACAAGCTCTCTGTGGCATGGGAATGTGAGCAGGACCCACCCTGCCTGCTGGGTGTCCTCTCCTCCGTGCCAGCTGAGTGTCAGCAATGCACTCGGTGGCTGCGTGGTGAGCAAAGGCAGCAGTTTGTAAAGGTCTGCTCAGCCCCTGAGAGAAGAGAATACAAACACTATCTTACCTCTAAGCTCAGTCTTGCAAGTAGATGGGCTGATCACCTGAACTGCTCAACACTTGACTTTCCATGTGGGGCAAGTGCCCATCAGCCTGAACAGCTTAAGGTCGGATAGATGTGTAGCTTTGGAGAGGGAGGTGCTGTGATGCGGGATCAGTCCAGCAAGCTTTGCTCCTAGCAGGGCTCCCCTTCACCTTGGCCTCAAAACCCATCAGAAGTGACTGGCCCAATTTAAAAGGCTACCAAGGAGACAGGCTTGCAGTTACCCGGTGCTTAAAAGCATTTCTCCCTTTTTGCAGGCCCCTCCATCGTGACCCCTCCTAAGGACATCTGGAATGTGACAGGAGCACAGATCTACCTGAGCTGTGAAGTCATGGGCATCCCAACTCCTGTCCTCACCTGGAACAAGGTAAAGACCCTGCTAGGAGCCCTGAGGGCACAGCAAACCTGAGGCAGCTGAAACTGCCTGGTAAGCCTAAAGACCGTAGCAGCTCCCTCTTCAGAAACACACACCTTTGATGAGGTCTCCTATCTGTGCAGTTCTGTCCACCCCCAAAACATCTGGCTTTGCTTAATCTTTTTCTGAACTGTTGTTGATCGCAAGGCAGAACAGGACTTGTGATGCTCTTGGTAGCACCTGGTGTTCAGAGCGTGCAGGGAATGTCCCTTGACCTGATGTCACCCTGCTGGCTGCAGTGACTCTAAGGTGGGTGGACACGGCTGGTCCATGTCAGGCACAGGAACCACATGGGGCGGTTATATCCGTTCGCCGGCAGCGTGCTGATTTTGGCAGTGCATTGGTAACACCTGGCTTAGGGCAGGGGCCAGTCTTGAGCAGGGAGAATCCCAGCCATAGGCCTGAGAGCCACTGCATGGCCCCTGTAGCCTCTTCAAATGCTGCAGGTTCGCAGATGCTTAGGAGGGGTCTTAAAATTGAGCTGAAACAACACTAGATTAAGAGTAGTACAGAGGAAAAAAACTAGACTGGCCCAGAGATTGCGCTGTTCTGAGACAGCAAACTCTCTGTTCACAGGGGTCCTAGAGCAGACTGTCAGGTGAGCATAGAATTAGGCATGTTGACCAGGCAGCGTTTTCTGCTTGTTTACAAGCAGATGCCATGTTTGCACTGCCTGTTAGTGCTGCTTTGCTTTTCGTGCCTCTTCCTCATGGCTGGGAGGCTGCTTGACCTGGTGATAACAAGGGCTGAGCACCACTTACCCCATGCTGTGCTCTGGGTCTGGATACACCGCACTGAGGCATGACTGTACTGCTGCTCTCTCATCGATGCTGTGCCCACCAGGAGGAACTGCCTGGTTTGCTGCAGCAGAAACCTACAGGGCTGTCCCTGGCCTCTTGGGAAGAGGGTGGTTCATGCAGGGAGAGCCCATTCCAGGAGCAACATTCAGGCACTCAGTTCTCTGCTACTGCCATGCCAAAAAGCCTGATCATCAGCAAAGTTGCAGAAGAGGCTCTCCAAACAAGCACAACAGTCAGCTCCTGCTGTCCCCCCAGTCCCAAGACAGAAGGCAGCTGCTCCAGCCTGCTGAACTGGATCGAGGTATGGCTACCAGCAGCTGCAGGCAGCCAAATCCTCCTTGTTCAGCACAGGCATTGTTTGATGGGCTAAAAACAGCCTTGGGAACATGCACACGAGTTCTGAGACCGTCGGTGCAGGGCATGTTTGCACACCCCACTGCCCAGCAGAATCCACACCAGAAAGCTGCACTGCTCTATCCGTTTCTGCTGAGGCAGGGAGAATGCAGCCCTGGTGCCGGCGCTGAGGCACTGGGGTAGCGGGGCTGCAGGACACAGAGGATAAGGTGAAATGCTGGCACTAGAAAAAACACTGCTCCTGCACAAGACACATTCATGTAGAACTAGTGTTGATCTTGTCTGCGTACAGCTCTGGTCCTAACAGTTCTAGCAGAAATAAGCCTCAAAATTCTCACACCTTTCTGTCCTTCTGTTTAGATAATTCAGGGACAGTATGGTGTCCAGAGGATGGAGCTTCTGCCTGGGGACCGGGAAAACTTGGCTATCCAGACCCGAGGGGGCCCTGAGAAACACGAAGTGACTGGCTGGGTGCTTGTAAGTACTTTGTGTACATACAGAGCTGCACAATCAGTACAGTGCAGTTTGCAAACGACTCATCAACAAAGAGTAGTCCAGAAGATGCACAGCAACAGACAGGGCTTTTAGCGGAAAAGTGAATTAGACTTGAACGGTAAAGGGTGGCTGCTGGCTCCAGTCTCACCTGTTAGTTTTTCACCTCTGTCTACCATACAGTAGAAGCATGCATTCTATGATCAGAGAAGGCAAGACTTACATACAAGATCCCCTTTCTGCACGTCATTACTTTCCTGCTGCCATTAGCGGGAAGGAGACCCTCTCCCTGTCTAGGAAGGAATCAGTACAGAGGCAGGGCATCCCTAAGACAGACCTACAGCTGAGGAGCTCTTACAGATCTGGCAGAACCGTCCTTTCCTCAGCAACGCCCATCACCTGCCTGAGAACAGCACAGCAGTTATCAGCACTCACTCACCAGGCCTCCTGAGCCACAGGAGTACCGGCAGGCCAGCCACACATCGGAGGGAAGCAGCAGGGTGGCCAGAGGGAGCTGCTGCGCATCCCAGCAAAGGAATCACAAGGAGGACGGCTCCCAGCTGCAGAGGCACTGGCAGCAGGGGAGCACAGCTCGGGGTGTCAGTTCCTGCACCACTTGCAAAAGTGGAGGTAGAAACAAGGAGAGGGAAAGGTTTGAGCCGATGGTTTTGCTGAACTGACTGACTGGATGCAGCATGTTGTAGGAAGGCTTTTTCTTCGGGGCTCCCTCCCCTTACCAAGCATGCAGTAGTCCGACACATCTCCAAACTAAGTAAACAATAAAAGAAAAGGAGGGAGCATTACAGCACACGTAATGTGGGCTAGCAGAGGAGAAATAAGCTAGGCTGATCCAGAGGAGTGGCTGCTTGTCCCAAACCTTAATGGAGGGAGCCACAGTGACCTGAACCAGACTGTTCAGAGCAGGCAGACGAAATCCTGCGGTCAGCATAGGCCCTAAGGGTTAACTGCTACTTCACGCACTCTGTTCACCTCATTACATCTCAAGCAATTAACAAGTTCTATAAAGGTACCTTAGAACAGGATCACCTCCGTCTACGCACATGATACTTACTGGGGGATGGGGGTGCGTTTCTTCCCTTAGATATCTCCTCTGAGCAAAGAGGATGCTGGAGAATATGAGTGTCATGCATCAAATGCCAAAGGAGAGGCAACAGCTTCTGCAAAAATCCATGTTGTGGAAACTCTGCATGAAATAGCCCTGACCAAAGGTAGGTAGTGTGGTTGAACACTCAGCAGCTCTTTCCCCTAACATTTCACTCAGTTGTTTGATACCAAAGGACCACCTCTGTTTAACACTTTCGGGGGCGGGGGGGGGAAAGAACCCTAGAAATATCAGTTTAACACACAGCTTTTACTGGATTGGCAAAACATTCCCAGCAAATCTCAGGTGCTAGAGTCCTCAGGGGACCGTTAAATAGCCCCCAAGTGCAGTGAAGTACTGGAGATTAAGATACCAAATCAAAAGCACCTCTGGGGTTTTTTTACAAAGCAACTTTCAGTCATTTTCCAGCCCTAAATTTGTATCCTCCTTTCACTGTTCTCAGGACACTTCCAAACCTGCCCATCTCTCCTGGGGGCAGTATTGGCACAACCAGCCCCAGAACAGAGGGGGAACTTCAGGCACTTAAATTCCTGCCAAGTCCCTGGAATCATCCCAGTCCCTGCCACTCTCTCTGCATGCTGGAGTGTCAAACCTGTGAGGGGACAGATAACACCACAGCAGGCTTTTAGGCAAGATCTGAAGCCTTCACCCTCCAGCCCTCAGCCAATTTTCAAACCCAGCTCCTCTATGCCAGGCTGTGTGCAAAGCTGATGGCAAACCAGCCGTCCTCATTCCAGATGCAGAGGATGGCTTAGTACCAAGGCCACACGTGCTTTGGAAGAAACCTGGAAAGCTGGAACAGTAATTGTAACAGTGCTAAGGGCAGAGGCACTGGGAAAAAAGCATCCAGCTAGAGAATACTGTGCTGCCCAAATCCACTTGTGGACATAATCTTTAGTTTTAATCCCAGTAGCTTTATCCAAATTATATAGTCTTGGCTTTGTGTATCCTTATATTCCTGATTAGCTGAAAGACTTCCTTTAGAGGAGTATTAGCAGCACCTGGCATTGAAATAAGAGCATAAAATTAATCCCGGTATCAGGCATAGGAACTTTGCTACAGGTTTTAGCTAGTCTCTAATCCCCTTTCAAAAGGGTTATTTATGGATGTGAATGAAACTGAGTTTTACTGAGTTGTGCCAGCAGCAGCAAGCTTATACCCCAGAACAGATGACGTTCACTCCCCCCTCACAGTAACTCTGCTGCGAGGTTGTGGTGCTGCATATATTGCCTCATGGTTTATTTCTTATGTGCACACCACATGTCACAGCTGTTTCTTTTCAGCTGTAGGAAAGCTCTCAAGTAAGCATACTGCAGCTAAGCAGTGTGCTGGCCGTCCACGTTTACTTAAAGGAAATTGATAATGTTAATGGAATAAACTGGCAGGTGTCATAGCTGCATGCTCCATGTTTAGGGAGTCTGTGTCCCACATGCAGGTGACCTCTGCACAGCCAAACACCTCCCCTGGCAGTAGGGAAGGAAGGAAGGAAAGAAAGAAGGAAGGAGGGGGTCAGGACTGAGCTGTCAGGTCTCGCCCTCCGCTAAGCCATCAGCCAACTCACTCACTGTGCTACTGCCCGAGTTGTGATATTATGCCCTGGAACAGTACAGCGAGTAACATGTTTCTGTTTTTCCACAGATGATGGTGCAGAGCTGTGATGTGAGGACTTTCACTTACGCACAGTTTTAAATTAGTATTTTGGAAAGCTACAACCTGTGTCTTTTTCTAGCTCACTAATCATTCCCTCTTAAATCACTTATGCTTGGATTACCAATTTGCTTGCACGCTTCTTTCACAGATACACAAATAAAGAGATTCACAAGTTTAGTTATAAATTTTAATTCTATTTACAGGAAATAAACATACTTCTGAACAGCACATAGCTGATGAGTAAAACTATTTTAAATGCAACCTACACAAAGTGAAACAAAACCTGAGCACTGCAGTCTCATCATTTAAAAAAAACCCAACCCACCCTTTTAAAGACTAAACACTCATCATACGAGGTGCAATACTCATAGACATCAGTTCTTGGAAGAGGAGTTTGCAGGCATAGGGCATCCGAACCAGAGAGATCTGGAAAGAGATTTCAAAAGGCTCATGATAAGCACTGCTAAAGCATCAACTTCCACCGCCCTCTACACAAATAACTTGTTAAGTTTTTGGCTCAAAAGTGAACCTGAAGTTATGCATGAAAGCATTTAACAAGGATTGCTCACAGACAGTAACAAAGCAAGAGGGAAGCTGAGACTGTCGAGTCTCCTCAGCAGCTATCCAGAACACATTTTTAATGATAAACGCAACCAAGGGATCTGATCTTAAGTAAGAGCCATTTAACAAGGAAACACATGCACAGCAAAGCGTGCCTGATGTGCAGTAAAGGCAGTTAAGATTTCCAGCACACATCTCTTCAGCAAGCCCAATGTCATTGTTAAGCATTGCAGCAGTCAGTCCCTAGCATGAGAACAAGCCTGTTTAAGGCACTTATTTTTATCTCTGCTGCTGCTCTCCTTTGACATAGTTCTGTAACCGAGCACACACTACAGAGCTTTTTTTATTAAAAAAAAAGGCACAACACAAAAGACCTCCCATGGGGACCTGGCCCTGCAAGCATAAACATCTTCATGGGGACAGTCACAAGGGCGATGGCTCTGAATTCCTGTGATTCTGAGTTTTACTTCTAAAAATAAGCTCTCAAGCATTTACTTTTGCACTGCAAAATACTCAAACAGCATTTCCTGCCAAGGGACAAGCCAACACTGTAACATTAATAAGGGAACATCCAAATTAACTAGGACACTATAAACACTGGTGAAACTAAAATAGCAATTGTTCTGGTGCTTCTTTAAATATTTACTTCCCTATCCTCCTGTTCACCCGAGTGGCATTTCCTCTGACCCACAAAGAGACGCACCGGCTGATGAAAACCACATGTACCTGAGTTTTATTACGGCATCCCCGACATTCATAGGTGTGAGTCCTTGTGTTTGCGATCGCCATGATTCCACAGAGGTTGCAGACATGGACTTGGTATGGGTCTGAAGCTTCAAACAACCTCTCTCTCAAGAACTGGGCTGCTCCATGAGCAATCTGGCAATCTCGTTCCATTTCTCCAAAACGAAGGCCACCATCACTGAAAAGAGGAAAAGAAAAAAAAAAACCAACCCAAACCCTCAGCTTGAGTTCATTGGCAAAATACATCAGTTCTTGGTGGTGGAACAAGTAACTTATCAGAAACGCAACAGCAGTATTACTAGGCAGAGGTAAAGCTGTGCATTCATTTTCCCCTAACACCTCAGAATAAAACTGCTGGGAAGAATGCGAACGCAGTAGTTTGTAACTGCTGCCGAGCATTTCTAAAGCAGATGTCAGACAGCCAACAGCCACAGCACAACTGTATAGCAAAATGAATAAGGTAAACAAATCATTCTCTAATTGTCTGTGATGGGTTTAACCTTGGCTGGCTGCCCACCAAGCAGCGCTCTCACTCCCCCATGTCGACAGGACAGGAGAAAAAAAGAAAGATGGAGAAGCTCGTGGGTCAAGATAAAAATGGGGAGATCACTTACCAATTACCATGGCAGGCAAAACAGACTCAGCATGGGGAAAACCAGTTTAATTTACTGCCCATTAAAAATGGAGTAGCATGGTGAGAAACAAAGACAAAACTAAAAACACCGCCCCTACCTTCTTCCCAGGCTCAAATTCACTCCTTCATTCTCAACTCCTTCTTCCCCTCCCCATGGTCACAGGGGGAATGGGGGTTGCAGTCAGTGCATAACAGTTCCGTCTGCCTCTCCTTACACTTTTCCCAGCTCCAGCATGGGGTCCCTCCCATGGGACACTCCTTCACAGACTGCTCCAGCATGGACCCTTCCCACTGGGTACAATCCTTCAGGAATGGATTGCTGCAGCATGGGTCCCCCATGAACCACAGCTCCTGCCAGGAGCCTGCTCCAGCCTGCATAAATGCTCCGCCATGGTCCTCCCCAGGCTGCAGTGGGACAACCTGCTTCACCAGTCTCTCCATGGGCTGCAGGGGGATCTCTGCTCCAGTGCCTGGAGCTCCTCCTCCCCCTCCTCCTTCTCTGACCTAGATGTCTCCGGGGCCGTTCCTCTCATGTTTTCCCACTCCTCTTTTTACCCTTTCTTAAATACGTTACCACATAGGTGCCACCAGCATCGCTGACGGGCTCAGCTTTGGCCAGCAGCGGGTCTGCTGGAGCCAGCTCTGAGTTGCTGTGTCCAGGCACAGGGCAACCCTGGTCCCTTCTCAGAGAGGTCACCGCAACAGCACCTCCTGCTACGAAAACCTTGACACCTGCACCCAACACATCATCTTAAGCCAAACACGTGAAAATAGATGGCTGAGGTAAGCTAATTAGGTTCTAGCAGCAAAGTCGAGGAAGCTAAGTTTAGGGCTAAAAACTTCAGAGGAAAAAGAGAACACTGTACAGAACTAATAAACATCCTTACCGAGATCTACCTTCCATGGGCTGCCTGTTAAGTATCTGGATTGGCCCTCTTGCACGAGAATGGATTTTGTCATCTACCATGTGCTTCAATCGCTGATAATATGTAGGACCAATGAAGATCTGTGATGTGATTTTTCGACCCGTGAAGCCATTGTAGAGGACCTGAAGTAGTCAATGCAATTGCTGAATCATAAGCCTTACTATCCATCAAATGTATGTTAAAAAAATTACAGTGAATTGGTATTTTGATTATACCTCATTTCCTCTTAGATGATAGCCATAATCTGATAACAGGTTGGAAATCTTCTGCACATTGACAGCATCATTAAAAGGTGTAGCATCACCAATTTCTCCCTTGTTTGCAGACACCTGCAGAGAAGAGATTTGCAAAAGCTTGTCAGATTTCTGAAGGACTGGTCAGACAACATTAAGCTGTTTCAAACAGTTTTAACTCTTAATGCCAGAACGTGAGATTCCATGGCCATGACAGTACCCTATCTTGCTTTGTTTACCAGCTACACAATTTATAGTGAGATTTTAAAAAAATACACAGCATCAACAATGTTGCTACTCCTTTATCTAGGTCACAGAAAACACTTGGAATAAAAGCAACAAATGGGAGACTATGCTGTAGTCCGACTTGCCAAACAAAATTTACAGGACTGTAGGTCTTCCCCAAGAAACCTGCTTTTGCTATCAAGTAACTGGAGAACAATCTATATTTTTTAGAGGATTAACAACCTACCAGGTGTTAATACCTATTAAAAAAATCCCCAAACTATTTGCATCAAAAAGGGCAGCACCAGCAGAGATAAAGAAGTCATCATCCCGCTCTACTCAGCACTTGTCAGGCCACACCTGGACTGCTGTGTACGGTTCTGATCCCCTCTATACAAAAAGGATGTGGACAGGCTGGAAGGGGCCACCCAAAAGGACTGGGAAGCCTGCAATATGAGGATAGGCTGGGAGAACTGGGTTTGTTCAGCCTTCGGAAAAGGAGGCTCAGAGGGGATCTCATCACCGTGTACCAGTACTTAAGGGGTAGCTACAAAGAAGATGGAGACTCCCTTTTTACACGGAGTCACATGGAGAGGACAAGGGGGAACGGACACAAGTTGCTCTTGGGGAGATGCTGATTGGACACCAGAGGAAAATTTTTCACAGTGAGGACAGTCACCCATTGGAATAATCTCCCCAGGGAAGGGGTTGACTTGGCCACTTTGGACAGCTCTAAGAGTTGCCTGGACAGGGTGCTGGGCCATCTTGTCTAGACTGCACTCTTCCCAGAAAGGTTGGACTATATGATCCCTGAGGTCCCTTCCAACCTGGGATTCTGTGATTTTAATTCCTATTGCTCAGACATGCAGCATAGAAGACTCTTCTTACCTTCCCCTGAAGACACTCAATCAAGTGACCAATGGTCATGCGGGAAGGGATGGCATGGGGGTTGATAATTATATCAGGTGTGATGCCTTCACAGGTGAAGGGCATATCCTAGAGCAGGGAAACAGGCAGTCAGTACTTCCCAGAACATCAAGTTTAAGAAAAAGCAGAGGTGTGAATTAAAATTAAATCTTTTAAAGCATTTCAAAGACACTGAAGTAGCATGTAAGAAGCAGCTGTGCCCCTTTCTAAACATACTTCAGCTAAATTTAAGCCACTATATTGCACCTGAGTAGATATTCCACAGACAACTCGTTAAGGCCATTCCAATGCTAAGAAGATCAGAGATAAAATGTTAAGAAGGAGAGGGGGTGGAAATCACTACCTCTTGCCTGTACTGGATACCACAGGTTCCTTTCTGACCATGTCTGCTGGCAAATTTATCTCCAATTTGTGGGATTCTTACAGAGCGTACCTGAAAGCCATAGGAAAACGTTCAGTTGGTAACTTAAATACAGAACAAAAATTATTAAAAGCAGAAAGCGCAGGTGTCGGTGCTCACCCTGATCTTGCAGAACTTGTATCCTTCCTGGTTGAGGGTTACCATGACCTGATCTACAATACCAGTCTCACTAGTTCGCAGAAAAGTGCTACAGTCTCTCTTTGTGAAACGTCTGTTAGTGCTTTCCAGTTCGTCTTCATTTTCTGGCAGTGTTACTGTTTTGCCAATAATGACGTCATCCCCAGACACACGTACCCCAGGTGCTATCAAACCATCGTCATCAAGTTTGTCATAGATTGCATGTCTCATACCTTGGGAAATAAAGAAAAAAAAGTAGACTTCCAAATTTTTCAACATATTGACTTTGATGTTCTGTAGAAATTTAACAAGTCTGCTTGCAACTTCAGACTACTGCTAAAATGTCTAAAGATAATTTTACGCAAGTATCTCAACTGATGTTGATGCTATTAATCCAGACATTTCTGCTATTTTATGTCCCAAAATAAAGCCTGAATCAGTTCAACAACATTAACTCACCCACAAAAATTTAATTTAACGACTCAGCCTTCATACACTCCTGTATCTTACCTTGACAAGTTTCACGTGTAGGCTTTTCAAAAACTTCCTCTTGGTCATACCCTTTTTTAGACTCTTGCTCTTTGTAGGAGCGATAGAACACAGATCTGAAACAAAGTTACAAAGCCTTCTCCAGTGAAACCAGCATCATTTTTCCCCATCTGTACATCTCAGTTCCACTATAATCACCCTTTTATCACATATTATGGCTACTGTTACTAATGACAATCAAACCAAATACAGTTCATATGCCACACAACCTTTCCTCTAAAGTCTTGCTAATCTGACCATCACTGAGGAGGGGAAAACAAAGGCAAAACCAACAACACCCCACGAAACAAACAAAACCCAGTTTCAGATGGCATTTTGATGGTCGCTTTTCAGATATTGCCAAAGTACCTATAGATAACATGTTAATTTTTGATGAACTGCAGAGACCTTCGGTCTGCTTGACATCTCAAATGTAGTTACTATTCCTAAAGATTATTTGCATCTTTATCATATCATTCTCATATTACTTTTCTCCTTAAACCTGCCATTTTGCAAGCATTTTTAGGCTTCTACTGCTACCTTGCAGTACAACTCAGTACAACTGAGCTGCCATGGAAAACTTTCAATTTATATAGGCTGCTTCCCAGGGCTTTAGGGCCTTTTGGTTGCTGCCTCAGTTGCCATCACACCAAAGCCACAGCCTTATAGATACATATTATTTGCTTTAATTGCTCCCATGCACACAGGAGGCTCTATAAAAGCTTCACGTGAGCCACAGAAGTCTAATAGTCTCATACTTGTTCTACATTCGAAGGCAGCAGATCCAAGATACCAAGCACACACTTCTTGGGCTCAACTTGGACAAAAGAAAACAAACATAACTAGAAATCCATTGACCAGCTACGTAGCTAACCACAGCCATCTAAAAATTATAAGGACAGGAACATGCCAATCCTCACTGGCAGTAACTGTCATGCTACTACAGACAGGACTATACTACAAAGCTGCAATATTGCCATTAAGGAGTTCATATAACTAGAGTTGCATGAAAATATAACAGCATAACAGCAAGGAGGCCAAAGATTTTTTCATGTAAGCATTGTACAGAAAACAGTAAACATAGTAAAGACCAAGACAGAAAAACTGGGAAGACAAAGTGGGAAGTCAGGTTACACAAAGGATGAACCATTCCTCGCTGTGTTTTGCTGAGGTACACATTCACCATTTTCATTGTGCTGCTCCCTCTCCCCCACCCGCCATTTAAAAAAAAAAATTCAAAAGCTTCTCAGGTTGGAAAGATTTGGAGTATGGTGGCTTCTAGCGCAAGAACAACTTTTCTTGAGATTCTGGAAAACTTAGTATACTCTTTTTTCCTTTTTTTTCTTCCAAGCAGTTAAATTTACGAAGTCTTACCGGAAAAAGCCTCTGTCAACAGCAGAACGATTCATGATGACAGAGTCTTCCTGGTTATAGCCTGTGTACGACGCAATGGCTACAATCGAGTTGATACCTATAATAGGCAGAGCAAATACTTTGAAAGCACGCACACATACCAAACAGGCATTACTTGTAACTCAAAATACGCTGTATTGTCTACAGTGAAGCTGTTCTACCCTTTCCAAGATAAAATCTCCATGTCCCAAACACAAAAACCACGTAGTGTCAGCAAACACAGCTTTGGTTAGAAAAGAGAGTCAGGAGTGACCCCTTGTGAAGAACCTAGCAAATACCAATACAAAAAACCCGCATTTTTCCAGTTAGATTTTGGCAGACTGTATGGATGAAGTAGTTTCAGCTGCAACACAGCAATGTATTTTGCAGTCTAGGTGTCCAGCTACAAGTTAACATTGAACCTATAATTAATTTTGAAATTGCACACATTTCGTAAATATTCAAGTACTCTACCCACAACATTTTGACATAGTTTAAACACAGTAGTATCAAACACGAACTGACAACATACCTGCTGGTAACTCTCTAAATCGCAAGTATTCCATGGAGCGTGTTGTTACAAGGGGCTTCTGAGGATAATACAACACATGTGCCAGCGTATCCATACGAACATGGAAGTTAGTAATGTAAACTCCCATAGCCTGTTTACCCATAGCAGACTGGTATGTGTTCCTGGGAGACTAGGCAGACAAGGGAAGACCAGAATATATGTACATAAAGCTCTTTACACATACACCTGTGGCTTTTCTATCAACTTTAAAAGCAGGATGTCAGAAGTGATGCACTGACCTGGTTGTGATCAGGGAAAGGGATAATAGATGCACATACTCCCAGGATCATAGATGGGTGAATCTCACAGTGTGTATATGTTGAACAATATGCCACACCTTTCTCTTGCAAGTCGTCCGGAGTCATTGCCAGCATCACAGTCTCTTCTTCCAGTGTATCAATGTACTCCACTACACCACTGGCCACGAGATCCTGCCAACTGAATAACCGAGGTCTGAAATACTCAACTAACATAACAAATGGGTCTCTTCAGCAGTAACAAGAACAAGAACTTCCCTGACCTATTATTACTACCACTGCCTCAGCATGATTAAAAAAAATGAATTAAGCTACCAGGCAGAGAAAGCATCTTTGTGCTGCACAAAGCTTTGAACATTTTTCTCTCCAAGCTGGAAGCTGCAAGTTCCTCCAAGATGGAAAATTAGACATTCAGTTGAATTTCAGGAACGTATCTCACCTGTAATTGTTATACTCTCGTTCCTTCAGTTGGTCAATATGCCTTTTCTTTAACAGCAACTTCTGTTTTTCCACAATTAAAAGGGGTCGGCAAATTCTGCCTGCATCAGTATAGATGCGGATTTCTCGTTCACGAATATCCCTAATCATTGAGACCTGTACAAGAAAACAGCACCACATGAGTGCAAAAAGTCTCAGACTGGAATCAAAACTATGGAACACAAAATAGGATAACCAAGTTCCCTAAAGCAAAGGCCTTACAGGTGCTATCAGCACCACAGTACAAACATTAACACCCCTACAAACAGAAGCATTTCATGAGAATTTTTTTCAACTGGATCCTCAAAACACAAAACAAACACCAAACATCCCCAAACAAAAAAAGAAACAACATAAATAAACAAAAAACAAGAGAGAATCAAAACAGAAACAAAACCACAAAAAGCCGAACCAAAACAAAACCACACCAACACAAAAACCAAAACAACAAAAACCAGCCCCACAACCAAACAACAAACCACACACAACATCAAACAAAACCCCCAAAAAACACCAAACCCCCAAAAACTCCCAAAACAGAAAAATCCCGAGCAATGTGAAGTACGTTCAGAAAGAGACCTGCAAATAATGGTATCTGGAGCTTTCAAAGTAGTATCATGACATTATCTTCTCTCATCTAAAAAGAAGCCATAACTCTAGAGGTAAAATTTATACCTCTGACACAATGATGTCCATCTGACGACGGAGCTTCCTCAGGGTATTCATGAGCTGCTCTGGATCTTTGTGTATTCCTACCCAGCAGCCGTTGACAAAGATCTTGGTAGCACTAAAAAGAGGGAAAACCAAACAAATAATAATAAAAAAAAGCCAAAAAAACCAAACCCTTGAAGTGTCGTGCAGCATAAAAACCTTAAATTTGTTTAAACAGTTTCACTTGCACATACTCAGCGATTGCTGCTGGAGATATTTCTTCCAGGTTTTCCATACTCCACTCTTCCAAGAATTCCAAAATTGGGGATGGCTGAGACCCCACAGAAATGTAAGCCATCAGGGCTAAGTTCTTCACAAGTCCTACTGCATGACCCTAGTAGAAACACAAAGTTAACCTGCATTTCCAGATCAAGAGATTCCCCTGAGAAGATCCAAGAACTTTGAGTCCTCAACGAACTGGACACACCAGCATTTTAAAAAAAAAGTGCAAGTAATCATCACAAATGCCATGACTATAAAATGACTAGCAGATAAAAGCAGTTGGGCATGAGTAAGTACTGACATAAATATTACTTCCGTTACCTCAGGAGTCTCAGCAGGGCAAACCATGCCCCACAGTGTATTGTGCAGCTGTCTGGGCTTTGCCAGTTTACCATCTCTACCAATTGGAGAATTCAGGCGTCTCAGATGGGAGAGCGTAGATGCAAAAGTCAGGCGGTTTAACACCTGCACATAGTAAAGAATTCAGTTAGTCAAAGCTGCTTAAGTGTGTTGACAGGCATCATGATACATTAGAGCAAAGGATCAATGCCCTCTAGAAATTCTGTACTTCAGAAGAACTAAAATAGCTCTGATTTTTGTTAGCTACACTTTTTAGTTCACTTACATTAATCTTAGACTAAGTTTACCCTGAAAATCTGTTCCTTGTGGTATAGCTTAGTCTCATCAGGTAACTAGAATGAGTGATACTCGTAAAAATACTTTTTAAGCTGCATTTCCACCAGGAGGGTTTGGCAGTACAATGACACAGAGATCTTTTCAAACTTAGTTTGAAAAACTAAGATGACTTAGTTATTACAAGCAAATCAGCATTTACATTTTTTTTCAGAGTCTGCTCAAGGCCTCTCAAAAGTTTAAGAAAATTTATTTTTACAGCATGAAATGTGAGAGTTTATTTAAAAAGCAAACAAGCCCCTCATACACATACACCAACAACATACCATCCAAGGACAGCTACCACCTTCGCCCCTTTCCTAACTTTGCTTTCCCCAAATTATTACCTCACCAGGGCTCCAGACAACAAAATATGCTGGCATTTAAAAACTCTCACCTTTTTCCTGTTTCCACCTTTATGAGAAACAGGCTCAACTAAGCACTGCTCTGGGCTAATAAGGTCAGTGCTCCTTATCATTAGCTGTGGAATACATAACTGTTGTATTACAAGGTGTCACTCCAGTTTCTTTAACCACCTGTGAAGCACTGGAAGTAATTAAAGGAAAGAAATCCATCCTCCCTAAAGATTCCCTGGGACTAGGACTTGACGAGACACAAGCATATGCCCTAACACACCAACTTTTTACAAGAGTTTACACCAACTGTTCAGCAGTGAACACAATAGCTAAATCCAAACCCAAACAACAAAACACGACCCAAACCCCACACCAGACTCAACTGTTTGGATCTTCATCTGTTTCAGCGATGTATGTTTCCTTTCAGACATGGTTCTATTTAACATACAACATGCATGGCTGCCAAGCAATGTTAAACTCTTCCATGATATAGTTTTATGTAAACCTGACAAACGCTACTATGCCTTACTCAGCTATTGTACCTGAGATACTCCTGCTCTGGCCTGATGGGCTTTCTTCTGGTCACCCCAGTTTCCAGTTGCCAATGAATACTTCAAACCATCTGAAATAATTCTTGTTTTAATTGCCAGTTCCAAGTTGAAGTCTTTCCCTCTGTCAATAAACTTTTGTGCATAAATTCTCACTTCCTTCAGCAAATTCTTAAACATTCTGAAGAAGAAGATGCCAAGAAACATGATTAAACAGTACTGTAGCAATTCAGCCTACCCTGCACTCTTTGGAAAAAAGATCACTGGCCTTCTGAACAGAAGCAAGTAATTTGTAACTAGAGGAGGAAGGGGGGGAAAAAACAAAACAAATTAACCTAGTTGTGAACATACACAAAATATGCTTCAAAACAAGCTAATGATAGCCACTTACCCACTCCATTAAAAAGTCACAATCAGATACTGGCTGTATTGCCCAAGACAGATACCAGGCACAACAGAATAGTCTGACTGATTTAGAAGCACAGAGCTGGCAATGTGTCTACCACTAATGCTCTCCAAAGAAAATGTATCTATTATAGTTACCCTCTGAACAGGAAAGCTAACAGCGGCCCAGCAAGATCCAGTCTTTTGTTGCCATAATGATCTCTGTCATCAAGCTCCCTTCTTCCCAGTGCTGCCAGCAGCAATCTATGAACCATATACCTAAGCAAATAAGATAGTTTATGTTTTAAACTGACAGCAGACATTCACGACAAAGATCACATGCTTTCATAGATAAAATCAGTGAACCGTTTCCTAAAGACTGTCCATTCTAGATCTTTAGGATATTGCTGTTGTAAAACATACCTCTTCAGCACGTACACCGTAGAGGTGCATGATCCACTGAAAGTTCAGATAACTAGAGAAAAGTTAATATTTACATCATGACAGCACCGCGTCTTCTGCTACACCATTGTGTACTGTAATATGGGTGATGTTTAAGCACATGGAATCAGGCAAAAATCTCGAAGTCTTCTGATGCTATGATTCATCTGCATACCAATAAGCAGTGATCAAGAGGATGTGCTAGTAGTTCTTTTAAAGAGTGGGTTTACATTACAAACAGCTTCTCAGTAGTTATCTACACATTAGTTATCAACCTCTAAATGTTGTCCATGCAACATGATGCCAAAAGAGTAATTTACCATTATCACCACGTCTAACTTAATATCCAGAATGCACTGGAAGCTTGTTTTGTTTCAAATTTTTTCCTATTTTATCAGCACTTGCATTTTCTCAGGTAGGAAAATATACCAGTGCCCTAAAGTTTATCCCTGAATATCCAGAAGACTGAGGTTAAAAACAAACTCCCATTCAGGGAGTTCTTCCAATCTTAATACATATACGTGAATAAAATTCATATTTAGTGTCCATTTGCAATGTGTGACAGAAAATATTGACATACCCTAGAAAATAGGCCTTTTTGGTTTCACAGAAGTCACTGACACCAACATGCGGGAGCATTTCTTTCTGCAAGACTTCTTTAGCATACTTGATTCTCTTTTCTTTGGTGACACCTGGCTTTGCACCTCTTGATCCAATGAAATTTAGAGCAACATTTTGCTCCTGAATGACAAACGCTTCATCCAGAGAAGGTTTGACCTAATGCACAAGACACAGAAAAATCCTGTACCATCCAGTGCCTGTTGGGATTGGAGGAAACTACGCAGTAGTTTGCTGATGATTCTTTTCAGAAACTGCTAATTACTGATCCAGTTCTCTCTGGCTTTACTGTAGTAGCTCTTTCTAGAGCAGCAGAAAACAGTCATGTAGCATGCAGGGAGCACACAAAAAAACAGTTTAGACTTCAGAAAATAGTTCTCATTCAAGTACCTTCTAGACCTGTTGCTGCTTCAGGTATAAATCGGGATTTTACAATTAAAGTCAATGGCAGCAGGATAAGACATTACCAACCCAAATACCTATTAACTCTTTAAAATTTCCATTGCATTTTGTTCACTTCAAATACTCATTAGGATACATTTAGGCAGAGAACTTCTGACATTTCTATTATTTTTGTGGGTTGTCTATTAAAGTAATAAATTACAATTGGAAAACAAACAATGCTTTGAATGATTATTAGCCACACCTAAGCATTACCAAATGTCAAGCCAGCAAATAATTTATTTAACATATATCACCATTTCCATCATTTCCGGATCTTCAAAATCATATATGATGTGCTCTAAAATGTCCCTGTCAGACACAAAGCCTAGTGCACGAAAGACAATTATGATGGGGACTTCTTGTTTGATATACGGCAAAGTTGCTACAATGCGCTGACCAATAGCACTCTTCTTCGCACCCTGAAAAGATGCGGAAAAACATACATTAGTCTTAAATGATTTTGCCTTTAAATAAAAATATCTCTCTGGACTTCGATGATAAAGCATAAGTGTATCTATTCAAGCACTATAGGAAAATATGACTACTCAGCAGGCCAGCTAAGGAGCTATTCTGAAACCTTACTCCAGCAGTGACTTCTATTCTAAAAACATTTCTAACTTTAGAACTAGTCTGCAAAAATTTGGAAGGTTTTTGCTGATGCAAAGGAATTTAAATACTATTCATTCACCCATATGCATCCTTTCTCTCCCTTTGTGTATTTGCAAAGAACAATCCCATTCACCTTCAGCTTTCTTTCTGTCAGCTTAAGCCCAGCTTTTCTAATCCACAGTGTAAGACTCTCCATCCTTGTGATTATTCAAGTAGCTGCTCCCCCCTCCCAGAAAGAAACAAACACTGTGGGATTCAGAGGGACAACCACTCAAGGGCACCCCAGCCATCAAGAGCGAGAGTGATGTAAGGCTTCTATTAAAGTTGCTCTTTGAACATGTTTGGGATTTTCCAAATATCAATGCAATGGTAAATGAGTACTGACACTTTCTGCTTTTGAAGTTATGAATAGCCCTTATTTCCCCACACACATAGCACAACTAAATGTTAAATATGAATTAATATGTGGTATGCAAAACACATCTAAACCTTGGCCGTCAGCAGAGACAGGGTCCCTGTTCCTATTCTTGTCCTTTGACAAAAAAGAGGAAGCAGCTTGTTTGGATTTTCTAAAAACTCATCTGTAGTAATCCTAAAACTATTTTTAGCCTTGCCCTACAACCTGCTGCAGATTGAGTCTTCCTCAAATTGTTTGTCAGAGACAGGCATGATCTATGACAAACAGAATACACTTTCATTTAATTTTACCTTCTTTATAACTTATCATCAGAAGAAATTTCTTCTCAAAATCACTGAAATAAATGACATGAAGAGACAGGACAGTAATAAATGTCCTAAAATCTAGTCTTTAATGTAAGCCCCAGGGGCGGGATTATCACTGTTTAGGCGTACCTGCCCACCTCTGGCCAGCATGCTAACCCATATAGTACTTGTTGGTCGAGAGGAATTTTCCAGACAAGATCTACACTCTCCTGTGTAGGCATATTTTGAATCCTTCTTTGCAAACACATATACTGTGTTTGTAGCCATTTTCTCTTGAGCAATCAGAACCTGTGTTAGAAACAAGAACACTAGTAAATAACTGACAGAAGGGCATGCTGAAAATAACAAGCACCAGGTATTTCTACTATTCCTTCAGGTGCCTTAACTTTAAGAGCACTGCACAGCACAAAGTCAATTTGCCAACTCAGCTGGAATACACTCTGCGTTCTAAAAATAAAGTATTTGGCAAAACATACACCTACTTAAGACAGAATAACCAAAACAAAAGACACTGAGAACACTGTGCTCTCTGATGTACTTACTGCATCTGCTAGTCATGCTGAGACATCTGCATTAGCTTTAGGCATAACATTGATAAGAAAGCATTTCGCTATCTGTTTCCAGGGCCAACGCACTACACAGGCATTTAAATTTAAATGCTAATTCCAACGGTCAAAGCCAGAATTTTTTCCCCCAAGAAGAAAAACTAGAATTCTATTTCTTTTGCTGCCTAACAACATCCAGGTGTCCGTTACTTAAAAACTGGCAGTTTCATTAGTGAGGCACAAGCATGTAGAGGATATGATTTGCTAAAGCTGAATCCACAGCAATGGAGGGAAGAACCTATTTTTATAATAAAATGCATCTATACAACTGTGAACAAACTGGAGGAGACTCCAAGTGAAGTACCTCATTTTAGAGGGCATGCTGCTCTGCAATATTGAAAATGAAAAGGAAAATATCTAGAGTACTTAATGGCATTCAGTGCAGAACAGTTTATGAAACTGAAGGGAAACGTGCCTCAGAGAGGAAGACAAGGTGACTTGAGAAAGTCCTAACAGAGGACTAAAAGCCCCTCTTCCCACAAGATTACAAGTGCCTGCAGTAACTGTGATACACTGGAATAACAGTGCTGGCAAAACATATGGAACAAGTAACAGAACTTCCACTGTCTGTAAAGATGACTGTGGGTACAATCCCTTACCTTTTCTGATCCATTAATGATAAAGTAGCCACCAGGATCAAGCGGGCATTCATTCAGTTCACAAAGATCACGGTCAGTTAAGCCATTTAACAAACAGTATGTTGAACGCAACATAATAGGAATTTTTCCTATAAAAGTTTTCTGATGCTGTGTCTGTAACTGATCCTCCCCTTCTTTAATAACTGTTTTAGTTATGTCCACATACAAGGGGGCTGAATACCTACAGAATAAAAACACCACTGCGTTATCTGTCAGTTATTACTCCACGTCCTACAGAAGGATAACAAATGCAGTTATTCAAGCCTCACTGGTAATAGTAAGCATTACTAGCAAATCACCCTCTGGATTTAAAAAAATAGACATTGAAATTTAAATAGAGCAGTAATTATTACATTTTCAAGGCTCTACTAAATTGAAAAAGACTATCAATTAATAACGCAGAGCCAGTCCTTCTTTGTGTTTATCCACTACAGAGCTCATTCTTACGTAAGGTTTCTCAGTCTGGCTTCATTGGGCATCATAGGTGAAGGTGCTCCATCTCTTTCCCAGTGCGTAGGTTTGGAGAGATAGATTTGCTCAAACTTCAACAGATACCGGGGCTGGAAAACAAGACGACATTTACCTGTAATGGAAGAAACATCCATTTTGCTTGTTCAAAAGAGGCCCTAGAGCTTAATACCCAATGCTGCTGCATGTCCTCAGCTCAAGGTATGGAAACAGTCCTGCTTCAGATGGCTAGATCAAAAAAGCACCCAAGAACTTTCAAGGCTTTCTAAACACCTCATTAATTTAAAAAAAAAATAATAAATCAGAGGAAACTGAAGGGTGAAAACCATTGATAAGAGAAGAATAAAGTACCCAAATAGGTCTTCTTCCTATAAAATAGTTAACAAACTCAAAGTGTGCCAAGTCAGTGAATATAGTAACAAACAGAATATGCCTTACACATGCCTACTTAGAGAATTATCATTTATTTAACTTTAGATAAAACTGCTAGTTTTATGATGCAAAAAGGTGAATCTGCTTCAACACATACAATGAGGTAACTGATGTAGAAAACAAGAATTCCATGCAGGCATTTTATCACATCTGGGCCATAAGAACTCTGCTGTAGCATGCCACCAAAGCAACACTTGCTCTAGCAGAGCAAGCTCCAATGCAAAGAAAAAAAAGCCAGCTTATGGTTTGTGTCACAAGTTGTTTTAGCCTTTCTAACATATATTTTCAAAGACCTCATATTCAGCCCATTCTCTGGACTCACCATTAAAAGCAAAGGTGCATATTACCTATCCCATACGTTTTGTCTTACAGCCACAGAAACCACCTTTTTAACATCTGCACTAGGTGGTTGTGCTTCCTCTAGAGATTAAACGGATTATTGTATCAGTTTGTCAAAAAAACACAGCTTTCAGACACACCGAAGTGTCACTGCTGCTCTATCCACAAGACACAGAAGGCTAATTGTTAGTGTATTCCAGATATTCTCTCTTTCTTATTAATAACCAGAACTGCTACTGGAGAAGGATAACCATTATCAGTAACTGAAAGCACAGCAAGTTGAGTAACACCAGTTCCTAGGATGATTCTGTAGAATCAGTAAACAAAGACTTGAATTATTGGAAAAGACCTGCAAACAATCTTGTTTTAAAAAGGCACAAAGGCTACCTACAATGAGACTTGTTGGCAAACATTTTGTAAGCCAAAAAAGTTGCCTCAATTCTTACCCAAAGAAACACCTTTTCCCTGGATTTGAAGCAGCAGCCCTGTATAGTACCACGTTTCTCAAGTTCTCATGCAAGAAAAAACATCTACCGTAACTCCTATCTGTGAGCATGGTTGTTAAACCTTCTTATGTACTTCAAATTGCCCAAATTGCCTTCAAAATTTGAGACTGAGAAGTGGAGGGAGGAAGAAACAAAAAGTCAGATTAGCCTAATACACTCAGTCTCCTTAAATTAAACCAGTATCTTCAAATGAGGCAAGAGTTTGCCTGCAAGTGGCTCTGAAGGAAAAAGCAACTTTCCTTTTACTCATATCTAGACCAATTGCTAAAAACTTTGATTTGATAAATAAGGATAAGAAACTAACCTCTCTGATTTGAGAAAGTAAAATACTGGCTTTTGGGAAAAAAAAAAGCCAGACACGTATCATGCTTGTGATCCAAACCTTAACCACAAACAGTGCATATAGCAACTGCAGAACTGCACAGCTAGAGAATTCTGCAATAATATACATAGAATAACAGAAGAAACATTAAGGAGAATTACACTGAAATAAATTCTTATGAACTGTTTGTCTAACAAAGAAGCTAAAAGAAACCTCAGTTTTTCTTTCTACAGGATAGTTGTTTGCTTGCAAAAAAAATGCAAAGGAACAGTCAAACCATGCAACAATTCAGTGCTCAGGTGTCCTGAAGTTCCTTTAAATCTCTACAGGGAAGCAGCAAGGTAGTGACTGATAGCAGGGGAACAGATCACTTATGGAACAGGGATCACACCACATGAAGGACAAGGATGAAAGTATGACAGCCATTGCAAAAGGTGCACACTCATTGCAGAAGAGCCATCACACAGCGCAGACCTTAGACAATTTGTTCTCCTTTGGAACATGGTGCCAATGGGAGATGATGGGCAATGGCAGCCTTTGAAAACCCAGACCTAACTACATCTGAAGAAAGCTAACTGAGAACTTTTCAGCCATAAACGCTTCTTGCCATGGTAAAGCTACTGAAAATCAAAATCCCAGCAAAACATGGTTTGCTTCTCGCTACCTGACTTGTTCTACTACACCCCTGCCAGTGCAGTTTCGTACAGTAACTGACAACATGAGCTGCAGCAGCCAATTGTTCTTGATCATTTCTCAATTCAACCAACAATTTAACCAGCAGGAGAGAGAAACTCCATAGAAGAGGGAAGTTTGATTCCATGGAGAACAAAGCTGTTGAATGTGTTTCTCTGCCACATACCCAACTATCTGGAGACTTGGTCACATACCTCATAGATTCCAAAGAGTTCATACTTCTGTCCTATTGACTGTATGAGCAGTGCCATAACTCAGACATATTTCTGTCTCTTGAGATGGAGGCTGAATAAAACCCACGTAAAATCATTTTGCACTGTAAAAACACGGCACCTCTGCTGGGGATCTCCACTCACCGGCTCTTCCACTTCTCCTGTGGCATGCTGGGCTTCAGCTTGTAAATCAATTGGTGGAGCATCTTCAACAATTCTCTGCACAGACATCTGAATAAACTCATCAAAAGAATCCAACTGTTGCCTGACTAAACCCTTTTCATCAAAGTAGGAGCTAAAAAAAAGTAAAATAAGAGATCTTAATGTCATTCATGTACTTCATACATCAAGAAGCTTAAGATGTATTTATTACAAAACCTTCAAAAGCCATGAAATATAGTACAAATCAAACACATTCACTTTTCCCAAGTTATGAGTTTCAAACACAGATGTTCAAAAATGCTAAACTACTCTCTCTGTGCTTGAAGGCACAGATGCTACAAACTGAGAGACTTGCTGCCACCTGTTGGCTGAGCTGTGACAGTGCGCACAGCCTATCTTAGAAGGGAAACAGAATGACTGAAATCTCAGTAAAAGTGGCTTCAGCTAAAGTTTTCAACTATATATGTAAATTACTTTGCTTTAACTAATTTTCCAAGCTGCAGTAAACTGAGCACATACACTTAAGTCAAGGTAACAGTTCTCAGAACTTTTCTTAGCTTGGATCTCCTCTGTTCCAGCCACACAGAGGCTCCCAGCTTCACTTCTCCAGATTTCCCCCAGCCTTTGCATCACCCAGCTTCAACCCAGCACAACCTAACTGTAAGAATCGAAGCCCCACATGCTAATTTTTAACGGGGTAACCTAAACACATCTGCTGTATGAGCTCCTGCCTGCAAGCTCCTCTAACTCACATTCCTGAAGCCAGCCAGGGTTCACTACCTCAGCTTCTGCCCCATTGCTAGAAAGATCTCTAGAGAAAACTGGTAAGAACTACCCCCCTACCAACAGCCTCAGGCTTCCCAAAGAAGGGGAACGTACCCTTGGCTATTGTGCTGTTGCCACAGTGAACCTTGCCAGCACCGTCTGTTATTGCACAAGGGGAAGGAGGAAGGGAAAGGGCAACCTGTGTCACAGAATTGTTGAGGTTGGAAAGGACCTCTGGTGGTCACCTTGTTCTATCACCCGACTCAAGTATGGTCACCCAGAGCTGACTCTCCAAGACCATGTCCAGACAGCTTTTGAATACCACCAAGGATGGAGACTCCATCACCTCTCTGGGCAACCCGTGCCAGTGCTCAGTCATCCTTGCAGTAGTGTTTCCTCATACGGACTGAGGTGCAGCCTCAGCTGAAGGACTTGCCTCAGTTACCTCCCACCTGACTGAAAGCAAAGGTAGCACTCTTCACTGGGCTGGAAGAGTAAGGACCTCCTCCAGCCTCCAAAGTTCCTCATCTCTGCTGTCCACCCAGTCTGCCTACAGGACCACCCCACAGATCTACTGTTCTGTTTGCCCTAAGACACCAGTCATATACATATTACAAATGATGCAGTTAGCAAGAGAAACACTTCTTACTCAGTTCCATGCAGCATTCTGCTCCGTAACTACCACAAGAAGCTGCAGGTCCTGGATGTTCATGTCTTGCTAGGAAAACACTAAGCTAAGTACTGATTTCCTAATGCCAGCATCAGCTGCAAGGGTAGTGGGCAAAATCACGTGCTTGATATGGAATTGAAATAACTTCTTATTTCATACAAAACAGGGCACCCCACTGGGGGTCAGTAGGGCTCCTTAATCCCTAATGACAAACCCGCTGTTTCTGCTTAAAGCTGTTCTGCTCTGAAAGTGCTGAACCACACAATTCAGTGTAAGCAAGCCTGCAGCTTCCATGACTTTCTGCTAGCGAGCTGGATGTTACCCGTGGGACCAAGTGCTCATATGCTGAAGCGTTAAGAACAGCAGCGCTTTAAAACCTCACCTAATAACAATCCAGCAGGCTTCCTGCCACAAGTCGGGGGTGATTTCATCATCGTCTTCATCATACTGCATATCTGTCGAGGAAGCACAACGTTTATGTCAGGCTCCGCTCACCTCACTGTCTCTCCTCGCCTCGGAGGGGGAAGGAGGGAGCATGGGGGGGAGGGGGAAGGCGGGCACACGGCGGGCTGAGGGACCCTCCAGCACCCCAGGAGGCTGTAGGAGACCCCACCGCCCCCCTCCGCCTTCGGCCGGCCCCGCGCGCGCCCAACGGCTCCCCTGCCCACCGCGCCTGGAGCAACCGGAGACAAGGCCCGGCGGGGAAACATCCTGCGGCGGCCGCGGCGCCCTTACCTTCGTCCGCGTCGTACATGGTGGCAGCGGGAGGAGCCGCAGGCAGCGGCGGCAGCAGAGACGGAGAGAGGAGCAAGGGGAGCGGCGGGACTTGGGGCTCGGCGCCTCAGGGCCCAGGAAAGGAGAGGCGACGGCAGCAAAACGGCGCCTGCGCACGCTGAGGGCGTCACGCGCCGGGCGGGGCGGGGCGGCTGCGCGCGCCGGCTCCCTGGGGTAGCGCGCATGCGCTGCTGTTAAGCCCCGCCCTCCTACTTCCCGCCCGCGCCGGTGGCGGTGGTACCGGCCCTGCTATGCAGCGCCTGGCCCTGCCGCTCCTGGCCCGCCTGGTCCGCGCCCGGCCCTGGGTCCCGCTGCGGCGGCGCGGGGCGGCGGCAGCCGACGATGAGGATGAGCCCTTTGTTTTTCCCGAGTATGAGCCGGAGCTGAGCGAGGCGGCGGCGGCGGCGGCGGCAGGAGCAGAGGCAGCAGTAACGGCGGCAGCGGTGGCGGTAGCAGCGCCTCGGCGGCAGTGGGAGCCGCGCCGGGAGTGGGTCCCGCCGGGTCAGTCCGACCCCTCGGTGCCGCCGAGCGGCGTGAGCTGCTCGGGCTGTGGGGCCGAGCTGCACTGTCGCGACAGCGCGGCGCCGGGCTTTATTCCGGCGGAGAAGTACCAGAGCCTGTCAGAGGGCGTGGACGGCGCGGCGGGGCTGGGGGGTGCCGTGTGCCAGCGCTGCTGGCTGTTGGCCCACCACGGCCGGGCCCTGCGGCTGCAGCTGCCGCCCGAGCAGCACCGCCAGGTGTTGAGCGCCGCCCTGCGCCGCCCGCCCCGCCACGGCCGCGGCCCGCTCCTCCTCTACATCCTCGACGTGCTGGAGCTACCCGATCCGGTGCTGCCCCAGCTGCCAGCACTGCTGGCCCCCGACGTCCCCATCGCCGGCCTACTGGTGGTGGGCAACAAGGTGGACCTGCTGCCCGCCGACTCCTCCGGGCACCTGGGGCGGCTGCGGCAGCGGGTGGCGGCAGCCTGCACCCAGGCGGGCCTGCACGGAGCCCCGCTGGTGGATGTCCGCCTGGTGAGCGCCAAGACGGGCTTTGGCCTGGAGGGACTGGTCAACAGGCTGCAGCACTCCTGGAAGTGCGCTGGCGATGTCTATCTGCTGGGTGCCACCAACTCCGGCAAGTCGACGCTCTTCAATGCCCTGCTGTACTCCGACTACTGCAAGTCCCGTGCCCCTGACGTCGTCGATAGGGCCACCGTCTCCCCCTGGCCAGGTCAGGGGTGCTGTTCTTCCTGCAGTGGTGTTGGGCACTTGGAGGCCAACTAGTTACAGGCCTCCTGTGAGGCCACCCTCGGCCACCCCTGGGGTGGGGGGACCCATCACCGAACAGGTGCCCAAAGCAGTGCCATTGTGGGCAGTGAGCTCCAGTGCTGCACCCTCCTTTGAATCATCACCTTACTGAGGGCGGCAAGGGTGGGAGGTGTGCACTGAGGGTGCTGTGCGTCTTGGAGCGCTAAGGGGGGGACGGTAAACCAGAGCCAGCCCATGTCCTCCCCTGCCAGTGGGAACAACACCTGACCTGCGTGCCTTGCAGTCTCCCTCTCAATGAGGGGTGTCCTCCAGTCTAGAGATGGACCGGGAGGTGGACCGGTTTGCACCTGTCAAACAATTGTAGGACAAACTAAGCTGCCTGGAGATGGGACTTGCCTGGGGTGTATTAAGTCAGTCTTGGCACTGCTTGGCTTTGAGACCCATTTCATCAAACCATGGGGGAGAGTAAATCTGAAGTGGATGCGTGCCTCATTTCCACCACCCTGGCTGAGGAGGCTAGTACTTCACGGGAGCAGCTATAGTTCCATCTCCAACTTCGTGTTACTGGGTTTCACCCAAAAGTTGGAGAGACTTTTTTTTTCTTGTTCCTCAGAGCTTAAATGTGCCGTGTTGTCAGAAGCCCAAACATGCCTTCTGTTTTTTCCAGGAACAACACTGAACCTGTTGAAATTTCCAGTTATTAACCCTACGTGTGACAGGATATTCCGAAGGCAGGAGAGGCTGAAAGAGGAGGCAGCAAAAACAGAAGATCAGTTAAGCAGTGAAGAAAAAAAGCACCTTAATCGCCTTAAAAAGCAGGGTTACTTAGTGGGTGAGTATTGCCTGAGTAAAGGTATTGCCCCTCTGAAAATACTGCATTACACAAAGGACTGTTAACCCCTTAATTTGCTGTAGAATCCAGCTGGTTTTGGCACGTAATTTCTTCCTACTCTAAAAGAACTAATTTACATTTAATTATGGGGCAAACTTGCTATCTGTAGTAGTAATAAAAAATTGCCAAACTCATATTTGAGTTATTTTGGCCTGGTTTTGTTCCCTGAGCAATGGGTGCAAGAACTCTAGCTCCTCTGTAAGTAGCATCATTAGTATTTCTCTCGAGTACTTATTTTTCAGCTCTTGTAGTAGGATCATAGATGTTTCCTCTGTGCAGTGCACCGTGTTCAGGTAACTTAGTAGTTTCCACTGATGTTGCAATGTAGGCCATCTCTTATTCCCAAAGGAAGAAACAAGTTTTGTTTTTAAATAATCCCATTTTGGCTGCAGGCCACAGTGGTTGTGTGTCACTTTAGTACATATCCACAAGAGGGGGGTGCCAGAAGACAGCTCTGATTTTCAAATAGTTCTGTGTTTGACAGCCTAAGGCACTGAAAAAAGAAGGCAGCCTGCTTTTCTCTAAAATGAGAATAATGGGGTATCTGTGATCTGGTCCCTGCTAAGGTTTTTGGGCTTGAGGAGAGCAAGAATTGTAGAAGGAATTTCTTGGTATCTTGGCTTTTGAACATACAAATTTCTAGCCACACAGCATCTTTATCACTTTTATATTACCAACATGCATCTCTTAAGCAAGCGAAGGGACAGATGTCCAACTGAAGAAAAGGCAAGTTAATAAAATTACCAGGAAACCTTTCATTTTAATCCAGGAAGAGTGGGAAGAACATTTCAACGGCAGAAGTCTAACCCTGTGGTTGAGTTTGACCCCGACCTGCTCTCGTACAGCATAGATGAAGATCCCAAGCATTCCCCTAGGAAGCATGAGGAAAGGGAAGAGTTCACCTACAACGAAGTGAAGGATGCTCGCTGGTGTTATGACACTCCAGGGATTATAAAGGAAGACTGTGTAGGTATTCTGTGGTGCTGTGTTTTGGGAGGTCAGGGCTTGGGAGGACTGTTCTGCCTTAGCTGTGCCTGTGGGAGAGTACTTCTGCTGCAGTCCTGGGGTTAGGATTCTTTTGGTTTGGGCAATTGTGTTAAAATATGGTTTGTATTTACGTGGGAAGGGTTCATTGTGTTAACGCTGTTGCATTTCTGAATAGTGCATACTGCAAACTTTGCAAAGGAAGGAACTGTGAGACTCTGTCAGCAAACTTTCTTGACATCTTAATGAAGGGAAGTAAGCAATAGTGCTATAAGCAAGGTCATACCAGCATCACCCAAAGAAGTCTGCACTTTTTTAGCTCTGCCAGCCTACTGAAAAAGGTAGATCTTAGGAAGATAATCAGTGTTGTGTGACTGAACCAAATCTTTGAGAAAGCATTCTCCTGAAGCTAACAGGGTTTGCAGTGTTCCTGTTAATAGCTCCAATACGTCAGGCCTGCTTCAATGTTTCAGTAGAGCAATGGCTCTGAAGCCAGTGCTGGTGTAGTGCACGCATCCAAAAAAGTCATGTTTTGATTTTTCATCGCTTCGATATCCGTGCAGAGAGGTCACCTCTTTGGCAAGGTGAAAAAGTACAAGGAGATAGGAAAGTTCTGAAGGAAGTGCAAGAACTGTACTGAGACTGCACAGCTCAAGTGCAGATGCTGCTTTCATGAACACTAGAACACTACTGGTTTTCTAGTAGATATGTTTGCCGGATTGTAACCCATTGTACTGTGGCACTTTGCTCTCTAGTAGCTGGTTAGTGTCCAGTGTCAAGACAGTTATTGGCTTAGAGACCTGGTTTGGTAACTGGAGGTCAGATATGTTCTTCCACTCTTTTGGAGCCAGATAAGTGTGGAAAACAAGCGGGCTTTCCTGCATCCGGAAATGCTTGCTGCCATTTCTGATTTTGATTATCCTTGCTGTGCCTTTGGAGAGCTACGTGCCAAGTTTCAGCTCACATTTTGTTTCTGTAGTCAGTGTTTGTCCTGGCTGGAGGACAAGTAGGTGGTCTATGTGGCAGATTTTGTCAGGGGAGATTTCTCGTTATGAGCAGATTTGGGTTTTGTTTTATATTTTGGAAGAAGAGGGAGGGAAGGTGACTGCTAGCATATGATGGAATTACATTTCTGTCCTTACTCCTTAGAGGTTTGTTTTTAGCTGTTTCCTCATTACTCCTTCCAAAGCCAAACTTCTGGAAAGCATGGAAAAGGGATAACTGATGACTCTCAAATCTTGGTTTAAGCATTGCCAAACACATCAGACAACCTGTGGCTGGCAGGCCAAAGCCTCCTGGTCTTTTAGAATCAGTGTTGAAGGCTGACCTGACTCTCAAGCTATAGATTGTCTGCTTGTGAATATAGGAAGAGCATTTGGGGTTCTGGCTGCACCACAATCCTTGTTAGTGTGGTCTCTTAATGCCTACTGAAGTTAATCATAGAATGTCCTGAGTTGGAAGGGACCCACAAGGATCCTTGAGTTCAACTCCTGTCCCTGCACAGGACCACCCCAAAATTCACATCATGTGTCTGAGGGCATTGTCCAAGTGTTTCTTGAATATTGTCAGGCTTAGCACCGTGACTGCCTCCCTGGGGAGCCTGTTCCAGTGCTCCACCACCCTCTGGGTGAAGAACCTTTTCCTAATATCCAACCTAAACCTCCCCTGGCACATCTTCCTGCCATTCTCTTGGGTCCTAGGGATTAATTAATGATTAATTCTCATGGCCAGACTGCTACAAGCTTGTATTTGCAGGACTGTGGCACTCAAGGGGTGCACAGCTGAAAGCATTTCTGCTGTCAGTTTCCTGTGTTTAAGAAAGAGACACCATCAACCTGGAGACTAGTTGTTTCCTTCAAGGCACTGCTTCCTGAATTTCTGTGCCTGGACACTGTTTCATAGCTGGGTTTAAACTGTGCTTCTTTAGGAAGCTGTCAGACCGCTGTGGCTGCAGCACTGCTGGTTAAGTTGCTGCCTTTTCAGTAGACTTTGGAGTGGATCATTTAGCTGAAACAAGTTAGCACCTGAACAGATGAGCCAGTCAAGCCAGGAGATGGAAGGGAAGAGGGAGGAGAAAAATACAAGCAGCAGGAGCATTTGGGAGCCCTCACAGATGGGAGAGCTTCTTTCATGGTGCCCAGGGTAGGGATCCACACTGTGTGGCAGGCTGGTCATCCTGCAGATTTAGTTGTTTCACAGCCTGATCCTGCACTTGCCTCTGAGCGAGATATTTGAGGCTAGCTTTGCTGCTAGTATTGATCCGGCACTTTGCACCACTACCTAAGTGGAGTAACTCCAACGTCACAGCCAAAGGTGGTCTCCGGTTCTGCCCGTGGCTGCACGCATGCTAAAGCACAGTAAATCTCATGTGACCTTGTTCCAGCCAGACCCAGGACTTCCAAATCCGTGGTCCAACAGGCTGCTGGTAGCTGTTCTACTTTGCTATGGACCCTGCACTGCCATGAGATAGGTGACATTCCTACCTCCTTCTGTTTCTCAGTTACTGGGTGGACAAGAATTGAACTATCTGCTCTATCACACTGCTTTACTTGATCTTTTTCCGTTAGCAACATAATACGAATATTAATTTCATTGTCCCCATTGAAACATCTGGAATGGATTATGTCAGTGCCATTTATTTTGCAGGTTTTAAATGTCCTGACAGAGAAAGAAGTAAAGCTGGTTTTGCCAACACATGCCATCATTCCACGGACCTTCATTCTCAAGCCAGGCATGGTCTTGTTTTTAGCAGCCTTGGGACGTGTGGACTACTTACAGGTAAGGGAAAAAAGGATTTTGTGAGCAGCTGCTTCACCTCTTGTTATAGTACCAGATGATAAAAGGTCTTCTGGTTAGCTTTCTTGGACCCTTTTCTTTGCTGCTTTTGAGATGATGAATCTGTTAATAAAGCACTGCATAAAGTCAAAATGCCTTGGGATGGGGAATTGCAGCTGAAGGGTTTGACACTTGTTACCAGTGTGTAATATTTTATATTTTATAATGGTAACTGCTTTTGAATGATGACAGACACCCTCGGGTTGATGCGATTCCCATAACATACTACGGCACACGGCAGGGAGAGAGGGAAGGAAGAGAGTGTCAGAATTAACTGGGAAAGTAGGTGGGTTTCCTCATTTGTGTTTCATGAAAGCTGTCTGCCAAGAGAGAAAAGCATGGGTATATTTCTTTCCTGAGATAGACCTCTCTGAAGAATTTGCCCAAGGAAGCAATTAAATGTGCATGTATTTTAGTTTCTGTAAAAATATTTTTCAAAAGCGCTGTGTGCCCCCACCCTTTCAGTTTCTTCTATGTATTAGAAATCTCATGCCATACACCTTTATGGAGTTGTTTGGAGCTGACTTCCTATTATGCTTCCTCTGGAATGGGTGGTTTCTTCCAGGTATGGGTCTTGCACTCACGATAATGCCTTTCTCAGTAGTTTCCCCCATTTTGGGAAGGGTGCATGTGTATGGCTATTACTTTGCTTCAGTCAGCTTTCCAGGGTCACTATAGAAACATTGAATTGGTACTTTGAGGACACTGTTGACCTGCTGGAAGAAAACCAGAAAGGTGAAGGGAACAGGATTCTGTAAGTGATAGTGTACCAATGTCGCAGGAGAGCTCCATCATAGTTAAGAATAGTTAAGTGAGAATGCAGAGCCCCAGCCCAAAAAACAGCTTGGCAGTACAGAAAAAAAGGCTGGCTGTGAGGAGAGCAGCCCAGCAGAGAGAGAGAAGAAAAAAAAAACAAACCAAAAAACCCACCTGTCTTTATTCATACTGTCTTGGGCAAAGCTGTCAGAAAAGAACTAGGGGTGTTGGTTGGGCTCTATCAGGGACTTGAGAAAGCACCTGGATTTGTATCCCTGGCAAAGTAGGACAGCGATACAGGTGGTGACATCTTGCTGGCAGTAAACACGCTCTGCAGAAACACTGCGAGATCAGGGCAGCCTGCGAGCATGGATGAGGCCTCTCACATGATGAAGAGGATAGGGCAGGCAGTCCAGCCTCCGGGCTGCCGAGGGGTGGTTTTGTCTTCAGGGATGAGTTTTGCTCTTGGGAGTTGTGGAGAATGCGGCTGGTGTTGGCAGCCTGGGGAACCTGAGGTCAGGGTAAAGAAGTGTCACACCACCACCTGATGAGAGAGGATCAGGCTCAGAGGCACATGCTGGGCAGTAGGGCTGGTAGTTAGGCTTCGTGCTGTAAGCCTGTTCTCCATCTAATGGTGCTCCTAGCAAGCTCAGCTGTGCATATTTAGGGCTGCAGAGACTCTTGGTATCTGTCTCAGCCCATGGCTGCATCAGTCTTGTGCATGTATGTCCTCCAGAGACCTTGAAGGAAGACAGTTGTGCTCAGACCATGATAGAGAAGCCCCTGCCTCAGATTAGATCTGTGAGGAACTTGGACGAATTGCTGCATTTGGGTTTCCTTATTTCAGGCTGCTAGCAGTGTTTGCAGAGGTCTTTCCGCTCTGTAACCTTGTTTGCTTTAAGGGCAAAAGTTATGAGAGTGCCTGCTGAAATTGCTCCACGTTCAGTCTTTGCATAGCTTGGGAGCAGCTTGGAACCAAGTATGGTTCAATGAGAGATACATGTTAGAAATGGAAAGTGATAGGAGAAGCACCACCAGACAGATGTCCATCACATCTCGTGCTAAATAACCACGCTGAGTTTGATCTTGGGAATTAAACTTGAGCAGAGATCTCTCTTGGATGATTTGCTTGAGCTGGGCAGATGTGATGGCAGGGGATATGGTATTGGGGGTTCTTTGAGGCAGGATGGTGAAGCCATGGGTGCTTCTCTCCTGGAAGCTCAGCTCCCCTGTTTTATATAAACCCTGGCTGCTCTGCAGTGACAGAGGCAAGGACCCCTCCTTGGACAAAGAGGGGACATCAGTCAAACAGGTTTTCAACATGCAGGAAAGAAACGGAGCGGGAGAACAATTCAGGGCTGCTTTTCTGTTATCACAAGTTACATCCTTCTCTTGTTATTTATTTCAGGGACAAAAGCCTGCCTGGTTTTCTGTTGTGGCTTCTAACCTGTTGCCAGTCCACATTTCTACCCTGAGTAATGCAGACAACATCTACAAGAAGCATGCTGGTAAAGAGTTACTAAAGGTACGAGGAGGTGCTGTCATGAGCTCTTGGTTGCAGATAGGCAGGCTGTCCTGGCTGGGGCACGATTGACAGGGAAAACCAGCATATATCGGGAGAGGCACCTGAGATGATGCATTTCAGCAGAGCTTCTGTTTCTAGCATTTAGGCTGATAAGATTTGCGGTGCTCTGCTCTCTGATGCTGGGCTTTTCTTGAACAGCCTTAAAGTGGAGGCAGCAATGGGGATATTTTTCCATGGTGAACTTCAGACTGGGGTTTCAGAACAAATTGTAGTTGAATAATGTACCTCTCTTATTCTTCCTCTGCTGGATCCTCTGCACATCCCTGCATATTTTGGTGGTCTGACTTTCTCCTTGGTATTGTCACATACTGTGTAGCCCATGTGGATTGATGGGGACAGGGTTAGCTGTCCCTGTCCTGGCAGCTCCCTTCCTGCACACATTGAGAACAAGTGCTGTCACTTGCATCAAGGCAGCTGGCTTGAGCCACCAGCTGGGTCCTGCCGTGGACACTCCGTCTTTGCTCACCTCTGAGCTCCCACTGGGTTGCTCTGGATGTGATCCTGGTTCTGTTCTTGGCAAACCTCCTGTAGGGTATTCAAGTGAGCGTTTACTTGGATAACAATGGCCTAATATCTTTATTCCCCCTTGTGCCTTGCTTGCCAGTTTAAGGTAGGAGTGCTGAAGCATCTCTTGGCTGTTAAATATTTTCTTTATGTTTTGATGTTAGGTTCCCATGGGTGGGGAAGAGCGAATGAAAGAGTTCCCCCCCCTTGTCCCTCAGGACATTACACTGAAGGGAATTGGTACTACTGAGGCAGTCGCAGATATCAAGCTTTCCTCTGCAGGTAATTTAATATTTCTTCATTAGTTTGCTTTTCAGAGTCTGCATTCTAGAAACATTGATGGGAAGAGGCCTCTGAAGGGATGACACCCTGTTTCCTGCTCAGAGCAGGACTGTCACCAAGACAAACTCAGGGCAGCCATGACTTTGTCCAGCTGAGGCTTGGCAACCTCCAAGAAAGGAGATTGGCCACCATGCTTGTACAAGCTGGCCACACTGGAATACTTTATGTGCTGGCTGCTGTACAAGTTCCACAGCATCAAGAATGGCTATGGCACTGCCCAGGTGAGAGGGAAAGGGCCATGGACTGGAAAACTTTATTATTGTGTTTTTGGTATTTCCCACCATCCCCTTTAAATTCACCAGGAAAGAGCTGTGTCTGGGGAGAGTAAGATGTGGCTTTAAATGCTGCCTTCTGTTTTGGAAGCACTGGATATTCCCCTTGAGCTTGATTTCTCAAAGAAATCACACCTGCGTGGCTCAGGTTCTTAGCCAACACAGGAGGCACTGAGTTTGCTTTAAAATCCTCGTTCTGATATTAGTCACTCATCTCGCTGACTGACTGTATTTTTTTGGCTCTGCAGGCTGGGTGGCAGTGACAGCTCATGCGGAAGAGAAACTGCTGCTCCGAGCCTATACACCCAGGGGCACCGCATTGGTGGTACGGGAGCCTCCCCTTCTGCCGTACATCAGTACCGTCAGAGGGGCCCGGATTGCAGGCAGTGCTGCTTATAGGACCAAAAAGCCTCCTTCCCTGGTGGAAAACCTGAAAACCACAGGGAGGAAATAGCACTTCTCATCATCTGAGCAAGGTAGAAGACGGAGCAGCCTCTGGGGAACCTCATTGCTTATTGATATTCAGGAGAGCTTGGACTTCTTTTTAAAGGTAGACCTGCACATTTTTTGAAAGCAGGCCTAGTGGGGAGTAAAGTGCCTGATTCAGGACTCCACAAGTCCATGCCTGATCCAGCTACCGAACTGCAGCCATTTTGAAAGGCTGGTACCTCCCTGTGCAAGGTGAAACATCTCCCTGGGACCTGCCAGTATCTATGAGCAAATCCCTTTACCTGTCCCTTCTTGGAATACAGGGTGGAAACTAACCTGCCTGCCCTGGGCTGGCTTTGCTGCTCATAGGGTAGGTCTTCTCTTGCAGGCACGCTTCCACAGGTCAAAAACCGTCACCCTGTTCTGGGAGGCTTTATGGTGTTTCTAGAGGTGGAGGGGGTGGGGAGGAGCGAGGAATGCTCCAGCATGAGTATGACCCCCTCCTAGTGGCTGATAGTAATTTAGCAATATTGACCAAAAATCAGGTCCTTTCGGTCCTTCAATATCTGGGGGAGATGAGGGAGTGCAACGCCCTGCTTTTGGACACAGGAAAGGTAAATTAATAAGTCAGCTGCTCATATGCCTGAAGAAGAAACTTTTGCAACTCGCTGCTTTGGTTTGGTTTCTGTCTGTGTAAAAGTTTCTGAAACTGAGGGTGTAGAATAAAACTTTTCAAAGACACTTATTTCTTTGTATCCTTTTCAAATCATTGATGAAGCACTCTTGTGTGGGCATAAGCATCCTGCTAACTACAGAAAAGCTCCAGCAAGAAGGTCAGTGTTAGAGGAAAGTGTATCATGCCAGATCTGACAGCCAAAGCGGTGATGCTGCTCCGGCTCCACCCTGCCAGGTCCAGCCACAAGTGAGGCTGAAGGTGCATTCCCAGTTGGCACAGAGCACACATACACACTGCATACGTACATGTCTGGCTGTGCAGATCACAGGTGGAGACACAACACTTAATATGAACATTACAGCTGTTGGTACTCCTAGAGCCATCCAGTTACTCTGACACCCTGAGCTGGCCCTGAGAGAGCCCCACACCCCTTTTCTCCCAGGGCACTTCACCTGTTCTGCAGCTAGTCCAGCTTGATCTTCACTAGCAATGGCACCTCCCTCCCCACATCAGTTGCGGCACCATGGACACACAGCTCTAACCCTTAGTCAGACTCCGGTTGCTGCCCTCGCATCCCAGTGTGCACACATGGGCACAGAATACAAAGCCCTGACCTAAGAAAGTTGAAAGGAATTTAGTAAGGACACAAGACAGATTGTGCCGTGCAGGTGCAGGGCATGGCCAGACAAGTGTACCCACTAGCCAGCTATTTAGACCCAAGTAGCCCTCTTTATCCCCTTACCCCTTTTTTCCCACTCTTGTTCCCCAAATCACCTAAGTCCCTCCCTTTTCCCACCTTTGATTCCTCCCCTGACATCCATAGTAAATCCTGTGCAATCCTGAAATGTTATTCCCCTGCACCACTAGACAGCAATCCCTCCTTAGCCCAAACGGTGACCTGGAGAGCTCTGTGACACACAGACTCAGCATGGTTGAGGATGAAGGGACCTCTGGAGGTCCTCTGGTCCAACCCCCCTGCTCAAGCAGGGCAATCCAGAGTAGGCTGCCCAGGACTGCGTCTAGGTGGTTTTTTTTTAAGATCTGTAAGGATGGTGACTCCACAACTGCCCTGTGCAACAACTGTGCCAGTGCTTGGTCACCTTTACAGTAAAAAAGTGTTTCCTGATGCTGAGGGAACCTCCTGTGTTTCAGTTTGTGCCCATCACCTCTGGTCCTGTCACTGGACACCACTGAAAAGGGCCTGGCTCCATCCTCTTTGCACCCTCCTTTCAGGTGTTTGTAAACATTAATGAGAACCCCCCCAAAACAAAGACTTGAAATGATGGGTTTTGCTCCTGGACAGAGGGGCTGCCGGTGCTGCAAACACAGCTCTGAAAGGAACCAGCCAGGGTGTTCATTCCTCAGGAGTCCTTCGGCTGGGTTCTTGTCTGCCATTGTGTCCCTGTGCAGCTCTAGGCTTGTGCAGATGGGCCTTTGATGGGCTGATGGCCCCAATGATGGGCATGGGAGTAGCCTGGCAGGGCATTATTTGGGCTCCCCCTCCCACCACTGCCTCTGTGTGCTCCTCTGTGGGTCTACAGCCTGGGCTGGAGAAGCTACTTTAGATGATGCTTAAAGCTGCCTCTTCACTGGCCAGCATTGCAGCTACGTTTAGACAGTCCAGCAGAGCCAACTTGCAGAAACCCAGCTGCATCTTGCTGCCTACAGTGACATTTCCAGCCAGAGCTTACCACAGGCATCAGTTTTTGCTCATGCTGTCACACAGATACACAATGTTTTGTGCCTTCAGGAGAACCTGTCTTGTGTCAGTAACATACTTAACAGGGTGTGTGGGAGAAGACAGTGGAAAGCACCTCTTCGGCTTGCACCACCTCATTTGGGGGGGTTATGCAGAGCAGCCCTGGGAAAGCAGGCATGGAAAAAGGCACAGTGCTCTCAGCTAAAGTGGGAGGCAGGAAAAAGGTCTGGCTGCAGTCTGTTCAAACTAGCATTCCTCTGCCATGGTAAGTCTGGGAAAGACACAACATGAAAGGCAAACAGCTCTGCATGCAGAAAGACCTGCCTCTGTTACAGCAGTGGTCCTCACTCAGTCCAGGGGCTGGACGTGAAAAATTGCAGCCACTGCAAGTGATTGGTGTAGCCAAACCCCTGGTATTTAAATAATAATTTTAAAAAAGCATTTTCACAAGGATGGGTGGGCTGAGGGTGGATTCAGGGGGTGCCAGAGGCACACCCCAGAGAAAAGGCTTGCTGCCAACATGGAGATATGTGGGGAGGGGGTGGGCATGATTCCTGTGAGCCCAGCATCCTTTTGTGTCCAACCCAGATGGGCAAGCAGAGCGCTGGGGCAGTGTGGGGGCTTGAGTTGTGCAGATGTTGAAGGGCTTTTGCAAAAGCTTCCGTGCCATGACAGCAGCAGCAGCAGCCAGCTAGCAACAGCCCCAGCTGGGAACAAAAATGTGTGCTCCTGACAGATGCTAAACCTCAGCATGCAGGAGGTTGTAATGTGGAAGCAATTAGTGCTTCAATGAAAGCATAGACATGCCTTTTATGAGCTCCCAGGGCTGAATTACACCGGAGCTGAAAACCTGCTCTGAAACACTTCTGAAAGGGAAGATTCATGTCTGGTTTATGCCAGACAGCCTGAAAGGTAAGACAATTTTTACCATGCCTGTGGACAATAGCTAATTTCATCTTAGCACAGGAGCCAAAAGCAAAGGTGGTTTGAGTCTGTGCACAAAAACGAGGCAGAGGGAGAGGGCTGGGAAGTCCAACCCCCTGTGAAGGTCTGCTTTTCATCAGTATCCCAATATGGACTAGTGGGGTGCAATCATTTATAGCTGCTCCAGAGAGTGTATTCAGCAGAACCACTCAGTTTGCTGGAGAGCGGCACAAAAAAACAGCTCACAGCTTAGGCAGGGGTGGTTAAAATACAGGTAAAATCCTACAGAAGGACAGATTTGAATGTATAACAGCTAGTGCTGGCTGGGGAGTTGCAGCACCCAGGGGTGTTTGTGTACCTGGACAGGGGTGCTCCCCAACTTCCTGGCAAAGTGCAGAGCTGGGCTGGAGCCGGGAAATGCAGGGTGCAGAACTGGGCCAAGCAAGGGAGGGCTGCACCTCCCAGCCACCCTGAAAGCACGGACATGCTGCCGTGGCTGGGAGCTGGTGGGTTGGTTTTCTTTGGTACTCATCTGATGTGGCACCAGCTCACCCCCCCACCAAAAAAGAAAAAAAAGGGGGCTTACTTTCCCTGCCCAGCAGCTATTCAGTTTTCAGAGCTGCTCATGGCAGGGGGCTCCCAGCGTAGGAAAACGACCGCTGATTTTCATGGTAAGAGCAGAACAAGTCCCATGCGAAGTTTGGAATTCTGCCCACTGTTAATGCTCCCAAAATAGACTGTAATGTGGGGAGAGGTGCATTGGGCTGGGAGCCTAATGGACAAAAAGTTTTGAGCATCTGCTTCCTGCTGATTTTCCTGTGATTCACAGCCTGTCATTGCCTATAAATTTGCCCCTCACCAGCAAGTGCCTTCACTGATCTTGTAGCTAAACTGCTAGGGGTTTCCCAACACGACTGGTGCTGGAGCAGAAACTTGACAGTGGTTCCATGCCCTGATGGTGCATTGACCCATCCTGGTGGTTCCTCCAGTGGCAGAGGAGAGTTGTGTCCCTGCAGGTCAGCTAGCAACATCCTGAAACATCAGGGGGAATTCTTGACCAGCTGCTGTTGAGGATGAGTTGGTGGTAATGTCCCATGCCACATACTGGGTGCCACAGTGTGGCTGTGACCATGTCTTTGAATTATTCAGTGCTGCAGGTTCCCAGTCCAGCCTCACTGGGTAGCACTGAATCAAGAAAGAGGAGAAAAATGAAAAAAAAAAGCCCTCAAACCATCAGGGTTATTCTGGCCAGCTCTGAGCAGGCCCAGAGCTTAGTGCCTTTTGGAAGGACTAGAGCAGCATAAAACCAAGACCCCCAGCATGTGATGGGAAAGGGCCTCAGCCTTCCTTTTGCTTTTCCTCCATGACTGCAGGGCGCAGGGGTGCTGAAAAAACAGTGCAAACAGCCAGACCAGATCAGAGGGCAGGTGAACATGTGCTATGCTGTCCGTGTGTTAGCTGGAGAGCGCGTGCTGTGCTGCAAGCGTGAGGTGCATGCCTGTGATGCTGCAGCTGTGTGTTGGGTGCATTGCGCCCATGTGTGCTATGCTGTAAGCGTGTGCTCCTGAAATCTCCACGTAAGAATTACTGCCCCTTGGCAGTTTCACCTCCTGAGCCCCTCCTTAGGGCAGCACGCACCTAAGCCAGCACTTGGGAGGTGGTCCTGCCTCTTTGTAATCACCCTGTCCCCTACATGCCCACCACCTCCTCACTCAACTTTTTGCTGCAACTCTCCTTTATCCATTGTGATGGAAACAAACCCAGCCACAAACCAGACAGTAGTGTGAGTGCTCTGACCTATACAGGGCTAAAGGAGACCAAGAATGGCTCCCTCAACGAGCCCGTGGGTAAGGGACAAGTTCAGCTGCCTGGCTTGAGCCCAAGGCTGTCAGAGCACTACAACAGCGTTGCCTTGCTGCAGGTCTGGTGCTTCCAGCAATTGAGGGAGATTCAGGGAATTTAATTTCTCAAGCTTAAAAATACAGCCTGGCCAGGGAAAGGGTGTTACCCTTCTAGAATTAGCTTTTCCTATGTATTGGTTATACTGTATACAAACAAGGTAAAGCCACTTGTGCCAGCATCCCTAAGCTTGAAAAACAAACAAACAAACAAAAGCCAACCACCAAACCAAAATCAGGAACCCAGCGTTTTGGCTCCTTCAGAGCATCAGCACAGCCTAAGGCAGATTAATTAAGGCATGAGCTTGCTCTGTCCCCATACAAGCCAGCAGGAAGCTAAGCCATCCCGCACTTGAGCTAATTCACCTTTTGGGTATCTCAGCGTGTAGGCAGGGGCTCACGCTGGCCTGCAAGGTACCACACAGCCATGCACTTGTGCTCAGCTATGCAGTTCTGTAAAACAGCCACTTAGCATAAAGCAGCTTCTAAGCATGTTTTCATCCTAGCAGGTTTTACCCCAGTTTTCTACTGGGAAAAAACCTAGGAGGTTTTTCTACCAAGGTGCAAGGAGCTAGTCAAAGATAAGGGTGACCCAGCTGCAGTTTTAAGGGAAAATGGTTTCTGGGGTTGCCAACCCACTTGTGTTTTCTCATTTCAGCTAGCTTGTCCCCAGAACACCTTGCTGGGGGTGGGGGGTGGCACTAGCTGGTGGTACAAAGGTCAGGGCCTCCTCTTTCGATCCAGTTTGAAATTAACTCACGCAGCACAGGCAAAGAGGCACACAAGTACCCAGACCCTGCCGTCTCTATGCCATGCTTTCAGAGCATCTTCCTTGCAGCCCATGCGCAGGCTCGGGTACCACTCCTGTTCCATGTCCTTGCACTGGCTTTAGCATGAACTGCTCACAGGCTGTCTACAAGGCTTTGAGGGGAGCAAACCAAAACCTGTCCCCTTACGCAGGTGATGACAGCCCTTGCCACCCTGCAGCCCTCTAAGGCTATGCCCCGTGGTAGTGGTGCGCCCTGCTCTTTACTGCTTGATTGCTAACTGCATGGCTCAGAAACGCAAATTCTCGTTGACAAAGGCCATTCTGTGGTGGGGGCGTTGCTTATGAGAAAAGATTTAATCAGAACAGACAAAAGCTCACTTCTTACGCTTCCAGAGCATCCCAAATTGTTCAAAGCTGCAGCAGCTGCCTATAAAACTATCCCATGAGTTCATCAGATGCTGTTTGCCTTGATCCCCTGGCAAATAAGAATTGTTCTGCGTTAGTAGGAGGTAAGAATGACCAAGCCCTAGAAGGCAGATTAGCATCATGGGCTTATCCATGTCACGTTTTCAAAACAGGCCAGGGTGGCAGAGAGATGAAGTCACCCTCACAGGCTATACGGGGCCTCACAGCTATCAAGCCATTTTCAATATCTATATAGACAATATTGTGGCCATAGCGATGATGGGTGACCTCATTTTTATAAATCTACTGTTAATTCCCCAAATGAGACAGCACCAGACACCCTTTTGGAATGCAGAAGGAATTGTCACCTGCATGACCTCTGAAACACAAAATTTAAAAGCTGCAGCATCCCTCAAGTTGTATTTCTTCTCACTTGCCAGGCAGGGAATATGCATGTCATGCCCATTGGACCTGTCTTGCCAAGTCACAAACAGGTCCAGCATTAAGTTTGAACTCATCCATATGCAGGCACCTCCCACCTTGTGCCCTGCCCTCACTGAATCGGGCAGGAGAAGTTGGATACATGGAAATGGAAAAAGAACCTATTTCTGGAGCTGTTGTCCCTGTCTGCAGTCAAGTCTGCATGCGCACGCACATGGCATCTATGTACTGGCTCCCCCAGAGACTGTGCTGGCTTGAGGTCTTGAAGACCTCTGTCAACAATGCTTGCCCTGCTCCTGCCTTTAGTCACAAACGGCTTTTGTAGGCATTAATAAGTGGGAAAAAGAAGCTGCAAGTTCCTTAATAAAGTTTATTTAATCATAACTATGCTTAGGAAAATACACTTGCAAGGGTTAATATAATGCAATTTAGTTTAACTTTATACTACATTTTGGACAAAAGAATTTTCTTATACATGTTTTAGGTAAAAACAGGATGTATGATCTGGCTTGTTTTACATCTATTACAAACGTAGAAAAGACTGTCATGCACTACAGTAGAAAGAGCATGAAAAAAAATTACCTTTGGTTTAATTCAGAGAATACAAGTATTGCACTGTAAAAGCATCAAACATGGTGCAACTAAACATCATAAACATGTTTTCATGCCAGCTTACAAAAGTCTGTTAGCTAGTGTAATTTTAGAAGGGGAAAATATATGTACACATAAAACAATTCCATCAGCTATCTGGATTCTGTTAATATTGTATGCATGCCACATATCTACACAACTGACATTCAAGAAAACTCTTGAATTTGATTTAATACTTTTCAGCTACATTAAATCCATTGAAATCAATTAAATCTGTTGAAATCAATGACATTACCATATCTTAACTGGCCTGTCAGTTGTTAAACATTATTCTTCTTTAAACAACTAAAGTTCCAGCCTAGATCATCAAAATCCAGAAACAGCAATTACAACACCATGTATTATTATTAATGCCTAGCTACCCTCTTCTAGATCGTTTCTCAGGGCAGTTACTTTGAGTGTATAGATTCATACAGCAAAGTCCCAATACCGCATTGCTCAACCGAGGTCTGGCAGCATAGGGTATCAGCGTGCTAATCCTTCCAACCACATATTGGAGGTTGAACACTCACATAGGTATTGTTGCAAGGAGACACAAAAATGCTAGCATTGGCAAAACCAAGAGAAAATAATTTAAGAATATTGAAAAAGACCAAAGAAAAAAGGGGCATTGTTTAAAGGGAGATACAACAATGTAAGACCACCGTACACCGTGGGTTACCTGACCTGCTCCCCCCCTCAAATACACAATATTAGCAACGTCTAACATTTTAGTTACACATAATGCATTACATCCTTGCTGCTTTACCATAACATACTCCCAAACCTTGGGCTAAACGAAGCAGAGAATTTCAACACAGTTCTGGCACCAACATTAGGTATTTCAGGACATTGTTGATGTGTCTCAGATAGAAAGAAACAACTTTTCTTCCTCTTAATATGGTAATAATTTAATTTCAGCTTCTAATCTTGTGGTAAGAAACACTGCCGAACAGGAGCCGACTGTCATCTTCAAAGACTTCTTGTCAGATCAAGCATTGAAACCTTGACTGCTTCACAGAAATGTGCAGCCAAGTATCTCAGAGAACCACATCTTTGTTTCTATCTCATAGAGAGAGATTTAAAGTCTGTCAACACCATTATTTTCATTTACAAACAAACCAGAAAAATTATCTGGCCAGTCCACAAGTTTATTTGAACATAGCTAAAGGCCTTGAAGTCTCTCACAAGATGGCAAAGATTCTTTGCAAGGATATGAAGGGAGCTAGAAAACCTCTACACAGTACTGGAATTCCCAGCATCTGCTCACATTGCTCACAAATGGTGGCAACATTTATATATAAAGGAAACACTATTATGAAGAAAAAAATACATCTAAAACTACTACAACTGGTTGTTTAGGAAAACAATTAAACTAGGTTTATTTTCTTAATATTTAACATAAATATAGTTGCAACTTGTTCTTCAGTTGACAATGATTGTCCCAGCCAAGGTAAGGATTGAACACTATCTAAGCAAACAAAAACTCACTGTACATTATACAATTTATTTCTGCCACGAGGGATGCCTTCCCTCTCAAATCTTTGGCCTCCTATTACCAATCTCTCCCAAAAGTAGAAGCAATGTAGCATTGTTGCTCTCTATTCATTCAAGGCCGTGGGTTTGTTTGGAGGGAAGATGCTGTGGGGACATGCAGAGAAGAATCGGGTTTATTCCAGAGATGACATTGAGAGTATTTGCCATCAAGTGCTCTGACAAATACTTTCTGAACTCCTCAACTCCACTCTCCAAATTTGCTTCTTTGGAGCTGACAACCAGAGAAGCTTCCCCCAACTGCTCCCACTGGAAAGGTGGCTAACGACAGTCAGAAGAGTGCACAGATGGGATTGGAGGGTTTTGCCTTTTCCCTGCTGGTTTGGATTTTATGTTTTGCCACTGGTTGGCTACAAGCAGCAAGGATGCAATCTCTCCTGTGCCTGTGTGTACCAGAAATTAAATCTGTTTAGAACCAAAAACTCCTGGTATGACATTCCTTGCATGTAGACCTGAGAGGACGGTCTGATCACTTACACGTTTCTCTCTGCATGGAAGCAGGATAATGTTATTAAATGCAGCTTGAATGAATAAGGAGCAGGAATTCCTACAGTTTTTAATGCCAGGTTTGTTGCTTACCAGTTGATTTATCTTTATCTGTATTTTTGGTGTGTGACATGTTAGATTTTGATGAAGCATACTTATATCACTGTTACTATTTTACTTTTTTTGAAGCTCATGAAGTTTGACTGCTGTCCACCACAGATATGATATGGGGACGGGAAAAAAAAATAATAATCATCTGGACTTGCAGAATCTGCAGACCATTTCCTTTGAGAGTGAGTATTTTCCTGTCTGGTGATCCCAAATTATAAATAAGATTTTTTTTTACTCTGTATGTGTATTCAAAATACCAGAAGTGGCATTTTCATAATAAAACAAATCCTATAAAATAGTGTTTTGAAATTGCATTGATATCCTTTTGCTCAAGAACTACACAATTTTAAAGCCAGTCAGAAATATATAGCCAAGCACTTAATAATTTCAGCAACTTCATGCACAACTATTAATACCCCAGGAAAACAAGAAAAAAAAATCTGCAGTAAAGAGCATCACAGAAAACTGTTCCATGGTAAGCAACGAATCTGAACCTTTCCAAATAGTAATAATAATAATAATAATACTAAAAAAACCATACACAAACAAAACCAAACATGCATATATAAAGTGTACATGTACTGCACAAGCGCTATTCCTAACGGATTAAACTGCATAGGTAAAAATCAAAAACAATGTGCAATATTTTAAGCCCTTAAAGCACAATAAAAAAAGCAGAAATTAAAAATAACAAACTTGCTCCCCACAACAAAGCCAATTACATATCATAGTCATTAAGATATTAATTAAGACAGAGGTTCTCCAATCAAAAGTTGGGAGGACTACTCCCAAATCCTGGCTCACCATTTATGTTTGGGGATCTGAAATGTATGTTCACAATTACAATTATCTTAAACAGTTATGTTCATCACTAGCCAACTTTGATTTCTTTTACAAAGTGCTCTTTTATGTAATAGAAGCTATTGTCCTGGTAGAAAAACCATCAAGTAGTTTAACACATTGAACATCTCGATACATTGAGAAGAACTGAAAAAAAAAAGGGGGGGAAGGGAAGAGGGGGGAGAGAGGAGGAGTTGGCTGCTAGAACAAAAAGCAACTAATGCCAATGGCTCTATAAACATCCAACTTGGGTATTGTTAGCTACAGTCTTGTTCCTAAAACTCAATTTATAAGAGAACTGCATAAGCTAATAGACTAGAAGCTTACACTGACTTTAGATGACACAGCCTCATACACCCTACCTGCCTTCTCTAATGAAGAAATCCAATAGTTAATGAGTTCACCATTACACAAAAAGTTGTCAAAAATATTTTCAACTTAAAAACAAAACAAAACCAAAAAACAAACCAATGCAAATACTAAAGCAAACTGTGCTTAAAGAAAAAAAAAATAAATCTACAATATCTGTACATAAGCTGTATAAGATCTTACAAAAGAAGATTCCCCCAACCACAGCTATTTCTACTCCTGCCCTTTTGTGGCCTTCTCAAGATAATACACATTGACTAAGTGGCGATTGAGGTGCTTGCTGTATTCACCTTCCTTTTCAAATGAGCGGTCACAAAAAATGCACACATAGTTCTCCCTGGCCACCGTGGTGTCTGCAGCTCCTTGTGATGTCTTTGGACTTGTTTCCTCTTGTACAGAGCGAGCACCATTTAACCCCGAGTCATCGCTTCCTTCTGATATGTTGTCACTTATGTCGCTGCCTTCGTGACTGTGGATGCCCTCGTCCTCATCCATTTCCTGAGATTCATTCACTGCTGTGTTATCTGGAGACGATAAGGCCAGAGCAACTTTAGGGCTTTGCGTACACCCTTCTGGGGGGACAGGTGCCGGCACGGCATCTCCTGTTGTCTCTGTCGCTGGCAGGCACATCTTAGTCAGGTCCAGTGGGTCTGAGTCACTCAGAGTTTCTGCCATGGGGGTTTCCTCTGGCTCCTTCTCAGGCGCCAGATCTTGTACTGCACCCATGGGTACATCGAAGCTTTTTTCAGAAGACACTGCATGGGAAGATTCCTCAGGGCAAGTGTCTTGCCCTCTGTCTGCCTTTCTCTCTTCCTCTTTTTCACCAACAGTGTCTTCACTCTCTCCTGCTGCAGCAGGCATTTCTTGGTCATCTACCTCATCTTCTGTGTTTGCATCCTGAGCTGGCAGACAAAGCTGCCCTGGGTCTGGTATGCAGCTTCCTTTGGGATCGGCGCTCTCCCCCTTGAGAGCATGGCCACCATTGTCGTCCAATGCCGCTGCGACGGTGGGATCTTGTTCCTTCTGGTCGCTGCCCTCAGTGTCAGGCTTCACACATACATCCTCTTCTGTGACAGGACACTCATCTGGCATCTCCTCATCCTCGATCTTCTCCTGATCGAATTTACTGCTTTTCTTACTGTGCTTATTTTTCAGAGCTTTCTTTTTCCTGTTTTTCTTGAGGCAAGAATTTTGCTTTTTAGGCTCCTCCTCTGGTACAATGTCACTTTTTTGACCTTCCTGGCAGTCTCTGGGTTTCGTTTCCACTTTCTTTTTCTTTTTTGTTACTGCTGAGGTATCATTTGCAGGCTCTTGCTTTGAGGAAGTTACTTCAACCTCTGCCTTTCTTTTGATCTTCTTTGTTTTACATGTTTTCTCAGTATTTTTCTCAGTTTTAATATCCACCTCCTTGTTTTCTGAAGCAGATTTCCGACTTCGGGTTGTCACTTGGCCTGAAGAAACATTGCTCGTTGGCTTCTTTTCCTTTGCCAAATTATCTTTTTTCTCCACTTTCACAATTTTCTCAGTTTTCTTTCCAGCTGAATCCCCTTTTGTTTGCTCCTTATCCGCTTTGTCATTAATGCTCTCAGAAAAGTCAGCTTCACTTTTTTTAGTCCGTAGCTTCACCTTTGAAACATCCATGGTGATGTCAGAACAATCGGGATGCCTGGATTTGATGTGATACTGCAGGTTACATTTTTTAGATGCTGCGTAATCACAAACAGGACAGAGAAACTGGCGCGGATTGACGTGGAGCTCAACGTGCTTTTTGAAATTGCTGCGGTCAGCTGTTTTGTAGTCACAGTGTGGGCAAGTCAGAGGCTTCGGCCCATTGTGAACCTGCCTTGCGTGACGAGTTACTTCATGCTGGTTTGAGGCCACATAGCTGCACTGATCACATTTGAATGGCTTCTCACCTAAGGAAAGAAGGGCGGAAGGGAATGATGGTGATTATTAAGCATAGGAGGTGATGGTGGGGAATCACTTCCCACTAATACAGATACAGAAATATGAAACTCAAAAAGAAAAAGAAAATTATCCATGCGCCTTTAAAATTAAGTAAAGTCAACATAAGAAATCCACAAGTCACAAACACATTCACAAGACACCAAAAACAAAATACAAAAAAGAGAGAAGGGGCAAGGGTTGGGAGGAAGGGGATCCAAAACCAAACAAGCAGTAACAACGTCACAGGTTCTGGCTACGCATACATACCGGCAGAGATCTCTCTACAGTAATATTAGCAAATGGAATCCATACCCAACTGGTCCATTGAATGCATTGTAGAAAAATGGAAATGTAACATTTGATGAATAGTAGTTTCACACAAACGTTTCAAAAAAGTCCAACTTTACACAGATTTAGCATACTTCATGTTTGCATTGAAAAGGAAACAATGGAAAAGAAGCTAGCAAAACCCAAAGGATGTGAAAGGGACACCTGCTCAGATGATCTTTACCTTTGATAATTCAGTTCACTGTTACGGTGTCTCAAAACATGTACTGGCTGCAGGCTGCTCTTGGCAAGCCAACCACATGCAGTCCAAAGCCATCATGTTACTACTGAAATCTGGATTTACAGTGTTGCAATGACTCTTGCAGGAGCGTTCCTCAAATGGTCTGCTTAGGGCATGCCTCTGCAGCGGAAGTGGCTTTCCATTCACACATCAAAGTAAATAGGAAAAACACTTCTAGCACAACAACTCAAGTCCAGAAATACTTTGAGAACACCTGTGCACGTGCAAATTCAGCTGAGGAATTTGGGATGCTCCTGAGCTCTGTACCAGCATCTCAAAACTGATCCACAGAACTAATGCATGCCACTTCCTAAGTACATTGAAAATCCACACCAGCCCCTTCTGCTCATGGTACAATAGTACTTCTCCCACCCCTGCAACCCACTACCCTGACACTGCCCACGCTCATGCTGCTCCCTCTGCAGCACGGCTCAGGAGGCCAGAGCAGCAGTGACTGTGGTGTCTGTGTGTTAGCCACATGGCTGATCTGCAACGCCTGCACAAACTCTATAAAAGGCCGTGCTGCCTCCCTGGCAGGAAGGATGGGGACACTTGTTAAAGGATCTAGATCATTTCATGTCTGCCTGCAGCACCTCTTCATTATTTAAAGAAGGGTTACTTTGATTCCCTATCATCTTCAGCCTATCTTCTTTCCTTCCTTCCTTTTCCCCCTACTTCCTGGTGACATTTTCCACAAGTTTAAGCTTGATGTGCTTCACTGCTCGTCCTTCTCAGAAGCATGGACCTCTGTTGCCTACACTACAAGGAACAGTTCCATGTTACACAGAGTGAGGACAAGAACAGCCTCTCTGTTATATACACACGAACAAGCTGTTCCAGCTGCACAGAGTGCTTAGAGGTAGCTGCCACAGGGTAACTCAAAGGCTGTATGTGAAGAGTTTGTGTCCATCACGTCTACTAAATCCAGGGGGTTTGCTGCACAAGTAGAAAGGACCTGTACCAAGAAGGCTAAGAACACAGCTGTGAAGTAGGCTTTAAACCACTGTCTTTCACTGACAGCTGAAGAAAGCCCCAGCACCAGATCACCTTAAAAGGCCAGCCTATGAACTGCTGTCCAGAAATTGCCACAGAAAAGGTTCAGCTGCTTAGGCAATGTGGCAAGACGTGCACTAGAAGTTATGAGAGCTATTAATAAAACATGCCTGATAGCAGGAGTCCCATGTGCGCTCCCACTTCTGTCAGCACAGCTCACGCCCTCCCTCCCAGACCTTTGAGTCAAGGGCCAAGGGCAGATCCCACTCCTCACCTCCTTCCGATTTGAGACTTCTTTGCACAGACAAAGGCAGAATATGTTAATGAAATCATTTCCAGGTTGAGTATTGACCAAACCATTTGCAAATTCACATTTAGCCCAGAGGTTCAGACAAAAATTACTTTTGTTTCTGGAAGCATAATACCTCATTCACAAAATTCTCAAATGAAAATACTGGCATGTCATTTTAAAGTTGTTTTTTTTTTAATGCGTCCAAACCCCCTGTCCACAACAGTTAAAATTGCCTGCTTTTTGGTTTCATTTAAAAGCCTCATCTATTGAAATTGAAACAATTACTGTTCAGGAGACTGTCACTACTGTTTGCTAGGATTAGGAATTCACCTAGGTCTGGTCAATTCAGATACTGGCAAACCAAAAGCACAGGCTGAGGTCTACCTGAACTCCCCTAGGAGGGTCACACAAAGGACAACTGTGCTTGTGTCTAGCGTGCCCATGCAGTTCTAACTCACAAAAATGCTATTAATTCCTTCAAAAAAGAGATCACAAGACAGCATGAGCAGATGTTTCTAACACCACAGCTTATGACCAGTAATGGGAAATAAGGGGTAGTGAAAATTGCTATTTTGGCTTTTAGTGACACAAGACCGACTCACTTGTGAACACGCTCTGAGTTTGCTTTTTTCTTCTGTATGCTGCCTTGCCATACACAGATGCTATTTCACACCTTTCTGTAATACTAAGCAAAAGCTGAGGGTTCCCTCAGAACCCCTGGATGAGATTAAATCAGAGACATCACAGAAGAGACTCCCAGCTGCTCAAAATTTTCCCAGCTTCATTGATTTGAACTAAGTTACAGCAGCAGACAGATGATAAGAATCTGCTCCTGTATCATCACAGTGTTCTATTTGCTACTAGATTACTAGGACTACCGGAGTAAAGCAGCCCTATGAACCTCAGAAAATACCTTGGAAAGTAAAAAGGAATGAAGAAGATATACTGCCCCATTATCACTTTGATTAATGACACTTAGCATTTCCTTAGCAGGTAAAGACAACCTTCCCTGTTAATACAGGAGCTACAGCTCAAGCCATACTGAATGACATCTCATACAGAACTGGGCAGCCTGCTCTGGGTAGTCCTGCTTGACCAGGGGGGCTGAAACGGATGGCGTCCAGAGGTCCCTTCCAACTTCAACCATGCTGTGATTCTGCAAACCACCCGCTTTTCCTGAGTCATGCTGCTGCCGCCCCTTACCAACCTGAATGGGTGCGCATGTGCCTGGTTAAATGGGTCTTCTGAGAGCTGGAATAAGGACACATAGCACATTGATAGGGTCGCTCTCCTGCAAAAACAAAACAGCAAATTAGTTACTGAAACACAACTAATTTCCAAACTTAGTTACCAAGCCATACACGTGAGGCTGTCACAGATCCCCAAGTTGCATTTGAGGGCACATCATCTCTCAGCAAAGGGCCACAGTGAGAAGCATATGCCCAAGCTGGACCAGTGCAACATGTCATGCCTTATGAATGAGGGTAGTGAAGGAGCAGAATATGAGAGGCAGATCCCTTATGTCTTTCTGGGGTCAGACAGTAACCTCAGGCAAAAGGTGATAAGGACAGCCACCTTTAGGAAGCCCTAAGCCACCAAAGCTGACTTCCCTACAGTATTTTCTCCCAGCACTCAGAAGTTGCACAGAAGGTACAGACCCTGTAAGAAAGGAGGTATGTTCTTGCTTCACCTAACACCTTACCTGAAACCTCCGTGTTTAATTTTTATTAAGACAGGGAGCAACCACCCACTCAGTCCAGACCTGCACTTCCCAGAACACTAGTGCAGATAGAGACTGGGTCTCTACTTCCAAAGTTTTATTGGCAGAGTGAAATTAGCTTGGAGCGTGGAAAAGCATAATGCCCTGATCAATGAAACTGTGCTGCTAGCAAAAGCTCAAGTGTAGCAGCAACATTTATTTTGAAGACTCAAATCCCTTTGCCTGCAGAGTTATTGTTTCAGGAGAACTAATGGAAACTAACCTGTCATAAATTAGGTCTCCACAAGGGACGGTTAGCTTGTGTAACTATCGGCACAATGATTCTTGAAAATCCTTTTCAAGTGAAGACAAGCCCCAAATAAAGGCAGACAGTTTTAGACTTAACATCTGTTAGGCAGATCCAGATAAATACCAGGGGCATTTGGCCCAAGCTGCTAGCACAGACCAATAGATCTAGGCTGCCTTGTCCCCACTACAAGTTGTAAAAACACTTTTTAGTCTAGGGTGGATACCCCCAACAGAAGCAATATTTATTACTTAGCTTTACTATATATTCAAGTCATGGTCAGAATTACATTACAACATTTTGCTGCATCAGTTGAAGCATACAACCATCATGCTCTCCAAACCACTGAGACCTGGACATCAGTAAAAGCCTCCCATACAGGCTATTTGTTCACTTTCCAAGGCATAGCTCTATCTGTAGCAGCAAATACCTTCATCTGCCAGTATGTGCTGTGAGGCTCCACTGCAGGCCTTTGCCAAAATAGCAGTAGAAGCTGTCTTTGTAATGCAGACTAATCCCATATTTCTTCCTCCCATCAAATATTTAGACTATCGTTCTTGATTAGATCAGCAGTTTAAATGCAAATTCACCCTAACAACCATACACACCCCCCCTTTCCAGTTAAAAGGAGGTAGGACATTGGTGCAATACACACAATAAGACTAAGTCATGTACAAGGGAGGGGTAGGCCTTTTGTTATAAAGAAATGGTTTTGTTTTTAAATGACTCCCTACAATCTGAAAATATGTGGCCAAAGGTCCTGGAATGTTCACTCACAGTCTTCTTCCTTGCTACCTGAAATTTTGTATCTTTAGAGTTACCTACAAGTCAGGAATGTGTAAAAGGCTTCTTTCAGGTATTTTATATAGGGCACAGCAACAAAACATACTAGATCTAAACTACGATGAACGCAACTAATTTAAAATGTGTTATTGCCACTTGAGAATTAAATGCCTGGCTACATTGTAAGGGCTGTTTTGTAAAATGCTATTCCCCAAAGGATTTTTATTGTAATTTTACAGGCTCATTCATTATATGCAAACAAGCCACCAAAAAAACCTCTCCAAAAGACACTTAAAGCATAAGCACCGACCTAGCAAAAGCTTAAGCAGGCACTTAACTCTATGCAAATGAACAGGCAGATCAACACGAGGTTTGAAATCATCTCTTTATAAAGCTTTTCTCATAATGCTGTTTTAAGTTCGTCTGCTTGAAACAAAACTGCTTCCATCTAACTTCCAACACAGTGGCAAGCAAGAAAGATCCCCAATGATGACCAAAATAATAAATAATTAAAAAAAAAGGTGACAGCCCAAAGCTAGGCACTGAACTCTGGGACTTCCTGAGATGGATGTCTTATTTATATATCCCTGCAGATGATTTTCAGTTAAGTTCTCTAGAAGTTGCTTCTATCAAGTAAAATGGAAATAAATGAGAACAATGCTGCACTGTCTTGCAGGTAGTACAGTCCCAGGATCAGCAGTGTGGATAGTTGACGGCATAAATCAAGTCAAAACTTGGTCTAACATGTCTAATGAGCACGAACGAGTCCAGGTACCTGACACAAAGGGTCCTTTCTGCCCCATCAGGGAAGGGACAGCCCTGAACATCTCCAGCCACGCCCTCCTGGGCAGCAGACAGGCTCTTCCAGATGTAGCTCTCCCAGCTGACAAGCTTAGGACCATCTGCAGGGTCCTTAAACCACCCCCTCTGCCCAAGGTTCCCCATATTTGTCATGTCAGTAGCCTGCCACACAAGCACTGTTACTAGCTGCAAGGTATCTTCCAGTATAGGGTGGGTTCATGGACACCTGCTTTCCAACTGCAAGGTATCTTCCAGTATAGGGCGGGTTCATGGACACCTGCTTTCCAACTGCAAGGTATCTTCCAGTATAGGGCGGGTTCATGGACACCTGCTTTCCAACATGGATGCAAGCAACAGGCAAGCAGACAACTTCTGCCAGCCTTCCCGTGGTACCTAAACATGCCAAGGACAGGTACTTCTCCCACCCTGCTCCTGGCCATGTGCTCTGGCATTTGTATGTGTCCTTAGTAAGTCGATTCAGTTCTCTAACCAGCAGAAAACCAACCTGGGGAAGAGGAAAGGAATAGTCTACTGCCATTTTAGTGAGCTGAATCAACCAGTCCCAGGATAGGGGGAGAAAACTGAGAATGCCTTTCTCCAGCAGCAGAGAATTTGATCCTGTGAAACTGCATGCTGCCCAGAGCCAGTGTTTCAGAAAACTGGATGGCTCAAACACAGCAGAATCCAATTATCTGCAAGGAGGCATTTTCCCACACAGAAAAAGCAGGTGAAGTACAAAAAATAGTAGAGAGAAAAAAGTATCTATCAACAATTATTTAACCTATTAGCAATCAGGAAAGTAAAGAAACAAACAATGCCGACTTTCTTCTTAATATTCTGAACCCATAAAATAGGAAGAAAATGCAGTATGTATGTACCCCTCTCATCTTTTTTCCAACAAATATTCTTCTTAAATTTTAAATGAAAACTATAATCCAGAGATATTTTAGTATTATTGAGACAGTTTTTATTAAAATCAGTACTGTTAACAGTCTGCAAATACTTTTGACTATAAAATGTCTGTGGGTGGCTTTTTTTCTGTTTTTGGGGGGCTGTTTGTTTGGGTTTTTTTTCTGTGTTGTGGTTTTGGTTTTGTGTTTGGCGTTTTTTTACAGGAATTGATTACACATTAATACCAGCAGAAACTTTTGGCCTGGTGTATAAATATATCTGCCAGCACCTTATTCATTCTTCTAATGCTCTTCCTTTAGCTTTAATATTCACCCCCACAAAAATCAATGTTACTGGAAACAAGGCACGTTGCTAAATCAGTCTAACATATTTGAAAGATTTTTATCACGTAAGAACTGGCTGAAAGATTTTAACCTTTAGGTAAGAACTAACAAAGAAACAACTACCAGGGCGGACTAAGAACTGCTGAAATCATAATCACTCATTTCAGCTTAATTAAAATAATGAAAAGACACGGCAAACCACAGAACCAGAAACTTTGATCGCACCACTACGTTAAAGGATAAAAGAGGAACTGGATAATATCCTACATAGTTTAACATGCCTGGGTTTCTTTTAAATTTTAATACAGTTCACTGGTAAATTGGTCAAATGCAGTGATAACAGAGGGCTTCCTCAGCAAACATGCTTTCATGGTTAGTTCCTGTAAAACTCACCAAGAGCTCTCAGAGATCAGAGGGAGGACCTAATGTCGTGCACAAACAGAAGCAGGGATGAATTTAAAGTGCAGATAAACGTAAAACAGACAGGCACCACAGCATGGGCTCACATCTGGCCATGAGTTCCCCGGATGATTTATTTCATTTTCTCCTATTATTTTGTCATATTTACCTGGTCTCTTTCCTGTAATCTCCCACACTACACACAAAGAAAACAATCTGGAGGATAAACCACACAATTTTCCTAACACCTCTCACAATAATCTTTGTTTACTTGTTTAGGAAAAAATATTTAGACAGGACTGATTTTTAAACTGGTGGTATCCTCTAAACAACAGCACGTGGCTATTGTTAAGAGAACACGTCTTAACGTACTAAAAATCCCAGCAGAACCCCCAACCCCGTCTAAGCAGATACTAAAGCATGCTGACAAACAAACTTCTGCACACTTGAGCTCAAACCCAGCCCCGAGGCCGCCCGAGTCCAGCCCTCCCCTTCCAGACAGCTGCAGACAACCGAACTGAAGCCTCCAAACCACTCATGTCACTGCTGTGACAAAACATGACTTCAAAGGAGCAATTCCCCAGTGTTGTGCTCAGCTGGCACAGCCCACAATAAAGGGGAACCGAGTCAGGTCAATACACTAGAAGATGGTTAGCAAGTCTGCCCTCTCCTCGGAAAGCCTCGACAAGGTGGAAATAAAAGCTTCTGAGAAGCTGTGAGTAAGGTCTGAAGTGCTCTCCCACTTCCACAAAAGGGATCAGGAGGCAAAGCAACTCTACCTCACTGCCCAAAGAAGTGAGATGGCTACGACGCCCCCTCCTAGAAAGGCGTCTCAAGTTTGGGGACGCTTCAGAACTCCCCATCTGAGAGGCTGGCCAGGCTCTCTGATACAAAGCAAAGTATTGCCTAAATCACCGACAGCCCCAGCTCACGGGACAGCAGCAACGCTAAAGGTCCTCCGGTACCACTTGGTATAAACCTGAGTAGAACGGGGCCTCAGCTTTGCCTTGAGATTACAAACCCATGTTAGAGAAGACAGGAAATCAGGCCGAAGACTCCCTCGAGGGCTTCCTATAGGCCAGCAGAAGGATGTGTCTACTTCTGGCTACTGTAGTGATGCAGACCTTAGAAAAAATAAGGCCCCTGTACATTAAGAGGAATTCATTCACTGGGAAGACTACTCAACTCTTTTTCTGACTCTGGAGGTGCTGGAGGGCTCCTTTGCATGTGTATATCAGCTCTTTCTTCTTGTTAATTACAGCTTAGTCAAGTTTCAAGCTCTGTCTGAATGTACCATTTTCACAACTACCTATGTGATTTAGGCACCTTTTGTCAACCTGCTTGTTTTACTTTTACCATATTCGTGTTGTAGACCCTGACAATCATCACAGGCATACTTTGTCATGCCCTCTTCAAAAAATCTGGCTTAAAATTACTAAACAAGATGCTCTTCCTCTCCTCTTGGGTCCCTGACTTCAAGAAATTTTTCTCAGTCCTCTAAGACTGCAGACTGGAGCTGAAACTAAATCCATGCTTCCACAAGGCTATAACCTGCTAGCACCAAGAGGAGAGAGAGCAGAGCTTTATCAGGGTGGAACAAACTTTGCAAATAGAAGGCTCTTGGCTTGCTTCATCCATCACAGTTTCTCAGTACTCTTACCACACTTAAATCAGAAAAGATGAAAGGCTTACCTGTGTGAGTTCGAATATGTTGAATATAATTGTTCTTCCTGTCTGAAAAATAGGAGCATTGTGAGCAGGTATACACTTTCCTGGGAAAATGATTTCTTAGGTGTTTCTTCCAGTGATATTCACTGACGGTAGTATAAGTGCATATGGTACACTTGTAGACTCTCTCGTTTTCCCCTGCTTTGTTGTGGTGCTTCAAGTGAGCCAGATAGTGATCGTATCTGTTAGTGTTGTAGCCACAACGATCACAACGGATTGGGCCCTTAGAGAAATCCACCTCTTCTGCAGTGCAAGAATCAGACTCCTTCACCTGGGCTTGCTTTTCTGCGTTTTCTTCCACAAAGAATTTCTTAGCACTGTGAACCCTGATATGATGCACAAACTCCTCTTCAGACTCTGCCTCGTACTGGCATGGCTTGCAACGAAACGGCTTGCTCTTCAAGTTCTTACATTTGTCCTCCGTGCTTTCTGGAGTACCTGGTGCTTCCAATGAGCCATCTTTGTCCACGCTGGGAGTCTTTGGAGGGGGGCAAGCAGCGGGACCTTGGGTTTCCACACTTGGAACTTCAAGAGAGCTTAATTCCACATTTTCAGGCGCCTCACGGTCACTCTCCGCAGCCTGGGTATCTTCCATACCTTCTCCATCGCTGTCTGAGAAGTTGCTGTCCCCTACCGTTGTCAGTTCTGCCATCTGTCTCTCTTCTCCAACCAGGTAATCGCAGCAGTTGCCATTGACTTCTCCCGTCAAGGCAACATTTGCCAACATAATGAGCTGAGGAGCTGCCAGCTCAGCTTTAGAAAGGTCGTGTAAGTCATACATGTCATTGGACAATGCCATACCGATATTAGCACTGCCAGGAAAGAGGCTGTTCCCACCAGACTGTCCCAGCACTTGGGTTGCCATGGCAGTAGTTCTGTTGGAAGAGACAAGGAACACCTGTAAGCACCCGAGTTACGGAAAAGCCTCCTCTTTGGCTTTTGCACGGTCCAAGCAGCCCTCCAGGTAACACCAGAAAATTAAGCCTCTTCACAGGGAGAGCAGAAGGCAGAACCCGGGGTGAGGGGCACCCCCGCTGCCAGAGACCACGCTCGGCCTCCGGGGGCGGGCGGGGGGTCCTGTTCCTCTCCCGAAAGGGCTGTTCGGTTCCGCCCTACGTGTGGTGCAGGGTGCCACCGGCTAGAGGCCGGCCGGGGAAGGGGAGGTCAGACACACTGACAGCGGGGACCTGCATCCCCGGCCCCGCGGGGGCAGGCAGGGCTCCGGCCCGCAGCGCTGCCCGCTCCCACGGGGGCGGCCGGGATCCACCAGCTCCGCCGAGGCCCGCCATCTCGGACACCGGGGGAGGCACAGGGGCCCGCGGGTGGGTGCTGAGGCCGCCGAGCCCCGCCGAGGGCCCCCGGCCGGGGGGACCCCGCCGGGGGACCCCGCCGGGACCCAGGCCGACAACAAAAGGGGGCGGCCCGGCCGCCCTGCCGCCGCGGCCCGCGCACATCCGCCGCGGGAGGCGGGGAGGGCGGCCGGGGGAGCCGGGCCGGGCCGGGCCGGGCCGTGCCCCCGCCGCCGCCCTCCCTCCCTGCCAGGCATGCGGCCATTTTCTGCCTGCCCACACAAAGCGGCCCTCCCCGCGCCGCCCGCCGCCGCCCCCGGCCCGCCCGCCGCCGCCGCCGCCGCCGGGGGGCCCGGCCTGGCCCGGCCGCCCCGCCGCTCCCCCTGCCGCCGGCCCGCGGGGACGGGACGGGAGGCGAGGTCTCGGTTTCCTCTTCCCCCTCCGCCCCGCGCGGGCAGGGCAAGGCAGGGCAGGGCAGCAGCCCCGGTGCGGGGGCGCGGGGTGGGGGGGGAAGCAGCTCGGTACCGGCAAGGTCACGGCGGCCGCGCCCACCCGGTGCCCGGCGGCGGCGGGAGGGAGGACGAGCGGCACACCGGGCCTCCTCCCGAGTCCGCGGCCTGGGGCTGTGCCCGGCCCGGCCCGGCCGGCGGCAGCGGCGGCGGCATCGCCTTCCGGCGGCGGCGAGGCCCGGCTAGCGCCCCCGCGGCCGGGGCGGCGCAGACGACGGCCGCGGCTCCTTAGCCGTGGTGCTGATCGCCCCGCGGCGCGGCGCGGCCCGGCCCGCCCCGCCGGGCCCGGCCGCCCCCGCCCGCCCGCCGGCCGCAGATCAGCCCTGGACAGCGCCTCTCGCCCGGCCCGGCCCGGCCCGGCCCGGCTCCCGGCCCGGCTGCCCTCCCGCCGTCGGCCGTCCCCCCTCCCCGGGCCCCGCACGGTCCCGCCGCACTCACCGGCGGCGCGAGGCCGCCCGGCCGCCCGGCTGCTGCGGGGCGCGGGGCGGTGCGCGCGGGGCCAGGCGCGCGCGAGGCGGGGAGGCGCTGCTGGCGGCGGCGGCGGCGCGGCGGGAGGCGCCGCGCATTCCAGCACACAGCGCGCAGCGGCGGCCCCGCCCCGCCCCGCCCCGCCCCGGCCGGCGCCGGGGGAGGGGGTGGGGGGACCCGGGGAGGGGCCGGGGGCGGCGGGGCGACCCGGGAGCAACGCGGGGGGTGGCGGGGGAAGCGGGGCCGCGACAGCGGTAGAGCGTGCCCCGCGCGGGGGAGGGGGCCCGGCGGGGCGGAGCCCCCCCCCCCCCCGGCCGTGGCTCCCGCGGCCTCCGCCCGAGGAGGAGGCTCGTCCCCCGCAGCAGAACCCGCGGCAGCCGGAGGGTTGGCCCGTCCCGGCTTCGCCGCCGCCCTCGCCTTTGTCCCGGTCGAGGAAGATCGAGCATAAGTGACCCCCGCGCCACGGCGTCGCCCACGGCGTCGCCTTCACCCGCGCTCCGCCGCGGCACGGGCCGGTCGACTCCGCCTTAACCAGGTTGCCCTTAAACTGTGAAGCGCCTCAAGGAATCGGAATCGAAGCACCACAAACCTCCATAGTGATGTCTCTTTGTTCCAAAACTAGGAAAAACCACCCAACCGGTTGCTGCGGCAGAGCCCGCCGTGCGCTCGCTTGCCGTGGCAGGTCCCTGCAACCGGGAGCGCAAGAACAGCGGCCAGTCCTGGCTGGGCTGACCATAAATTCCACTCCCAAATGAAAAGCCCACCCTTCCTCGTGGTACTTCCTTCTCTTGGGCACTCATGTGGCTCTTCGACGTGAATCTCTGAAAAGTCACCGTGGGCCTGAAATCCTTCAGGTTGAGCGGATTTGTAAATGGCAAACCTTTGAGCGGGAGCCAAGCACCTAATGGGGTGACATCAATGGGCTGGCATCACCGGGAGGCTGCAAAAACCCCTCTCCTTGCTCCGTCTGGCCAACCTCAACGCCGCTTTGGGGCACCCCTGGGCGCGGAGCTGGGGGCAGCCTCCCCGGCTTGCAAAGCGGGAGCTTCCCCGAAAACAGGGAAAGCAAATGGGGTTTTTCCTAGGTACAAAAATAATCACATAACTAAAACTACATCAGAGATGGTTGAAGGAGCATCAAGATATTTTGTCAGCTATTTTGTCAATGGGGTATCTAACGGGCATCCCTGATCCGTTCCTTTTTAGCCTGTATCCCAGCAGGAATTTCAGCTCAGCCGAGCCCGGCTGGTGCCAATACTCCCAGGCTGCATTTCAAGTTGTGGGAAGTTCTGAAGCTTCTCCCCCAGGTGGCTGAGGCATTTCATATGGCGTTGTCTTCCCTGGGTTTTGAAATTTGTGTTTTCTTTCTAGCCGTGGTCAGCAGAGGCTCTGACCGGGCCGGTCCCCCCAGGGCTTGAAAGCAGGGTAGAGGAGCTCAGCTTCCAAGCAGCTCCACGGTATTTAATTTACTGGAATGGTACAGGTGCTGGGGTCAGGCTGCCCCTACCAGACGGTGAGATGCAGACCACAGCCCGACAGCTCCTCCAGAGGTGCTTGCGTCTGTGTTTTTCAGAATCCACACCCACATAATTATTTAAATTGTTATTTAGACAAACACCGAGATTTTGGGACTTGCCACCCTCCTCCCTAACGGGCCTGTGACAGGCACGTGCCGTGACCCTTCGGTTTAAAACACTGCCGCAGTTTGGTCACGAGTCAGCTCTTGGAATCTTTTTTTCAGTGTCTGATGAAGACCCGTGGCGCTTTGGGGTTTATGCTGGAGGGGGTTTTTTCGGGAAAATATAAAAGTGGGCCCTTCCACCACTTCAGTGCTTTTTTTTAACTGTGACATTGCACTTCTAGCTTTCAGAAAGCTTCTGAGTAAAACTTAGCAAAGCACATAAATAACCTAAGAACCTAACTGTCTTTCTATAAGGCCTCATTTTCTAAGTCATTTTGAAGGAGTTTTGATGTTTCCCACCTCTTTTGAAGAATTCTTAAACACCTTTTGCAATTTACATTTCTAGAAGAGTTTCTTCATGGTATAATTTTTTTCAAGACTTGTTCGTTAGCAGTTACAGAAATGCCAACCACACCTGTAAATCTTTCCAGCTGCCCCTACTGCTACTTACGTGTTTCTGGTTCCCAAGGGCAAGCTCCTCTCTCCAACCCCCATGCCTGCTTGCCTGTCATTTCCTTCATCCAGAAGAGGAACTCTGTAATACAGGTATGTTATGTTATGGATTTATATATTAGGATTTCCATATTTTATATATGTATATGTATGGATTTATACATATTATGGATTTATTTGAAAGAGGTTGCCCTCAGATCTTAGCCTTAGGTCCCTTGCCAAAGCATCATGCTCTTGCAACCTCCACGTGTCCTTTCTCCTGCTCTGAGGGCAATTTTCCCCAGTTTGGAGTGGGGTGCTGGACTGCAGCCGCACTCTGGTATTGGCTCAGGCTAGAGCTCTGAGCTGCTCTTCAGGCAGAGAAACTTGAGTGCATGGGAGGCCAGACTCACATCAAAGCTTTGCCTTTCCAAAAGATACAGATGTGACTAGCTCAGACTATTTGGCTCCGAAAAATCTCATCCAGCTTTTAGTCCAGCTTCCGTAAGTGGTTTTGACATCGCCGTTGCCATTGCCTGCCCCTCTTCCTGAAGAACTTGCCTTATTCGCAAGCAGCTCTTTGCTCAGTGCTCTCCTTACCCCAGCCTATCCCAAAAGATGTGTTCCCCAGTGAAAAGCTCCTTTGAGCTTTAAGTTGAACATTGCTCCTAAGTCAAGTCTGAGCCATTCACCAACCCCCTTAACTCTAGTGGCTGCCCCATCAGGTTTAGAAGTTAAACCTCAAGTTACGCTACTCCTTAGCTGCACCAGCAGTCAAGTGCTGTTGGTTCTCCAGTGCTTTCCAAAAAATCCCACATGTGCACCCCAAGAAATCTTAGTGGCACACGGAAGTGGCTACAGCAATTATTTTGTGGTTGGGATGCTTTCGAGCAGCTTGAATGTAGATAATTCTGCAGTGAATATGTCTCCTGAAAGAAACGATCCACATCAAAGTCTGTAATGTCTGCAAAAAAATGCAATAGTAAATAAAAACTTCTGCCAAACAAGAAACTTGACGTTAACGCGAAGATGGATTGTTTCCATTCTGGATCAGCTGGGGAGCAGGGAGTTGAAACTGGGTTTGTAATAGAAAGCATACTTCGATATTAACATCCATCTGTTATAAAAATAAAGGCGCTGCATTTATAGCTGTTAAAGCATTTTAGATGACTCGAGGTTCCTAAGGGAACTTAGGTTCTTTCCTTTGTGTATAATTTCACAATTGGATTTGACATAAGTGCCCTTTTAGGTTCATTCCCTGGAAGTGGGATTTTTTTGCACCGTCTGGTTTTCCTCAATTATTTTTTTTTCTGAGCTGACCAGATTGCTTAGGCTTCTCTGAAAGCACCGCTATTAATGTTATCTTAATAGTATTTTAATGTTTATCACTTCAACAGAGATCTCTTTTCCCCTTCCAGAAACCAGTCTGACCAGATTTCTCAACTTTTGTACTCTGCAAGTACGCCAATTTGCTGTAACTGTCTATGTTAATGTTGTAAAAATGTCTTTACAGTTGCAGTGTTCTAAATAACTTAAATATTCATTGCTTCACTGCCAGGAAAATAGACCCTACAAGCACTTGCTTTAAAAATACAATGCAGGCTCTACTGAATTTCTAAATAGCTATTCAGAGCATCCCAGGATATACACACTTCGCAGTATTGTGCTCTCAGAGGACTCTCTTTTGGTGCTGGTGGAGAAAAAGCATTGCTGCCTGGGTTAAAAAAGGTCTCCGTTTGTTTTGTTTTGCATCATTTGCTACTTATAACACATCTCGTTTTTGAAGGCCAGAATAGGACAGAATTTCATCACTTGTGTGTCAGAAATTCTGGCTTTAATTAAAAAGCTCTTTCTACAGCTTTCAGAATATGCAGCCCTCATGATAGCAGGAATCTAATCAGTTATTTGTTTTCAAAGAATCACTACAATTTTCCAACTTGTAGCCATCCCACCATAGTGGCACCGCCTCCCACCTTCCAGCGTGATGGTTTCTGCATCCATGTGGTGAACAGGATCGGTAAAACAACACATATTAAAACGACCTCTCCAAAAAGCTCCTCTTTGGTCAGCAGTGCCGGCTTATCCCACCTTGTGGGGTCAGTGGAAATGCCACCTTAGCTCTTCTCCCTAAAGATGAACGTAATGCAGGGGCGGTTTGTGGGAATGCCAGTTTACAGATGGCTATCTGGACTTAGTTGCTCATTCTTAGCTCTTTCAGAAAAGCACAGGGAATAGATGCATTAGTTATGGTTTTGCTACTTGCTTGGGTAGCAATGAGTCCTGCGAAGGGGCGAACTTCAGCAAAGCTGTAATGTCATACAGTACAAAATACCGTGCTCAAATAAGGCAAAGACTCTTCAGATAAGTACTTACAGAAAGTATTTTTTTTCACTCACTGGACATTTCTCTACAGGCAATCAGGTTTAAGATTTCTACCTATATTTACACAGCCTTTTCAAACTATCTTTTGGCTCCTAGTGTACGCCCGCGACCAACCGCTGCGGCCATGATTTTACCAAGTGGTAAATCCAGCGTTCAGGCTGTCACGGCCAGACCTTACCCACCACAGCCACCTGACTCAAAGCACCAATATGGCACAAACACATCCTGTTGAGACCCACTTGTCTCAGAATGCTCAGAACGGTCAATTTTGTGCCGTCGGACTTTATGCAGCTCCCATTTATGTGGCTGGGTTTCCAAATGATTTCAGGCCACGGAAGGGAGAGGCGGTACGTAGCGAGTGCTGTGGGAAACCTGCTCTCAAGTTTGCAGCTGGAAGTTGTGCAGTCGGGAGTCAGGGCTGGGCACATAGCACCTCATCCTCTGCAGCAATTCCTGGCTTCTAAACCAGACAAATTAAAGTTGCCCAAGTAACTCGAGGGGAGGGCAATGCCGTCCTCGGAGTTACAGTGCCACAGCTTCAAGAGAGGTGCAACTGCCACACATAAAACTGTTTTTGGGAGCAGAGGAGTTTGCACTGGTGTAATCGGATTTGGAGCAGTACATCTTTTGTCTTGGGCGATGGCGGGGTAGGGAACGGTGTGGCTGGTGTTGACAACAGCTCTCTGGGTGAGAGTTGTTTCTTAAGCAACAGCTCCCTGCTCTTTGCCACTGGCTAATTGTCAGCGACAGGGATTATGTGGGGAGGAGAGAGGACGTAATGGGCAATTACTGGGTAAGAGGAAGAATAAGGGAGGAGGAAGGCCCTCTTTAGAAAGAATGTGTGGTTGTACTGTGGAGCTCAGCTGACCACAGGTCCTCTACCTCGGTTTCCCCTTCATTCCCAGCAAGTCCGACTCCACGCTGCACGCCTGCTCTCAATAACTCTCTTGCGGGGCAGAGTCTGGCTTATTCACCTCAGGTCCAGAAATTCCATCTAACTTTGCTAAACATCTCTGGGCTTAACCCACAATCCTCTTGCTCCTGCTTCTCACCAGGTGCCTGGTGCTGGCTGGCTTGGAAGTGTCACTCAGCCAAACCCATTTTGGGATGTTTATCCCATCTTTAATTGAGTGCTTTCTTCCTCCGTTGCCGCCTTCACCAAGTCTTTGCTGTACCTTCCCCAGCACAGGAGCTGCTGTCTGTTCTCGCACCAGCTGCAGCAAAAAATCGTCCTCTGCCAACCAGGCAATATTTAACCAGGAGCTCTGGAAGAGCTGTATCTTTCCAGTACCAGGGACAAAAAAGAGTCAGAGATTAGACAGTAGTCAGTACCCACCGTTAGATGTAGAGATGCAGTAAAAGCACCTTTGCCACTTGTTTCAGTGCACAGGTTTGTGGTTTTTTTTCCCAGACGGCATGAGGATCCAACCTCATTCTATCAAGTCACTGTTCAGTCCAGCTTACCAACCTTTGCTGTTTGCAAAGCGCAACTATACTGGGGGGGGGGGGGGGGGGGGGGGGGCGGGACGGACGGGACGGGAATGAAAACATAGCCTAAAACATAAACTACGTGTTCTTTCCACTTCGCCTCCAGTAATTGTTCAGTCAACAGAAACATCGTTTCACCAGCCTGAAATAATCCCTAAAAATCAGCGAGGTGTATGAGCACACTCTCTGCACGCTTCCCTGGAGTTTCACAGGCTTTTCCAAAGGCTAAGCTCGGGGTGATGCCGAGGCTGCCAGCGGTGGGAGAGGCGCCCGGAGCAGGACACCCATTTACCGGCTGGACAAAGCCCCCGAGGGTGGTTTTTGCCCTTCTGGCCCCGGGGTAAGCTGTGGGGTTGCAGCACAGTTTCAAGAGAGGTTTCACTGATGCAGACACCAGTACAATAGTGGCTAATGCCCAGATAATAAGTGAGGCCTAACATTTCTTTTAAAATATGGAGAATTCAGTGCTCTGTGCAGAGAAAATGTATTTTCTATTGTCTTTTTTTTTTTTTTTTTAAATAGGAAGCCAGACAAAAAAAGCCCCAAACTGATAGCTCTCAGTAACAGCTGCTTCTTCACCGATTGACCGAGATGGGCAGTTCAGTCTCAAACCCCAGTTACGAATGTCTCCCTTTTCACTCTTTTCTTTCGAGTATCTCTGCAGTTCATCTCGGACTAACAAAACCCTGCCCACCAAGGTAAGAAAGGAACCGGAAAAACCGCATCTCACCCATCCCTGCAGGGGGGTGATCCCTGCCCCAGCCTTTTGTCTGGGGGCTCAGCAGGACGGGGATTGTGTCTTAATGGGGAGGGAGGGTGCAGCGCCCAGTACGATCCGTTTCCTCTCCCAGTCTGGGCTGGGGCCCTGAGGCACTACTGCAGGGTAGGAGAATCGTGCCAGTCCTGTTAACTCTCCCCTTGCCAGCCAGCCAGCCCGCTCGGAGACCTCCTCTGGGACAGATGCAGGTGTCACCTGAACACAGTGGGCTTCAGTAGCAAGGCAAGCTGTTAGGGAAAAATAAGCTGGAAAAGCTTATTGAAGAAAAACAGTGAAGAAAAAGCAAAATGGGAGCTCTGTTGCCTGCTAATAAAAGATATTTCTTCTCGCTACAGTTCTCAGCTATCTTATAAAAGTAGACTGCTATGGCTAGAAGAAGCTCCTGCAACACCCCTGCTTGGGCAGAAATGCGAACTAGTGCCTTGAGACTTTATTTGATAAGATCTATGAGATATTAAGATTTATCTTCTGCAGATCTTGTGTTACATGACCACTGTAATATAGCACACACAACTACAGCTCCAGCTGTTGAAATGCAAACGAAGTATTTAAAAATTGGCTTTTTGTTTATTTAAGATGTTAATTAAAAATGGCATAGTTGTCCAAAATGCTGACTATGCCTTTTGTCCTGATTTCAGTGGGAAATCAGGCCACTTACTAAGCTGAAAGAATGTGGGTTTTATTTCATCATAAAAAACTTAACATGAATGTTACATGCACAAACTTTCCTGGAAGACAGATAATAATGTTACCTGCCCTCATCTGGCACTTTGAAAATTAACACTTGTTTAGCAGTCTTGTCTGCAAAGTGTGAAGGTGTCTGAATACAATAAAGGTAATGTGTTATTCAAATAATCAGACTAACAGAAATGCTGAATAAAGGGATGCCAACTATTGTAACTTTATTATTAAGTTTGGTTTACATCTGAAATTTCTGGCAAGGACATATATTGGGACAGGAATACAAAATACCTGTGCTCTTCTCTCCTTCCACCTATGCCAGCAAAGCTCTAGTGCAGTCCCAGGTATGCCATTTGCAGAATGCCAGTAAACTGACTGGGAAAAGCATTTTTCAGCTAGCAATACCTTTCTGTACAAGGAGGCTGTGCCAGGAGACTCGTCCTAGTAGGCAAGGATGTAAAACCTGTCATACTGCCTCAGAGGAAAGCTCTGTCCACCCCAGTACCCGGACTCTGACAGAGGCCATTAACAACTTCTGCTTCTGGAATTCAAGATCTAGGGACTTCTGAACCAGGAGTCACATAATGGCTCAGTCACCGATGTGTTTAGTTTCTGAGAAATCACCTAATCCTTTCCATCTTGTGTTGGGTTTTGGCCCTTACAATGTCCTGCAGTAAGGAGTTTCATAAACCAAACAGAGGGCCTGTATTTTCAGGTGCACATATCTCTCTGCTGGCAAGATTGTGAAAACGTATGGTTAGGCCACATGTTTGGGAGGAGAGGAAAAGAACGGCAGGATGGCCTGACTCAGCAGCTGAGTGTATACGATGTCCTCATAAGCTACGTGCAGTCGGGGGGGGATGCAGCTCCTTTAGCATGCACAGAGCACAAGGACACCCTCTGGTATGTCGACTGGCTTCACCAGAGAATCCTACATCATTTTTCAAAGCTCCCTGGGTGCTGACCAGCCCTTGCCTTTGCTTCATTTGTCATTTCAAGGCATGAAACATTCCTATAGCTCAGCTGTCTTCCTGGGCCTCTCCTGACATGCTGTTCAAAGGTCATCAAATACAATCTTCACTTACCCACAGCCTCTTGGCTTGGAGGTCCGCCAAGCTGAGGATAAGTGGTAGCACTCGTTGCTCCACGAGGCCTCTCAGGTGCTTGAGCAAACAAAGACTGGAGAGGAACAGATGCCTCTGCAGCACATTCACACTACAAACACTCACTGGTTCCTGTCTGGGACTCCTTGCTCTCCCCTGCTCTTCTCAGGTCAAACGCTGTTTGGAGATGGTTCACGCTGTGTTTCTCTCTCAGCTACTGCAGAAAGTTCTGTTTCTCAGTTATGCCCAAAGCAGCTTTGCAACGTAAAATCCCCCCAAACATCCAAACGCTAATTTGTCTTTAGCAGCCACATCAGCTGAGCTAAAGGGAATGTGTTAGAATCTTGGGTAAAACTGGATTACTCAACTGAAGTGTGGTCTTCCTCTCATCATGTTTACACTGTTCCAGCTCTATACATGTTCACCAAGTTACAGCCTAATCCCCAGCTCCTTATTAAAGGCAAGTAGGTCTTTCCACCTGGTATGAAGGAGAGCATGCAGCATTAACCAGCCAAGCTTGCCAAGAGAGAATCAAACTGTGCTGTGACCCAGGGGGGCTGGTTGGTTTTCTCATAGTCATGATGAGGACATGGGATTTGCCTACTCCAACAAAATAGCACTTCACTGCAGACAGTAGGTGTCAGCAGCACATGACAAGTGGTGCTGAACAGGCTCTCCTTGACAGGAAGAACCTTCTGAGCTGTTTCAGCCTACTTTGAGCTTGATTTTGACCTCAATTTCAGCAACAGCACAGATCAGCTTGTTTCTGCCTATGCTGCAACCATATGAACTTCTGCACTGATTTAACTTCACTTGTTACTGCTACCAGCTCTTTGCAAGCTGTGTATCAAACTACAAAGAGCCCTTAACAGGTCTGACTTTATTGAACACCAAACCTGTTACAGTCCTAAGTCTCCAACTCTTGCTGGAGTGGTGCGGGAAGCACTAGTGGTATTATTCAAATTCACAGCAATAATAAAGTCCTCCTCCTCCTCCTGCTGGAAGAAGAATGCTGGTAGAGTATTCCCAGCATGAAGGTCAGCTCTGCAAAGTTGTTCCACCTCAACATTATATCTACATTCATTATACTTTTTAATCTTTTTTCCCCCTCAACCATAATTGTTTTCTGTCCATTAAAGCAGATGTGATACATTTACAGCTGCTAAATAGCATGAAAATGACTACAGGAGTCCACTGAGAGATTAATAAGTCTTGCTACTCAGCAGCAGCAAAAGGTATTTTGGATTGCTGGTAATTCCAGTGCTGCCTCAACAAATACATTCCCACATGCTGATTACAAGGGCACAGGAGGCCTACAGAAGATAACTAGGAGGGGCCATGATCTAAAGGCAAACCCTCTGAGGAACCTGCACAATGACATCCAAATACAGCTGTAGAGCAAAGACTGCACAAAAGTCTCAGTGCCAGGGAAGTCAAGGCAAATCCAGTAAACAAGCAAAAACTCCCTGTGCAGTAACTCAGAGAACCTGGTCTTTAAGCAGGTGGTGATTTGTCTCCACTGAACTTCTCAGTGGATAGTTTGAAGACAGAATTGGGCTATTGCTGAGATGGTCCTCAGAGCAAAAGATGTCAATACATACCACTGATAATTGCCCTAAGGACTTCTTTACCCTTTCCATTTCTGGCCACCTCCATTCATTCTGAGACACACCACAGCGGGAAAGAAGGGGACTTGGCCCTGCATCCACGTTTACTTGTGCTCGGGACTAGCACAGCGGCATTTTCAGAAGCATCTGATATCTTTAAACATACATCTACAGCATTTGCAATTGCATGTCTGGAGTGGCTGAGCTAGCATATCCTAGGCCAGCTTCCTGGTTATACTAGTAAAAGTCTCTGTCATTCCTACGGTAGGGTGGAAAGGACGATTTTAGGTCTTCCCCACGCTGCTAGTTCACCAGTCCTTAATCTGCTCCCATCACCAGCTGCCAAGACTGTACCCTCAACAAAATTCCTTCTCTGTCAGATGGCTGAAAAAAGTTATTTTCACAGATACAGTGCCTACAAAGGTCAATTCACAGCCTGACAGCTTGCACCCTTGACTTCATCTCACTCTACTCCAGCCATTCCCAGCAAAATGTACTTTTCGCAAGTGCTTGCCACTTTCTTACTGAAGAAACATTGACAGTCAGCAGGAACAGAGACTACAAGATAGAAGACAGTGAGAGATAAGAAGTACACGCCACAAAGGAAGTCTGATGATTATTTTCATTAGCAGTGGCAAGACACAGCTGCAATAGAAAAGATGTCAGAAAATGAAAACTATTGTAGTCGGACACGATATTGGGAAAGCAAGAGAGTGGGCACCAGAGGAAGGTTTCAGCAAAACACACTGACGGATACGGAGCCTCTCCCAAGCAGCACTTAACCCTGAACTGCCCCAGTAGGGATGGAAGGAGAACAAGGGACCTCACAATATGTTCCACTGCACACGAGACAACAGCATTGTCTGTTAGTACAGACCACATCGCTGTGAGAAATTTTTTTTTGTGGTTTTGCTCATATACTTTAGTTTGCAGGCAGCTGGGCTATTTCTCTACCAGAACCACTGGTTGGTACATACTCTGAAAACATTAAGAATTAATACTAATTTACTAAAGAAGGAAAAATACAACACTTGTAATTGGTGCTGAGTGGACAACAGTCTGCATACAAATACTGCAATTTCAGCTTTTAGATGGCTGTGCAGGCGGGCATCGCTTGCTACTTTATTCCAGCAATTTCTCTGTGCAACAACTCCTAGTGCTGGAAGTTGTGCTACCCAGCTTAATTTCCCTTTTGTAACTTAGTGATATAAAGTAATGACCATGGAATATTATTTTTTATAAAAAAACCCCAACATACTATCTTGCCACAGATAAGCCTAGCACACATCTTGCACCCAAGAAAAGCTCAAGGTGCATAGCATGACAGTCTGCAGAAAAAGCCCAGATCTGACCTGGGAGTTGAGTCACAAGACAGAGTGGCACAGGGAAAGCTTATCTCTGTGCATCTCTTTTTCTTTTATCACATACTTCAGGGGAAGTCAGCTGTAAAACCAGGAGTTTCATTCCTGTAATGAGGTTGAGCTTTGTGTGAGGAGGTAAGCCATGTCAGAGTATGAGCAGAGCTAGTCCCAGGCGCCAAGTAGAACTGCAATTATCCTACAACAGCATTTAACAGATTAAGCATTTACATATGCCTTGCAACTATGAAGTTGCTGTGAGGATGCTGCCAAAACCCTGTCCAGAGTAGCAGAAAGACTATGACCTTCTAGATCAGGCGTTCATGAAGGAAGCTCAAGGGGTCTCAAAAGCATTAGCTCTAAGCTGCCTTGCCCAAGTTCTTTTCATTCGGGAGCCTCACCAACATCCTTGATCTTTGGTCAAGGAAACTTTGATATCAAAGTTTGCAGGCCTCTATTGAACCATACATTACTGCTGCCAAGTTGAACTGCCTCCATATGTAGGCTGTGCCCCTGTTCAGCAGTGACACACTCTCAGTATAAGAAGCAGATGTCCCAGCTGCTATCCCAGGGTAGAGTTCTGCTACATCCACAACCAGGAACTGCAGCAGTGATCGTAACTTCTTTTGAAAGGTTCAGCTAATCACCTTGTAAAACCAGGAACTCACCAACATAATGGAGCTTTTCTGCAGACTCAGACACAGAACCTTGATATACAAGATATCCTTAATTTCTTTACATGGTTCAGTATTTTATTACTGAAAATCCAATCAATAAAGTAACTTTATTTTCAGTATTGCTTTACTTTGTTGAAACAAAATACAGAGCTTACCAGCTCTGCATCTGGGGGTAAAGGCTGTTATTACACCAGCTGGGAAGCTGATGAAACACAGCCAACCCTGAAAAAATAGACGGTGTCACACCCCTAGTGTGTTTAGATAGTTTAGATAGTGTTCTAAAGACAAAAGTACTCCTTTTACACTTATTTAATCACTTTATCAAGGGGAAGGGCAAAAATATCCTACAAACAGATTCAGAAACTATGGTAATCTGTCAGGTTTGTGCATCAAAACACATTTTAGGCAGAAGCTATAAATATAAATGAAAACATTGTCTAAAACATAACACATCATAATCGAGAGCAAACTTCAGCTTCAAACTACCTGAACAGTTAGCAAAAGTAATTTCACTGTTATGTAATTAATTGGCAAACAGTACTGACAGTGACAAATTTCAGCCTCAATACACTTAAGTAAGTAAAAACTCCTCATTTAAAATACATTATTTTGCTGTATTTTGTCAGAAAGATAAGGATTTATCATACACTTTTCCTCGTAAAAGGTAAAACTTTCTAATAGGCCAACAGCAAGGTCTTTGCCATTTCCATGCTTTCTAGGTTGACAGAGCAGGCTGTTAATGGAGATATCTTCCCCTAATCCTCAAGCAGCTCTGAGAAGCAGACCACTATTTTATCCTCAAATTATAATTTTTATAATAATTCCCATGTTTTCAGCAAATATCTACACATTTTTGTAGCTTCTGTTCACTTCTTGAAGATTTCTAGGTGGGGTTTTTTTTGTTTTATTTTGTTGCTTAAGCCAGACATTGAACTTGGGCATTATAATTTGAGCCAATTATTTTTTGTACTCACAAATGCACATAGTTACTTTCTGGTGAGTGCCACTGAAGTCACTTTCCTAGACCAACCATACCTACTAAATGTCCTTGTGGAGATGCAGCCTGTATCAGTAAAACAGTGCTTTGCTTTTACTGTAATAGTTTACATCCATTCCCAGACACAGTATTTTCACAAGGATGAAAACTATGCTTCTCGGACTGCTGCCAGCATAGAAAAGCCGGGCACGCGCACACACACTTCTAAGCTGTATTAGGATGGCCTCTAGAGAAGACCTGGACGTCAAGCAGTCCATTTTCCAGTCTTCCCCGTCCCTCCCAATCCTGAGAAATTTCTCTGGGTTTTTTGCAATGTCTCTCCTAGAGCACAAGAACTGTATGACACTTCTCAGAGCCGCAAAATATTGTTACAGAACAAAGCAAGGCCTCTCTGCTTCCCACTCTTTGGCAGCACTATGTTCTTAAAAAGTACATCTGGGAAAGTTTACATCCCACTAGACATTGAATTTCCTGCCTCTGCCTAGTCTCAAGGCCTGCTATGTTCTAGAGGTACCACCAGCCTTGGATTAAGAGTGCTCCCTTCCCTTTGCAATGAGCACCTTTGGTTTACTGTGTCCTGGACAGGCCATCTAGTGGGACAGACAGGGGCTGAGATATGAGCCAGTTCACATCAGAAGTTTTCTTAGCATTGCTAACATCCACCATAAAAAAAAAGAGAACTCTGGAGCCTCAATGTGAGCTAAGTGCCTGTAGCTACCTGAATTTACATGACCTCAGTCTTCCAGAAAAAGCTCCAAATTAGAGTAGGACCATCTTGTCTCATTTCAGGTTATTTATTTATTTAGTTTCCCCCCACAATTTATACACAATTTATACACAAAACCTCCCAGGTTTGCACAGCCACTTGGATAAACCCTAAAACATGGAGTGTCCTCGACTGCAAGTTTTGGCTCCAACGGTCACATAGCATAGATACAAACATTACAATGTTAGTCAGTCTTTCTAGTTTTGCTCTTTCCACTAAGGAAAAACTCCCAACAAGCATCTGAGCAGCTGATTGCAATTACAGTAATATTCACATGAATTTTAAAAGACAAACAGAAGTAGGTAGCTTCAAAGAGCAGCACCCCTCAGGTATCAGGTGGATTACACACTAGGCCTTTCAGATGCTGAACCACCAAGAAAATTTCATTTAATCCAGAATTTCTGAGTTTAACTCCAGAACATGCTTTGGAAATCTGGTAAGGCTACTGTTCCGTTGCCATAACCGCTCAGGTGTAGACAGGTATATAGACACTGTAGCATTCTTCTTAACTTGGATGAATTTATTTTGAAAATTATTATGAGAAGCTGCTGTTGTGAAACAGTAGATGTTCCAGCACCTGTAACACCCTAAACAAAGGGAGAATCCACATTTCTTCAGGGAAAGAAAGGAATTTTTTGCCTAGTCCTTCACACCTCACGTCCACTTCAGAAGCCTATTACTACTAAGAAAAGTGCTATCACACAGGAAGATTTAGTTCAATCACTCAAATGTAATAACATCAAGGATTTCATCTTCGTTTTGTGCCCCCAAAGCCTGTAAAGAAAAAAAAAAAGTGTCAGCTCCACCACAGCCTTTCCACTGGGCTCTCCCCAGTTCTAAGAGCTAAAGGTGATAAGTAAGATGAGTTAAACATATACACGTAAAGTAGAACGGCAAGCAACTGTTGAGCTGACTGGCCTGAAAGACATCCTATTCCTGCAGATTAGACAACCTTTCGACAAGGAACTCATGTTTGTACATGTTTGCTAGAGAAGGGTATGTGAGTGCACGCCAAAGGGCAAAGCCTTAAACTACTGCACCTTGCAGATGAAGACAAACCCTGTGGTGGCAGTACCATGCCCACTGTAGGCCTGTGGGTTGTTTCATGCCCCACAAGGCTGCCCTACTTCCACAGGAAACAGGAATAAGGGACAACTGTTACACGCCTACCTGTACCAATTGGCAAAATAAAACAAAGAATGCTTGCTGAACCTCAACTAACTTCTGTGTATTTTTGATAGGTCAAAGCCCCTCAAGCTTCAGGAGGTTAAAATGTCTTTTGTCTTACCAGAAGCAGTTCTTGTTCCTGAACTGCTGCCTTGTGTGGAATTGCTTGGCTGCCCATTCATTGGAGGTACAGCTGTGGGATCTGTCCACGTACTGTAATATGGGGAATGTGGCTGTGCTCTGATGAGAAACAGAGTAGAAGGAAGGCTTCGTTAGTACCCTTATGAAAAATTAAGGAATTACCATTCCAAACAAGGGACTGCACCTCTGAGGGAAATCTCTAAGCTGGCAGTTGTTTCAAAGCTGTAAATCTCCCTGTTTAATATATTTATAATATATGTTCATAGCAAGGATATCCAGTGTTGTCACAATAAAACCTGTAGACTTCCAAAAGGAAGTTAAACCTCATTCATCAGGATAAGTAATTCTAACACTGCAAATAAGGAAATCTTTCCCTCTGGAATTGTCAGACAAGAAAGTAGATTTGACATTGGAAGCTTGAATGCATTTTGGCAACACCTACATCCCAGCCATGTGAGACAAAAGAAAATATCCCACAGTTAACTATCTTGAAAAGGTTGTACCAATAAGACTAACACATCACGACCTTTGACTCACTGATTTAAATTCCTTGCTTCTACAGAAAAGGAATTTACTGCTGTTGAAATTTACAAACAGCTATCTCACACCAGCATTTTCAGGCACATAATTTCAGATGACTGAAAAAAAAAAATAGTGGACCAAAGACTGTTTTAAAAGAAAAGAAGCCCAAGTTAGGAAGTTTCTTCATGTATTTGGACTTAAATATTCAGTTAGGCCCCTAATCTTGAACAATAAGAGGTGGCTACTGAAAGGGGGGCGCAGAGCAGGGCAGGGTGTGGAAATCAAGGAATGAACCTATATGTAGATAGTACATAAATACACTGCTTAAACACAAGGGTCATGTATTTAAGACTTGATATTTAAGTCAATAAAACGTTTAGCATATTATACCTTTTATGAATTCTTACCAGGGTTAATATAATAGAACAAGATATGACCTTTCAACCTCTAAAGCTGTACTCAAAGTGAATTTATAGACGATTTCTACTGTCAATGGCATCACTGTCCCTGTCTCACCTTACTTGACCCTATGATATCAAGACTGCATATTGGACATTTTAGAAATTCTCTTATGGCCCAAGTTTATACTTCCTTAATAAACAGGCAATCCTGATAATGCTTTGGGAATTGCCAAAAAACTTTACAGTAGAAGAAGATGCTTTAACACACTCCTGTCTACATGATCTCTTACTCCCAAACTTTCAATATATAAAAACATACATGGCTATATTTCATCTGTTATATTACTGCATTCCTACAGCATTAGACTTGATACACATACAGCTATTTGATACAGGAAACTGCTTGGGCTCTAAAGATTTCCTGCAGGAAATCTTTTCTCTAGTGAAGCCTAAAATGGCAGCAATTGCTCCCTTTAAACAGTTTATCTAGAAATGTTGCATTTTAAATCTTTAAAGTGTTTAGCAAATATGACCAGCAGATGCTTACTCCAGCACCAAAATTCCTTTTGAATGCTGTCTGCGTTATGTTTTTCCAAAATGCAGCTTACATACAACCTACAAACCTTTGGAAAACCACACTTCTTGGATTTCCATCCATGGGAGACTGTCCACTAAAGGCTGTTTAATCTGACCACACCTAATATCACAGAACAGCAGCTGCCACCCAGACTGACTTTAGGAAAGGTGACACTTATACAAGATCTACAGATGGTTTTATGCTTCCCGTTATCTCCTGTGTTTTACAGCAGTGGGCAAGATGGACTTTTAAATGTTCATTTTAAATTTCCAGGCCATCATGCCAGGTCAGAGTAATCAGCTAAAGCAGAATGAAGTACCTCAGTCCTCCCAATTCTTCTTCCCCAGAAACAAGTTTAAAATGTCTCTGCTGCTGGAGCTATAGATTGCTCCTCAAAATTGTTCTAGAGGTAGGATTTTAGCTTGGATGATACAGGCCTGAAAGCTTAGAAACAATGTAAATGTAGTATACGGCATACCCCCTGAAAGCTTAAATAGTTAAAATCTGATAGCACGCATATTTTACCTGTGACTGCCAGCCAAGTAGCCTAGCAAGCCTCCTGCTCCTAATCCAGTCCAAAATCCTGGTCCTGAATTGGGTCCATGACTGGAACGAGTCCCAAAGCTGTTGTCTTCTTAAAGAAAATGAAAACAGAAAACATTACTTAGTGGCACCTAATCCTCAGGCCAGCTGTTGCAACAAGACTCTCTGTTAAAGATAATGGAAAATTACACCGTAAACGCCTCCCGATTTCAGGAGACTCTTGATCAAACCTAACTTGAAAGGCCTCACAGTTCAGAAAGCAGGAAAAAACATAGAAACAAACACTAAAAGTATTTTATGTTAAAATTAGCTTCCACTTCATCTCACATCCCTGATGTTCGCAAAACATGGCAAAGAGTCCCTGTCTGCAGATTCATAAACAGACAAGTTAGATTAAAAATAGAAAAGGAAAATGAAGAAAAAGTAATCTGCTCAAGGTCACTCAACAGGCCAGAAGCAGGAACAGAAGTCACATACATAAAACCAAAGAGTGAACTAACCACTAGGACACGCTACTTCTAGTATCACTCAAAACAGCTGCATGCTTTGAGTAACAGTGGCTCAGTCTAATGGCTGACATTACTTTATATTGTTCTGGTAATTCTAGTTGGGTATCTGTTATCAAAAGACACACTAACTGCAATCACATTGCAATGTTTTTTTTTTTTATTATGCATAAGTCACCAAGCTTGACAAATACCTTGATGAAACTGCAAGCATATCAAGTGGGCTGGGGGGGGGGGGAGGGGGGGGAGGAGAGTCACAGAATTTTCACATGACCTGCATAACATGAGGTTCTGACTCAGAACCAAATGTCGTCCATTTAGAAATAAAAAGAAAAGATGCAAAACTGAAGTAGAATAATTTCCTGGTCTAGAAAAAAAAAAACGAACAAGGATGCAAAAATAAGCTCAACCACAGGTTTAACACATAAGGAAGTGTAAAGGAAAGGACTGAAGATTACAGTCTCCCTGAAATACGCCCACCTAAAGAAGTGGGGCAGATCTTGTGTGTAAAAGTTATACTGGGCCTGGTTTGTCTTCAAGCTGGTGTAGGTTGTCTGAAGTCAGGAAGATTAAAAAAATTAAATAATTTAAGTCTACATTGGATTTGATATTGAATTTCATTTTGAATGCATTGGGAGAAAGACAAACTCCTATTGGGATGATACACCTGTTAAACTATGCCGATTTGGAACAAAAGAAAATAGTTTACTGTAAAAACAATGTTAATCAGGGAGATGAACTAACTCGTTTGTTCAAAAGCACCATGGCTGAACAGTGACTCAGAAAACTGAGTCACTTTTTGCTGAAATATCTAGAGTAAACATTAAGGATCGTGTCAAACCACTAACAGAGAAAAAGCAGAATTTAATTAAGACAGGCTAGCCAAACAAGTTTCACAGGACACATTCTGCATGTGAAGGGTATTTTAAGTGAGGGAAATTAAATATTAACAACAATAAGTGAAAGACATTGCTTTTCACTACCATGCAGATTTTCAAAGACTAATACATTCCCAGATTGCATGGACACACACAGAGATGTGCTTTTGCTCTGCTATAAAAATTTATATGCACAAAGTAGCATAACACTAAACATTTTTCTGCTGGCTCCATAATCAAGAGGTTTCCTCCTTACACTGTTTGAAATCTGAGCAGAAATCATTGTCACTCGTTATTAAAAATACTGTTAAGTTAAGCCTTATATGGCTCCCAATATTCATTTTAAGTGTCTCCATTTTCGGTATTGATCAAGAGAACATTTTCAAGGCCCTGCCCTTGCTAGATTTCAGACTCCTGCAATGAAAAAAATGTATTGCTGCAATTAACTGACAAGGAACAGGAGAGGGGGAAAAAAGCTACCCTTCACTCTGTTTTGGCTGTGCCCAGTGTGACAGAACCCTGGCCTTATGACCAGGGCTCTCAGTATCTACCACGGTATGCCAGTGGCAAGTGGCATGCACGCACAAAGTTGCTGATGCACATGCAGCATAGACAGACTGAAGTGTGAAATAACTACACGGAAACCAATTTGCAAAGCCACTAGTAATACAGAAGCAGAACCCCTTTAATTTTCTACTGCAGGTACATCTGAAAATTTCTGCTGCCCATGCCCTGCACAAGGGTATTCAAAAGAGTTATACTGGCACCCTCTATTGGCTGAGTGGCTTGAGCAAACCTAGAAGAAAGCGTTAGCCAGCATTACTAAAATATAAGCTTTTGACTAAGCGAACCTAATCCTTGCTGTTTATTTACTTGATAGAGAAGGGGTACTATCTCACAAAAAAAAAAAAAAAGATGGAGATTATGCAACTTGTCAGAATTTAATTGGAGTTCCACTGCTGCGAGCACTTCACATGTACACATGGTTTAATGAGTTAGTCAGACACCAGATGAGTAATGTTTATTTCCCTTAGACACTGCAACCATCTAAGGCAGCCCATTTATTAACTAACAAAAATCATCGGTTTTCTGGGAAAAGAAAAAGTGTATCTTTTCCCAGCAGCAGCCTTGTCACTGTTTATATTATTTCCGACTTCAGGTGAAAGGCACAACATGAGATTCAGGTGCTGCACCGCCAATGGTAGTTCAGACACAGTTCTCTGCCCTGGGAACCAAACCTTTCAACCACTGGGACTACACTGAAGCACCTGTTAAACTGAGGACTGGTACAGGATACTCAACTGTTCTGTGAATGAAGTCAGGGGCCAGCAGCCCAAATGCTGAAAGACCCTTCTGTAAAGTTTCCAAACGCTTCTTTGGCACAAGTTTGATCTGTTTGCGTGAGGCTATCCCCTTTTCCAGATTACTTATGAAAAATTGTTCTTCCCTGTCACAATCCTCATATTTCACAGAGTATGAACAGAACTTTTGTAGAACATGGGGAGAAAAGATTTTTCAAGGGTCCAAAGGGCAGCTTGCTGCACAGTCTGCCCTGAAAGCCTGCGGGAAGCCAAGTTCTTATTTTCACTTTTGAACAAAGAACAAAATGCAAAGCTGGCTGCAAAGCCTGCAGCCAACTCGAAGTCGACTGCTGATGTATTGTTTTAAGCCTATCCCACCTGTGCTCACTGCAGATAGAACAGTACAATCCCACTTGCTCTTCTGGGTACCATAAATGGATCTGAGCCCTACCTGTGAAGCCAGGCTTAAAACCAGGAGGCGGAGGTGCCTGCTGACTCTGCCAGGAAGGTCCAGTGAATCCACCACTGTCACCAAAACTCTGCTGAGGCTGCTGGTTACCAAGGAAGAGCTTGTATACTCCAAAAGCAAGAACCAGAAGAACAATTACAACAATCGCTCCAGCGCCAGAATCAGGAGAATCCTTCCTTGACTGATAATAGCCAGAACCAAAGCTTCCAGAGTTCTTGACTTTCCTTTCGCCTTCCTCAGTCAACTCTAGCCTGAACAGCAAACTACAAGAGCCTCTTAAGATGTAGGGATCATCTGGATAATCGTAGCCTTCACAGCTCACTTCGATCTGTCCAAAACGGTAGGCATTTTCCAAGTCTGCTTTGCACTGCCACTGAAAAAATAAGCACAATACAAAATAAAGCCTCCTGCTCCAGAGATGAAAATACCTGCCTGCTTCCCTAAATATGCTCTGAAATAAAGCTGCAATTGCTAACAAAGCATCTAAAAGGGGACAGGGTAAGAAATTTCTAAGCACTGCTGTTTTGAAAAGGACTAAGAATTTGAAATTAACTAAGAATATTTTTTTAAATCCTAAAAGTTAAAAAAATCTCTTTCAGAACACAGAGGTGTTACAGCTCTGGAAGATTTTGGTTTTCTTCACTGAAGAGGTTTTTCAACTATCCCTTCTTCAGGCATAGGAATACTTCTAAAAATTACCTGTACCCTGTGCAACAGTTACTTAAGTGCCTGCCCCATGTAAACTGGATGGCAACTACAAAAATATAATATGGAAGGCTGAAATCCAGTGCACCTGATTTCATTTATGTCCAGACAGAAATCAAAAGAGATTAGAACAGACATCATTAGATATCCGTATGCAACACTTAACAATCATAGTGCAGTTCTGTTGTTGAATATATGCAGATTCCTCACCTTCACATTTCCTTGAAGTATCTGAACTTAGGAATCACCTCTAACTGCAAGTAACACTTTTTTTTTTTTTTGGGAGGGGTGGGGAAGTAGTTTCTAAGTTAATAATTCAGGACAGCAATACCAACCACCAATTCAAATTTGCCTGTACTTTTACAATACTGCTCCGGTTTTAATTATCTTCAGCCTCAAAACCTGGTCAACCTATTGGCAAAAGCTTAAATAACAGATAACAAAACAGAAATACATGACTACTTACTGACTAGTACTGACATACTAAGATGCAAGAGAAAGTCACATAAGTCTGAAGTCTAGTTTTTAAAAGGTAGAGCTGAAGTGATGCAAATATTTATAAACCTTTCTGCTCTAAAAACTGGAAATCCATGCAGCAATAACAAAGCAAGAGTATCCTTACAGGTTCACAAGAGTTTGGTTTTATCAAGTTGAGCAACATTTTAATTAAAAAAATTAAATTTAAAAAATAAAGTTAAATCCAACGAACATTTGCTGTGCAGTGTTTTTACATTACAGCCTTCAGGAATATTTCAAAGACATACCTACAGTAGTTCTAGAATATCCACACCCAAAAAGTATTTAGGTTAAGCTTTAGTTTTCGAAGGCTCTCCAACAAAAAAAAAATCAAACTGAACTGACACCCTAGCCTGTTACTCTTTTCTCCTTCAGAAGTTACTAAGTCCGCGGGAAGATGATTTCGTTACACGTTTGACAACTTTTAAACGGTTACCTGCACATCATAGCCATCCCAACCTTTGTTGTAACACTGAACAACCTCGGGGACGCGGGAACACCCGGCAGAGCCTCCCGTGCACTGTAGCTGAGGGACTGCAGCTGTCCGCCGGGCTGTGGTGTACTGACCTCTGCGGAGGGTGAGCGCCTGCACCTCCCGCAGCAGGATCCTCCCTGAAACAGGCAGCACAAGGGTCAACCTTTGCCCAGACGCGCCCGCTTAGCCGCGGGGGCCTCCCTTCGCGAAGGGGCTGACAGGACGCAGGAGCGGGCGGCTTCGAGAGGCGAAGCTCCGGGCAGCGCCAGTCGCGTCAAGTGGGGCACGGAAATGGCCCCCCATTTCCCGGGGCGGGGGCTCTGGATTGTTCCTCTCAGGGGACGTCACACCGCCGGCCGCGCCACGGGGCCGATACTGCGACACCACCCGATGTCAAGGGAACCCAGACTAAAGGGCTGCCCGGCGCAAGGTCCCCACCCCCCGCCCCCGCGGGCCGCCCCAGCGAGAGGAGAGACGGCGAAGGTGACCGGCGAATGGGACCGCCGCAGGTCTCACCCGGCTGGTCCCAGCATCGCCCGGGGCCGGCAACAACGCAGAGCAGGAGCAACAGGGTCGCGGGCACCATCGCTGCCGCCATGACAGCCCTCCCGTAAGTTAACCGTCTTCTCCGGGCGCGGCGCCACTCATTGGCCGAGCCCACCGGAAGGGGCACGGTCTGAAGACGCCACACGAAGCCCCGCCCTAAAGCCGTCAGGGCCAATGGGCGACGGGGAACGGCGCGCAGCGGGCGGGCTCCTCGCTTTGAGTGACGGCGCGGCAGCTTCCCGGGCTCTGGGGATGGGGTAGGGGGGTTGGGGGTGGAGCCAGTGCCGCGGGCATGTCACGCGCTCATCACGTCACGCGCGTCATGCCGCCGGAGCGGGCGAAGAAAGCGGGCGGGGCGCCCTCCCGTCCCGGAAGCGGCTGCGGAAGGCCTTAGTTCCGCTTCCCGGCGCGCGGCCCTACGCCGGTGCGGCTCGCGGGACGGGCGGCGCCATGGCTGGTATCAAAGGTGCGCGGGGGGGTGGGGTGGGGCGGAGCGGTTGCTCTGGCCAACGGCGGGCTCTGGCCCGGTGGGCCCCGCCGCATGGCGGAGGCCCTCCGGCGGGCGCGGAGGGGAGGAGCGGGTAGGGCGGCGGGAGAGGAGCTGGGCTTCCCGGGGCTGGGGCGGGCGGGTCTGCCGCGCCGCCGTCGCGCTTATGTGAAGGTTTGGGGTCGGTGTTTTTTTGCGGCGCGTCGAACCCGTCATCTGTTGCCGATCTGTGTTCTCGTTGTAGCCCTGATCAGCCTGTCCTTCGGGGGAGCGGTCGGACTGATGTTCCTGATGCTCGGGTGTGCCCTCCCCCAGTACAAGTAACGTGCGCTCTTCTCTTGCCCGTTTGCGTGTCGGTAACGCCAGGGCAGCCTGGTTTTCGTCACCGCGGACCGATAAGTGTGCGGGAGGGGGTTTGGGTGGGGTTTGTTTTGGCTTCAGAAGATCGGGGCGGGAAAAAAGACCGTCCAGGAGTTAATTCACCGTAAAACTGGAAGCAACAAAAGTTAAATCACCGGCCCTGGCTGCAGACAGTTAAAGAATGCGCCGCGCTAAGGCGGCTCCAGCGTTGTGCCCCCGTGGCTGAGAAGCAGAGCATCTCCCCGAGCAGACAGCAAGTGTGCATTGTCAGGAAAGCATTTGCGTTTTGTCTTGGCTGCGTAGCGGTAGCCGGGCTGCCGGTGCCGGTCAGGCGGACCCTCGGCTGTGTGACACACCTGGTAATGCAGCGCCCGGAATCATTGCAGCTGCTGTCTGTACTTTCAGTCTATCGAGTCCTATATCTTAGTTTCCAGGAGGTACGAAGTAGTAGACCGAAAGTTCAGAAAGTGAGGCTTATGGCTTTGACCCTTTGCAATTGAATGCTGGCTTTATAGGAAACCTTTTAAACCAACTTATTTAATGTTAAATAAATATCAAATATCCTGTTGATAGTCCTGCTAGTGGTTGCGAATTGCAGTTCTCTATATATATGACTGGCTTTCTTATGCCAGCTTTCTTTTACTATAAAACCAGGGCTGGTGACACAAGCCCTTAGGAAGAAGATATTTTTGCAGCCATCCTTCAAACTACAGTAACGTTTTGTTGAAATAATGTGCAGTTGCACATTAGAAATCTAGTCTGCCGACCCGCAAGCAGTAAAAGAAAATGTTGCCCAATATGACAGTGTAATTTTTGTAGTTTTTTGTTGGTTGCATTCAGATTTTAAAAAACCAAACAAAAGTCTTGGTGCCCCACGGCAGCTGAATATTAGCAGAGGACAATACTCTGTTCCATGTACGTGCGCTGAAAGCTTACTGGCAAAATGACGTGAGGGCTCTACAAAGGTCTCTCTGCAATTCTTAAGTAAAGCTGACAGGTTAAACTTAAGAGTTAAGCTCATCTTGTGAGGTGGCGTTAGATTTAGGCTCGCTTAGTGAAATCTTGCTTTATGAATATCCCGTTAGTGAGCTCTCTGCTGCTGCTGTTGAGGTCAGCTGAAGCTGCTCACAAACACGGTCTGTTGGATTAATGTCAGCTTGTTCCAAAGCGAAGGATTTGCTTTCTCTGGGCTTGTGTCTGTCTGTCCCAAATGTGGATGCTGGATGGGGAAAATGCCTTGCACTGATTTTAGGAAGAACAGGAAGTAAATCAAATTAACTTTAACTTCTCCTTTCTTTTTCAGCCAGTACTGGCCACTGTTTGTTCTGTTTTTTTACATCCTTTCTCCTATCCCGTACTGCATAGCAAGAAGATTAGTAGATGACACAGATGCTACAAGTAATGCCTGCAAGGAGCTAGCAATATTTCTTACAACAGGCATTGTTGTCTCAGCATTTGGGCTACCGATAGTGTTTGCAAGAGCAGAATTGGTTAGTAATATCTCAATCTATGATTTTTTTTCCTATAAAACTTTGTTCTTTATGTTTTTTTTTACTGAAGGTAAAGCTCTTATGTGCTAAGCAACTCTTATAAATATGTACTTAAGATGCTTGCAGGGTAAATGGAATAACAGTTCTTTGGCAAAAAACCCTAATACTAGAAACGGAAGCATGGCAGACTGTTGTGATTGCCAGTTGCTTCACGTGGTCATGGAATAAACTCTGACAGCCTCTATGCAATGCACAGAAAATGAGGTAGAAAATAGTGTGAAAACTTAACAGGCAAGTAACCAAATATAAAAGTGTGTAGAATACTTCGAAGGCAATTTGTGGAATAAGTTGGGCTAAAGAAGCTTGAATAAACAATGCATTTTTGCACTCATTGTAACCAATACATGGAGGTATTTTTTAAATTTCCGAGTTGTCATTACATCTTTCCCAGCATATGGCTTTTCACTAAAATCCTTTAAAAGATGACCCCCTTTGTGTGAATTTCAGAGAGCGCTACTAAATCAAAAGACATGGAGTGCATTTTCATAAAATCTCTTCAGGCAAGAACAGCTCAGACGGTTGGTTGGAACGCCTCACACCCTTTGAGTAATCCACTGACTCCTTGGGAAACATTCACTTCCTTTTTTGTTACCAGGGTATCTGCTGGCATTTTGAAGACCTGCATCCTTAAATGTCTGTTTAAAAAAGCCTTATAGCATGGTTAGCAAGTATAGCTGGGCTGCAGGTGTGTTTGATGCTGTCGCCTAGCCTTACTTTACTATTTTTAGGTGTTGCAGCAAGACACCTGCTAGCCAGCGCTTTGAACACAGCTAGAAGAAACTTGCAGGTCTGCTTGGCTCACTGTGAATTGGTCGAGTCATTCTGGGTAAACCCAGCCTTCTTGGCATAATCACAGATAACGAGACGCCACCTTCTTGCATCATGGACCTGTTGCTCAACTTTGTCTAGAATGTGACGTTAAGAGTTACCTTTTGTCTTGCCAGTATTCAGTGCAAAATGTGTCTAACTAAATTCCCCTTGTTCACAGATTTACTGGGGCGCATGTGCACTTGTGCTAACGGGGAATACAGTCATCTTTGCCACGATCCTAGGATTTTTCTTGGTCTTTGGCAGCAATGACGACTTCAGCTGGCAGCAGTGGTGAAAGGAAGATCAGAGAACTATCACAGGCATCTTGTCATGCAGTGGCCATCCATACAAATGAGAGAATGGGCAATAAAGAGAAGTAGCATAGCAAGCCTCTTGAGTATTCTAGATGCTCCTTTTCACCTTGTTCGTTCTGAGTGTACTACTGTTGCTGGCAGGGTTTCTACGTTTTTATGAAGTGGAGAGATGACTGATTTAATTTTTACCTATGGTATGTTTTTAGGTGCTTTATTGGTTTAAAATTGTCATCCTTCTGTCCAGTGTTTATGTGAAGCTTTAAATCTGGAACAAAAACATTTAAACATGGTTTCAAAGAAGGTTTAAAGTTGGGGGTTCAGGTGGGGTGTTTTTTTTCTTAATAATTGTGTTTCAAAATAACTTTTTTTTGTATAGCGATTAAATGAGGTGAGAGATTTTGTGCCACCATTGTCAATTACCAGATGAATAGATTGTTGCTATTAGCTGCTATAGCAGAGGCAAGGCGGGGCAGGGAGTACCAGCTGCAGATTTTTCTTCTGCCCATACCTCAGACTGGGTGATGAGTGTTGATAGCCTTCACTTCAGGAGGCTGAGGAGCAGGTAGAGTTATTTGGGAGAAGTCCTAAACTGTAACACCGCTAGCACTTTTACCTGCTTTGTTATCAATTCTTGTGTGGATGTGACATTCAAATACTCTGTAAATGTATCGATGCTATGACATACAGAACTAAAGTGTATTGTAGGGGAAGGGAAAATGATGTTTAAATTCAATTTTTTTTAAAAAAAGTATCTTTTGAACTCTTTCTATTTATAAGTGTTGTATGGTTTTGAACCTTTATGTCAACTTTTTACCACAAAGATGGTAAAATGTTCATTTACGGAACTACTGGTGTGTGTTAATTTGTAGCATATACAAAGCTATTTCCTCCTTCCCCTTTTTAATTTATTTTATACATAGTATACGTAAAATAAAACAGATTTTCAAATGTCAATTAAAACTTTGTGTTAAACTTGCCTAAGAATGATTTCCGCCCTCTCCGCCCTTCACACAATATAGTCGAGGCATGACTTTTTTGGAAGTCACTGGCCGAACTGATTTCACTGACTGTTTTTAAGTTCTTATGCACTATTGGTTAATAAGATTTAATGTTATGTCTGTAACTGTAGCTTGTGTTCTGTAAGATTGCACATGTAGTTTCAAATATTTAAGACAAGTTTTCTGCATACCTCTCAATCATCTGGATTTTTCATTTAAAGAAATCTGCTGTTAGACATTCCATCAGGAGATAGTTGATGAGTGCCAGTTAACCAGGTTTGATTGTACCACACATAGCGATAATCTTGACCCAACATACTTCTAAACTATATTTTTATTCAATTTAAAAAAAAAAAGTCTAGGAAACTTACTGTGCCTAATTAAAACCTGCCAATTGCTTAGGTTTTCCTTAATGGTGGAGCAGCATGAAAAGGCACAGAATTGCAGGTCTTAGCTGTAGTATTTGTGTGCATATGTAAACAAAGTATAAAGCTTGAATATTTGAAGTCTGATAGTGATGGTAGTTACTTACACGATATGTCCAGGAACTTACACCAGCAGGTAGGGGCAGCAGGGGTGTAGCTACCTACACACGCTGCTTTGTTAATGTTGTCCTGTGTATAAATAAGAGCTCAATTTTAACCATGCTGGTAGAGATAGGTGTCAATCCCCTAGTGCAGAAGCTAGTCTACAGCAGATGGTCTTTTGGCCATAAGCGAGCCCTTCACCAGACCTCCTGCGATGGTGACGTTTGCAGGTGTGCAAGGGCTGTAGAATCACTCATTTCAGCACCTTTTTCAGTGAGACTTCTGCACCCCTGACTGCAGCACGACAGATGCTTTGGAAGGTCTTCAAACCAGTGGCTAAATTTGCAGACCTTCGCAGTCCTTGCGAAGGAGGAACGCTACAAATCTGAACCTGTTACTGACTCAATTTTTTTGTGGTCAAGAACTGTGTTTTCTTTTTCATTCTTGTGCTGCTAAGCCTACTTCTCAACTTGATGCTATTCTCTGGATCGCTGGGCCATAGAACTGACTGTGTATGTGTTGGCAGTGCATTTTTTGTATGTCAGTTGCATTACAGCATTACCATCTTTTGCTTGCACACCGGGTATGCGCAGTATTGCTCTGGTTTATGAGCTAGACACCTGAGAGGTACGATCTTTCTGCAGAACATGCACTGAGATAGAGTTACCGTCCTTCTAGAGGGAAAAACTTTGAATGATAAAAATTCTAAATAGCAATCTTGATTTCTGTATGTTTAATCCAAAATACTCTAATAAAAAGAGTATTTTGTTTGAAGTACTGATTGTTTTTTTCTTTCTTTAATGTGGTTCTCATTCCTGTTGAGATGTCACCAGATTACTCAGTAGTCCTTCAGAGTGAGTATTTGTGTCATCTACCTTGGACTACTCCATAAAAAGAGGCTCGATCGTCCTGTACACAACAGCACTGTACTAGTTGCACTGAGCTGGCTTTGCTGGTCATATCTCATAGCTGCAGTTTATCTTCAGTGTGTGTTTGAAGTCCAGATGCTGATAGGCTGGTAGTATTACACAGAGTGATAGCCACCTACACCCTGTAACATCTCTGTAACTTCGTAATTGTTATTAAAAAAACCCCCAATCTTTGTAATATTCACAATCATTCATGGTATTTCTGAAGTGTGAAAACTGGTGACTGATGGCAGCCTTTTAGCAGAAGAAAGTAATGGGAATTGGTGGAAAATCCTTTTTTTGGGGGGAGGGCGATGGCCCCTTCACCCTCCCCACAAGCACTTGCTTTGGTTGTACCTGTTGATTGATTTGTTTTTGTTTGTTTGTTTTAGTTTATTCTGAGGGGGGAAACAAGTTAGTTAAAATATTAACAAAAACCAAGTTCTTCAGTTAAAACATCATAAGAGAAACGGAGCTGGGTAATTTGGCAGTAACCCAGGTGCTACTGCCATACACAATTTTTTAATGAAATCCAACTAAATTCACAATGTTCCGTGTCCAAATAAAAAGTTTGAGCATAACAAAGAAAATTTCACTGCATCAGCTCAGCAGGTGCCCCCCATCCTGTGTCTGCTCAGGCTTTTTTTAGATAGAAGGGTAGATGATGGCGGTGTGAGGGTGATACCAACTTCAAAGGAGCATATAGTCCCCTTCTAATTGGAGCAACAGAGCTAAGTCTGAAATACTTGGATTACTTTGCCAACAGATAGTCTTAGAATTTGCTAAATGTGATTAGAGAGAAGGGAGTCTGGAGGCCCTGTATCCTGGAGTAGAATAATCAAGGAAGATGTGCTATAATGAGCTAGTTTTCTATCAGTAAGAATTGTGTAACCAAGCCAAAAGCAAACTGAGCACCCTCAAAGACTGGGTTCAACCAGTGGACACGGTGAGGAAGACTGTCAATGACCACCGGAGAACCCTGGAAGACCACCAATGGACACGAATGTGCATGCATAAAGGACAATTGCTTATATTAATGAATTCCGCAAAATAGTCTGCACACGATGATAATTTCCTAGAAAACCAATGAATATGTGTATTTTGATTGCATATAACCCCTGAGTAGAGCAACTTGGCGCGCACACCAGGTGGAGCGATCCCCTGTGCGCCCAGTGGCACAATAAAGAATGCCTGCTTTCTGAAACTACGCACTGAGTTTTAGCGGGTTCTTATTTTTGCCAACTTGCGGTATCAGTTTTGGTGACCCAGATGGGAAAAAGCTCTTCAGCCTTGATGGTTCCTGGGATCATGGGACCTCAGCTGGCATCGAGGGATTCTCAGGGAGGGCCTTGATCCCCAGACTGAAAAGCCCCTGAACGAAGACCACTCTTTTGTAAGTATTAAGGCATTCTTTTGGGAAATTTGGTTACCTGCCTGTAAGATGCAGCGAACGCTTCTCTGGGTTGGGTTTAGGACCCATGCTGGTGTTAGAGTCCCCACTTAAGATAAACGTTGAACATAACTGTAGTAATTATTGCTATAAGTGTTTGTTTGTTATAGTATTTGGTTGTTTGTATTGCTGTTCTACAGAGGACTCACCCGTATGTGTTATTCCTTGTATTTAAAATGGGCGCTGGATCATCTATGGGTGGGGGAGTTTTAAAGAAATCACCTTTGGGCTGTATTCTGAGTCATTGGAAACAAATTGCTGGACCCCCTGGCAGGGTAGCAAAAAGAGATCATTTAAGTATGTAATAAATGGTGGCTGCTATATAAATTGTAAGATAAAGAAAATTGGCCACTGTATGGTACTTTAAATTATAATACCTTGTTACAATTAATGATGTTTTTAAGGAGGGAAGGAAAATGTGATGAGGTATTGTATGCTGATATGTTCCTTACATTAAGGCAGTATCCTGAGTGGCAAAAGAAATGTGGAATCAGTTTGGCCCAACCGATCCTCTGGTGTTGGTATTAGAAAAGGATAGGTGAGAGAGAGATAAAGGGAAAATGTTAAAGAGGTGTTGACCCAGAATGAGCAGGACGAGGATGCAGAGATGTTAGTGGCTCCAAGATTGAGACAGAGACCTCAGAATCATGGGTCTGAGCCCTCTGGGGCAGAGGGATTGGATGATGCGTCCAAGAGAGGTGTTTTAAGAACAACTCTGGTGGTGGAGAGAACTTGCAGCCGGCAGGGAGTTGCATTGCAAGCCCCGCTGAGACAAGCAGTTGGAAATGATGGTCCAGTTGTGATGAGAGTGCCTTTTTCGATCACAGACTTAAATAACTGGAAAACAGCTGCTGGTAGCTATAGGGATGATCCTGATCGGGTGGCTAGTGCTTTTGAAATTGTGGTCAAAACTCAGGATCCAGATTGGAGAGATATTGAAGCTATCATGCAAGTACTGTTTGATAGTATGGAAAGGGAGGTAATTCGTAAAGCTGCAAGAACTCAGGTTGAGGCTCAGGTAGCAGCAGGGGTATTGCAAGGGCAGTTAAAGCACCACTTTCTCTCAGTAGATCCTGGTTGGGACCCTATTGACAATGGAGATAAATTGTTGTTAATGCAATATCAGAAGTGGGTTTTGTTCGGTGTAAGAAATACTATACTGAAAGTGACAGATTGGTCAAAAGTATATGAAATCAAGCCAGATAGAAAAGAATCTCCAACTGATTTCTTAAATAAATTGAAGGAAGCTGCCTGGAAGTATACAGCCCTTGATCCCGAGTCAGAAGAAGGGAAGAACCAGTTAGCGACTTTGTTTACCAGGCAGTCTGCCGATGATATTCGGAGAAAGTTGTAAAAGCTACAGGGAGCAGATGCCAGAGATTTGGGAAAATTGTTGGATATGGCTTAGGTGGTCTATAGGAACAGGGATCAGCAGAAAGAAAAGAGGAATGCCAGACTGATCACTGCGCTATGAGGGAACTATGGCCCTCGAGGAGGAACCAGGGGTGGATTTAGAGGTGGTTATTGAGGAAGAGGACGTGGCAGAGGATTCAAAAAATCCCTAATAGGAGAGAGTCAGTGTGCTTATTGCAAAAACGAGGGGCACTGGAAGTGAGAAGCCCCATCTTTGCAGAAACTTGGGGAACCAGGCACTCCTGTGTTAGCTATAGAAGCTAAGGACTGAGGGAGGCTGGAAGAATCTCCCCCAGCAGAGCCTCTGGTTAAAATTAAGCTGGGGGAAGATGAAACAGAGATAGAATGTTTAGTTGATACAGGGGCAACCTATTTCATTTTAAATTCAAAGAGACATGAATTAGGATATGATAGTGTAAGAATCGTTGGTGCGACAGGAAAGGCAGAGACACAGCCCTTCTTTAAACGTATGAGATTTAAAATTGGAAAGCAACGGGTAATGCATCAGTTTTTGTATCTGTCAGGTGTGCCCAAACCTCTAATAGGCCAAGATTTATTGGAAAAATTAGAAGCTGAGATAAAGTTTAAAAATGGGGAAGTGGAAGTAATAATGCCTGGCTCTAAATTTGTCCAAGCTATGATATTGTTATTGCAGGAAATCGAGCAGGTGGAAAAGAAAATCCCCGCTGGAGTCGAGGATGCAGTGATTCCCATTGCCTGGGCAGGAGATGTACCAGGGAAATCAGAGAGAGCTAAACCCATAAGGGTAGACCTTAAACCAGGATCGGCACTGGTAAAATTGAAACAATATCCCCCAAAAGTGAGAAGCCAAAATTGGGTTAGTACATATTATACAGAAATTTTAAAAGTATGGATTGTTGAAAGAATGTAAATCTAAGTATAATACTCTGATTTTACCTGTTAGGAAAGCTGACAGGAAATCTTACAGGTTCGTTCAGAATCTGAGAGCAGTGAATCAAATTGTCCAAGATCTCCACCCTGTGGTAGCAAACCCATATACACTGTTAACTGCTCTTAACTGAAGAATAGGGGTGGTTTACAGTCCTAGATTTAAAAGATGCCTTTTTCTGCATCCGGCTTGATTCTGAAAGTTAGGAATGATTTGCCTTTGAGTGGGAAAATCCTGAAATCGGAAGGAAGTCCCAATATATTTGGACAGTATTACCGCAAGGATTCAAAAACTGTCCAACAATTTTTGGATATCAGTTAGCAAAAGATTTAGAACTGTTGAGACAAAACAATAAGAATGGGATAATGCTACAGTATGTTGACAATATACTGTTAGCTGGAAACTCCTGGGCAGAATGCCTGGAACTGACAGTTTATTAAATTTCCTTGGACTAAGTGGTTATTGAGTATCAAAGGAAAAGGCTCAAATTGCATGAGAAACTGTAACATATTTGGGTTTTGAAATCCTGGAAGGACAGAGACAGTTAAGTAATGAGAAGAAAGAAGCTATTTGCCAGCTTCCAGAATCTTGAAATGTCCATGAGCTGAGAATGTTTTTAGGAATGGTGAGATGGTGTTGCTTATGGACTGATAGTGAAATCTTTGTATGAATTACTGAAATCATCAAAAGGTTCCATGCAATGGACAGATGAAAATTGGAATGCATACACTCAACTTAAAAGGGCCTTGATGAAAGCTTCAGCTTTTGGGCTGCCTAATTTAGAAAAGCCTTTTGAACTGTTCACCTATGAAAGGCAGACCGTAACCCTCAGTGTTTTGACCCAACACTTGGGAGGATATAAATGAGCAGTGACATATTTTTCTAAGCAATTGGATCCAGTAAGTCAGGGATGGCCTGCATTTTTAAGAGCAGTAGCTACAACAATATTATTAATACAAGAGGCTTGGAAGCTCACCATGGGACAGGAGATAACTATGTTCCACACATGGTAACTACAGTGTTGGACCAGAAGGGCAGACATTGGCTGTCCCCTAGCAGAATGCTAAAATATCAAGTGGTACTAAGAGAACCAGATGATGTGACCCTAAAGACTACTGCTGTGGTTAACCCTGCTATGTTCCTCTCAGCTCGACAGGAAGAAGGCAAACCTGAACACGACTACCTGCAGACCGTTGCAGAATTTATTCAAGCAGGCCTGACTTAAAGGATGTTCCCTTGCAGAATCTGGATTGGGAACTGTATCTGGACGGCAGTACCTTTATGAAAGAAGGAAAGCAAGTATCAGAATATGCAGTTACCACTGTCAATGCAGTGGTAGAAGCACAAGCACTGCCCACCAAAAACATTGGCCCAAAAGGCTGAACTGATTGCTCTCACTCGAGCTTTGCAGTTAAGTAAAGGCAAACGTGTAAGTATTTGGACTGATTCAAAATATGCCTTTGGAGAAGTGCATGTACATGGAGCCATTTGGAAAGAAAGAGGACTACGGTTTGCACAAGGGATGGACAGAAAGGATAAAGAAGAAATTTTGAGTTTACTTGAGAGTATAAAGGCTCCTGTTGCTGTAGCTATTATGCATTGTAAAGCTCACCAATCGGGATGAACCACTCAAGAAAGAGGAAATAAGCTAGCTGATTTGGCTGCAAAGCAGTCTGCAGAAAAAGGCTTAGAGAAGGAATTATTAGCTATAGTACCAGAAAAGAAAATCTCCCTCCAGAAAAATCCTATTTATGATATGCAGGATTTAAAATTAATTGAGACTTTAAAGGCAGAGAAAGGGGAAAATGGATGGGCAGTTACACCCTCAGGCCTGGTGGTATTACCCTATTCCCTTATGAATAGTCTAGTGAAGGAAGAACGTAATGCTGTGCATTGGGGAACAGAAAATTCGTTAAAGCATTTGCAGAAGTCAGTTATTAGCAGGAACATCGTAGAAACCACTAGATCAGTCACAGAAAGATGTGAAATATGTTGTAGGAACAATCCAAAAACACAGAATAAAATTCAGTTTAGAAAAATTGCTGAGGGACAGGCACCTGGAGAATATTGGCAGATAGACTTTACTGAATTGCCAAGAAAAGGAGGGCTAAACTATTTGTTGGTCCTTGTGGACACATATACAAGTTGGCCTGAGACCCTTCCATGTTGCATTAACAAAGCAAGAGACGTGGTAAAAATATTGTTGAAGGAAATAAGTCCAAGATTTGGAATACCTTTAGGAATGTCACTGGACAGAGGTCCCTATTTTATAGCCAAAGAAGTTACTGAAATAAGTAGATTGTTAGGTACTAGTTGGGATTTGCATACCCCTTATAGACCCCAGTCTAGTGGTGAAGTAGAAAGAATGAATTGTACCCTTAAAACTCAGTTAAGCAAATGATGTCAAGAAACCTCAATGAACTGGACACAGGCTCTACCTTTAGCTTTGTTGAGAATCAGGGTCCAACCTTGAGGTAGCCAACATCTCAGGCTGTACAAGCTGATGTACAGACGACCATATCAAACACCTGGACTATGAGGAGAGATGCGAATACAAGGGGAGAGTGATATGAGAAATTACATCATTGCTCTGAGAAGAGTTTTGCAGGAACTGAATAAATATGTAGTCTTGAATAAATCTTTAAGTCTTGATTCCCCAGCACATCCATTCCAGCCTGGAGACTGGGTGTACGTCAAATCCTGGACTTCTGAACCACTACAGGAGAAGTGGAAAGGACCATGTCAGGTTTTGTTAACTACATCCACAGCAGTCAAGCCAGAAGGAAAAGTACCATGGATCCACTATTCTCGAGTTAAGAAAGCACCGAAACCATGGACCTCCTAAGAAATAGCCCCTTTAAAGCTTACACTAAAGCAATAATAGCTGTAGTGTACGCATTGACTGAAATTTTGGGAAGTACAGGACAAGGATTAGAGGCCCTGTGGAAAGAAAATGTCCATGTACAATTGGTAACAAGAATTGCTTCTGCAATTAATGCAAGCAACTGTTGGGTCTGTTCTAAGTTCCCAGGACATGGTGCTATGGCAAGTGTTACTATAATAGGCCTTCTGATTCCTTTTAAAACTGCTTGGGATAATCATTGGGGCAGACCAGATGTTTGTTTTAAGAACTACAGTGTAAATGCTCAAATCTGAGATATTAAGACCCCCAAATAACAAGAGAAAGTAAAATGTATCACAGATTATAAATTGACTAATCTTGGGAATTTCTCCGTAGGAAATTATTCACAGTGTGATTGGTATATGCAATTACAATGGCAAAGAGGACAAAAGTACTGGCGAAAATACTGGGAGGTACTTAACGGAACAGGGTAGTATTAGTTATGTGGAAATAAGGCTCGTAAAGCCTGCCCCCTTGGTGGACAGGTTCTTTACATTAGGAGTAATATTTCCTAGAAATAAGATAAAGGCTGAGCTCAGAGGGATGGGATGGTTGAGGTCTCCCATAGGAAGAAAGAAGAGAGAAGCACCTAATAGTAACAAGCCTAATCCATTAATAATTCGGCTTACAGCCTTTCATTTGTTTGCTAGGTGGTTTATTACATGGCTAGCTGTTAGCAAATTAGAGAAAGCCATAGTGAAATTATCAGCAATTATTGGAATTGGGATTGGAATTGGGCTGGCTACAAACCCTCAGAAGAAAAGGAGGGATTGATACTGACTTCAAAGGAGCATATAGTCCCCTTCTAATTGGAGCAACAGAGCTAAGTCTGAAATACTTGGATTACTTTGCCAACAGATAGTCTTAGAATTTGCTAAATGTGATTAGAGAGAAGGGAGTCTGGAGGCCCTGTATCCTGGAGTAGAATAATCAAGGAAGATGTGCTATAATGAGCTAGTTTTCTATCAGTAAGAATTGTGTAACCAAGCCAAAAGCAAACTGAGCACCCTCAAAGACTGGGTTCAACCAGTGGACACGGTGAGGAAGACTGTCAATGACCACCGGAGAACCCTGGAAGACCACCAATGGACACGAATGTGCATGCATAAAGGACAATTGCTTATATTAATGAATTCCGCAAAATAGTCTGCACACGATGATAATTTCCTAGAAAACCAATGAATACGTGTATTTTGATTGCATATAACCCCTGAGTAGAGCAACTTGGCGCGCACACCAGGTGGAGCGATCCCCTGTGCGCCCAGTGGCACAATAAAGAATGCCTGCTTTCTGAAACTACGCACTGAGTTTTAGCGGGTTCTTATTTTTACCGACTTACAGTATCGAGGGTGGGGTCGCGGTGCTGCGGGGGCGGTTGGGGGGGTCGGGCAGAGCTAGACGGGCCGGCGGAAGGCGGAGCCCCGCCCGGCCCTTGGCGACGTGGCGGCCGGCGCGCGCGGCCCTTCCGCTTCCGGGCCAGCCGCCGGCCCCGCCCTTCCCCGGCTCGTTTCTCCTCCCGGTTCCAAGATGGCGGCGGCCGCGGCGGGTGGCGCGGGGGTGGCGGCGGCGGCGTTGTGGAGCGAGGTGAACCGCTGCGGCCAGAACGGCGACTTCGCCCGCGCGCTCAAGTCCGTTAACAAGAGTGAGTGAGTGAATCCGCGGTGCCGCCGGCGGCGCCATTTGGGACGGCGTCGCTCCCGGTGTCCGTGTGTGTCCCGGTCCCGTGTCCTCCCCCCCCCCGCCGGCGCCTCTCCTGGCCGGCGTCGCTTCCCGGCGGAGCAGGGCCCTGTGCAGGGGCGCTGCGGCGGGGATTCCGACTGCGGGAGCCGGGCTGCAGACTGAGGGCGCCCGGCGGACGCCGGGCACGGGTCGGGGGGCTTTGCGGTGCCGGGGGGAGGCGAGGGGGCAGCGCCTGGGGCCCGCTCCAGCGCCGGGACCGCCGGCTGCTTCTGGTGCGTCACGGAGCCCCTGCTGCGGGCCAGGCCCTCAGAGTTACCGTGGGCTTCCCTTCAGCTGTGGTCGTGGGAGGAAGGAGGGCTTTTCCACCCGGGAGCTGCGGGAGTGGTGCTATGCGCATGGACCGACCGACCTGGGAGCAGTAACTTGCTCGGGGGCGTGAGTCCACGCTGAGATGTGTTGTTTTGATAGTTTCCAGTGTCACTGAAAGGTTTGTCCAGGGGCGTACAGCTGCTTCGGTGCAGCTCTGTTCCAGGCATGTTAGCACAGCGGTCACTTCGGGTAGGTCCAGCACTTATATTGGATTCTCTTATCCTGACAGGATTTGTTTCATGATCTAAGCCAAAGCAAGCCATGCTAGGACCCTTTTATATTGTCGCAACTGGTCTCTGTGATGGGTTTCTGTAACTGACAATACATGGCTCTTACAAAGCCTTAATGTGTCTGATAATGAGTTATATCATTACGTTGAAACTGATATCTCCTCCAGTACTGCAGATCAGCAAAGATGATGTGACTGCGCTTCAGTGTAAAGTAGTGTGTCTTATCCAGAATGGGAACTTCAAGGAAGCCCTCAGCGTAATCAACACTCACACTAAAGTGTTAACCAGGTGAGTTGTGTCTTGCTATGCTCTGCAAAACATGAAACAGTAAGTCCTTGAGAAGCTGCTGCAGCTTCAGTGGAGGGGACTAACAGGCAGCAGAATAAAGAGCAGGATGTGCTCAGAGCCATTGGGATTGGGCTTTTCAGTGAAACACTGACTTGTTCTGCATGTGAGAGGTGGTCTGGGTGAGTTTGAGACAGTCTAATATCTTGCTGTTACTGTTGAAGGGATTGTCCCTAGTCTAGTTTTCAGCTACCTTCATGAGCTGATTCTGCTTGTTGATGTGGTTGAGCACCACAGCTGGTGCAAGGGAAGAGGACAGATCTTGTGGGGAGTGAAGAGAGGGAGAAGCCATTGCCAGTGGCAGCAAGCTGTTAGCTTTGCTTGGCTGTCTCATCATGCTGCTCCTTGGGGTCCCTTTCTTTGCCAGCCTGAAGGTACTGCTTCAGCTTTTGGGGTGGTGCAAGCCCTTTGTGCCTGTTCTCAAAATCAGGACCTTGGAAGCAGCTTGTGTTTAAGAACAAGTCAAGCTTCCCATTTGTGTCAGAGACAGACTCTAATTTTTTTCCTAATAAAGATGCTCTTTGTGCAACAATTAGGATCTAAATTGTTACCAAAGAACTGCCTGGCAGCAAAATTTTTGTTTTTCAGATACTGCTTTTGCTAAGGAACTTCCCAGGAAAGTGTTTTATAGCTTCAGTGTGATGAAATGTACGTTCCTATATGTTCACATCTGAATAAAACATAATTACCTTATTCACAAACTCCTGGGATGGAAGGGGTTTAAGTTTTTTAGCTTTTTTGTAGTATATGATGAATTTGTCTAAATTCAGCTGGCTTCAGAGTTCTCCCTATAACTTCTTTAGCTTGACTCTACTGTGTGTCTTCCTCTGTATCCTGCAGAGCAGGGAAAGGGGTGGTTCTTGCTCTGCCTTGAAGTTGTCCTGTCCTGCACTGAGGCTGGTCTGCTGCTTTGCTTTAATTCTTAATGCCATTCATTTGTTTTCAGGCTCCCCTAGTACTCAGCTGTACTGAGATAATTTTAAATAGACAGAGAAATAGCTGGTGACAAGTGGCACCAGTGACAAACTAAAGGAATCACTGATTCATTTTCCTTTGGCTTAAGTGGTAATTCAGGGGGTAGGTGGAACACAGCATTCAAGGCTCTACTTGTTTAATAATGCTTCCCTGCTGGTGTGAGCTTGCTTTGAAGCCAATTTTGTGTGAACATCAGCAAGCCCTATTGCTGCAGTTCTGCTGCGCTGATATTTCAAAATAGGTTAATGCTACTGTTCGCTTAGTATCAGACTATGAGAGGGACTGGGTTTCATACCGTTTCCTTTCTCTCTCTGGTGAGTTGATTGTCTTTCCAAGTTTGCAGTAACTATCTTTTGCTGTAATGATGCCTTCTCCTTAAGAAGGAGTCATATAATAAGTTCAATATTGTTTTACCTTTAAGCATGTGATTCGCATAATCAGTAGGAGGCGAGGCAGGGGGCACAGATGAATTTGAAATGCCATGTGTCTGGCAACATCAGAAAAAGAGGAACCTCTTAGGTGAAGTTTTTATATTCCTTTTCTGTTGAACACAAAGTAGGTTTAAGATATTTTCAGCACTCAACAGATACATAATTCAGTAATCTGGGATCACGTGCTCACCTCTGGCGTTTGGCTATTTGGGAATGCAGCAATCTGTTACTAGTTATGGCTACTTAAGTAAGTGTGTTCAGGTGGGTGAATGTTGTTGAATGAAGTCTACAGTGCCTGCTCTCAGCCTTTGACTTGTCCTTGCAGTGACGTTATTGCCTTTGAGAAGGCCTACTGTGAGTACAGGTTGAATCGTATTGAAAATGCTCTCAAGACCATTCAGAGTGCCAGCCAGCAGACAGACAAACTGAAGGAGCTTTATGGACAAGTGGTAATTATAAGCTTTTCTTCTTGGTGGGAGTTTCATATGCTGGGTTCCTGTCCCTCCTCTAATGTGGGGCAAGTATGGGGACAGAATTTCCTTCTCTGCCGTGAAGGTAAGGAGAGGTACAGCTCCCAGCTGCTCCAGCTTCTGCAGAGCTTCAGTTACCTGTTGCTGGAGGCAGAGTTGTCATCCTATTGCCACTGAACAAGAGCAATACATTTGTGACGCCCTCTCCCTTCCTGGGTCTGGCCTGATAATAGCCATCTAGCTGAGGGGATGGAGGATAGAAGAGAGCTGATGAGATTTATCTGTGGTTGAGCCATCTGCTTGCATTGGATACCTGTCCAGGAATGGTTTGCGGGACCTGACATCTCAGGCACTAGAAGTGAAGCAGAAAAGAAGTTGTTTTTCTTCTGTGGTTTCTCCCTGGTTGATCAGAACAGTATTGTGAAGAATTGGCTGTCTCCTCTCAGCTATATGAAAGACCATTCGTTTAATCTGTCATAGAGAGGTGATCTAGTCTGGAAAAAGGCTGTCTGAAGACAAAACTGTAAATTGCTACTTTTAAAGAAGCTGTTTGAGTAATAAGAACTGTGCTGCTTTTGTGCAGTATCTGGTGTCATTGCTTGAGTCCTTGCAAATGTCACCTTTAGAGTTTGCCCTTAAAGGTAGATGAAAATGTTAGTAATGTTCAGCTTAAAACATATGATGCTGTGCTGCTGCCAGCCCATGGGGAGGGACGATGGAGGCTGTAGTTACGAGCATAAACAGGGAAATACTATATTGAAGACTAATCCCTCCCCCTTCTCAGTTGTACAGGTTGGAGCGTTATGATGATTGTCTGGCTGCATACAGAGATCTCATCCGCAATTCCCAGGATGAGTATGAGGAAGAGAGGAAAACCAACCTCTCTGCTGTTGTGGCAGCACAAAGCACGTGGGAGAAGGTGATGCCAGTAAGTAAGTGTGCATGTGTATAAGAGCAAGAGCTGAGGGATAAAGGATATGGAATTGTAGATATTTAACAGGATAGAAATGTGTTCTTGTCTTTTAATGGCTTCTGAGTATATCAAAGATCACCTAACGGTTTCTCCAGTATGGAGGAATAAATGCTGTTATTCTGAGGAATGAAGGGTTATACTTCATCTTTGATCTCTAGGAGACTTGTATTAGTAGATGTCACAGCAGAGTGGGAAGTACATCTCTTTCAGCCTGCATTAGGCAGAACACCTGTAGTGACTAGCATATCTTATTACCCTGTTGTCCAGGGTAAAACTAACTGCCTGGATCACCCAGCCATGCTTGGGAATGTTTTTGTTAATGAACGGTGCAGATTGTAATGTTCTCATTTTCTTCAGAAATCTTTGTCCTTGGAGGTGTGCACAGCATGCTCACCTTTCTGTTCAGCATTGTGGACCCACTTTCTAATTCTCTAGAGTAGCTGTTCTTACCTGCCCTCTTTCAGCAGCCTAAGTAGTCTCCAAGTTCAGGCTGGAGTTTCATTGCTGCCTTGTCAGTTGCCTCTGACTTTGTTGTGCAGTGTAAGGGAAGATCCTTTGCACTGTGATTTATTTGCCAGGTGTGTCCCCTTTTAGAATTGCCCCTAAATTTATTTTGCAAGGAATAGTTTGAATGTATGTGAAAACTACAGTTTGTATCCATTGCTTGTCAAATCTGGATAGATCATTTGGTGTTTATGCAGTGTTACATTTGCTTTTCATGCTAGGAGGATTTGGGCCTTCGAGAAGCTACCTACGAGCTGTGTTATAACAGTGCATGTGCATTGATTGGGCAAGGAAAGTTGAGTGAAGCAATGAAAAAACTACAGAAAGCAGAAGGTAAAAACATGGTGAGGTGAGAGGGAAGCTTTGTGTGATAGAAGTAGTTACTTGCTCTCTATAGACACACTTAATCAGAGGGAAAGAGGTTTTGGAAATTTAAAATATGACCAACTGCAGGTTTCATTTTAAGTTTCCAGATGTTTCCTGACGGAACTGGTGTTTCTGTAGAAGCATTCCTCTGCAGCTCTTTTGCAGAGCCATGCGGCATGTACCATCTCGTGGCTGTCATATAGCTCCCTGATTGGTGTTCAATGCCTTTGAGCATTTTTTTGAAGTAGGAAGTAGGCATGAGCATAATCTCTTCTCATAAGCATGAGATGTTTCATTTATTCTGACTCCTGGTTTTATTAGTATATATGTGTGTATATATATAAACGTATACCACAAAAAATAATAATACTTCATGGTCTGAATTAGGTATGAAATTAGTATAAGCCAATAAATGAGCTCTTCTTGTGAAGAGGATTTTTTTTTCTATGGGGTGGAAGGGGGATTTTGTGTGTGTTTAAAAAGAAAAAAAAGGCCAGGGATGGGAGAATTAGGAAGAATTAGTTTCTTTCTAATTGCTCTTGCAATTAAATAGGTCTGTCTTTTCCTGATTTTGATGATAGAATAGCAGCTCTCCCCTACACCTGATTTATTGAGCATGTGTAATTTGAACCAATGTACTGTGCGAGTAGTCCTTTGGAGAGCAAAACAAGTGATGTCCTGGTGAGGTGTATTAGAAGGTTAAGTGGTGACTGGTATCTGTACTGAAAATTAATGGAATTTCTGCCCCGAAAAGGGTGGTGTAATCTGAATATTGCAGACTCGCAGCAGTTAAAATAACTCTCAAGATGGTGAACAGTTGCGGCAGAGTGATCCCTGTGGAAAAGATCAGGAGCTAGTTTTAAGGAAATTTTTTCAGGAGAGAAAATGAGTGTGACTCTGCTCTCAGAAGGCAGCACTGGGAGGGGCAGTATCTCCTGTGCATTTGATATTTCTTCTGCATCATCTAGTCTTCTCCCTCATGCTCAGTCCCATCCATCATCAGACTTGTAGCCTGATGTCCCCATGTAATGTTGCAGAAGTTTTGGGGATACATGAAAAAAGCGTATGTTCCTCCGTGCATCTAGGCTGGTTTTTTTTCTCCTAAAGCCTTCTAAACTGTGTTCTTTGATTTGTTTTTCCTTCTAGAGCTGTGCCGCCAATCGCTATCGGAAGACTCTGTAAGTTCTTGATGTTGTTCTGGAAAGTGTTTGCTTTGCACCAGCACGAGCGAGGGTGTGGTCATGAAGCGTACTGCGGATAGCCAGAGGATAGCCAAAGCTGCTGTGCAGTATTACCCAGCAAGACTTGCCACCGCTGCGGCTACCTGCTTCTGAGGCTGGGGCAGCAATCATGGTGGTTGCAGAAGTGTAGCTAACACTGCAGACTGTTTGCTGCTGTGCTCCTTGCACAGTTGCCTCTGCTGGTGCAGGCAGGATGGGTACAGATTGTCTGATACCTCCCTGTGACCCACGCCTGCTATGGATGACATGCTGAGTGGGTGCTGGGAAACACAGGAAATTTGTAATCGCTGTTCTTGGCTCGAGCAGAGGGGCAAATTCAATGCACAAGTTAAGGGTATCTTCAGATTCTTGCAAGAGCAGGTGAAGCTTTCTTTGCTCCTGGTTTAACCCTGATAGCTTGTATTTGTTTTGTGGCTACAACCTTCACCTGTATTGGCTGGGGTACTTTGCTGCTAATACTTCTCAGGAGAGCTCATAGACGTTTGCCAGCAGAATGCTGAAGCCAGGGGAAGAGAAGTGAGATGGCAGCTTTTTTTTTTTGCCTTGATTTTCCTTCAGGATGTGACAGAGGAAGACATTGAGGCTGAACTGGCCATCATTCATGGTCAGATGGCTTATATCATGCAACTGCAGGGTCGTACAGAGGATGCTCTACAGCTCTACAATCAAATAATCAAGTTGAAGTAAGGGCTCTTCTAAAACAAATGCTCAGTCTTCCATCTCTAGAGAGACTACTGTTAAATAACAGTATGCTTTCTCCTTTTCTTATCTGCAGGCCAACAGATGTAGGACTGCTAGCTGTCATTGCAAATAACATCATCACAATTAACAAGGTACGGAATTACCTTGCTGCTTTCAGTGTGGCCCTTTCTGGTGGTTACTCAGCCTGCTTCTCTGCTTCAGTGGAGAGGGGGGTAATCAAGAAAGACTTTTTCCTAAACAGTAGTTAAATCGCAGACCCAGAGACTGTTTCTTCAAGGAATGTAGTGAAATCTTCATCATGATGAATGAATGAAATAAAATAATGATTTTTGATTTCTTCAGGACCAAAATGTCTTTGACTCAAAGAAAAAGGTGAAGCTGACCAATGCAGAAGGTGTTGAGCATAAACTCTCCAAGAAACAGCTTCAGGCAATTGAATTCAACAAAGCTTTGCTGGCAATGTACACTAACCAGGTAGGGGAAACTGACCTGCAGTAAGTAGCCAGTGCTTTAGCACTCTGCACAGGGGTTTGACTAGGCAAAAATGGGTATGCAGCTGTTCTGTGTCAGAAGGTAAGACCAACTGGTTTAGGCACATAAGTGAGGAGGAAAAAAAAAAGGTCGTCCCTAAAGTAACAGACAGCTGGTTGTGTAGTGACTTGAGTATTGCTGTAGGGAGGATGGTGTGGAGATGACCAGGAGACAGAGGGGTGTGTGGGGTTCTTAAATGCTTCTGAAGTGCTACTAAGAGGACGACTTCTTGGTTCTGTGTACACATTTCAGGGAAGCCATCACTAGCATCTCTTCTTAGATGTAACTGGTATGTTAAGCCCTGTGTTTAGGTGCTTGCAGAGGCTGAGAAAAGTGTATTGTCTCTCCTTACTCCCCAGGCAGATCAGTGCCGCAAGCTGTCAGCAAGCCTGCAGTCACAGAGCCCTGAGCATCTGCTCCCTGTGCTTATCCAGGCAGCCCAACTGTGTCGCGAGAAGCAGCATGCAAAGGCCGTAGGGCTTCTGCAGGTAGGTTAAGAGAAAGTTCTCCTTTGGCCAAGCTTCATTTAAATTTGTGCTTTTTCTTGTGTGCTGTTTACCTTAGCTTGTTTTGTCAGGCTTAAATTTCCAGGGGTCTCTGACTGTGCTTATTATGGTTTGGTTTAATGCTGCTGGAAAGCATTTACACCCAACTGAATGATGCTGCTTTTAAAGGGAAATAGAAATCACAGGTGCAAGGGACTATGCTTAGGAAGCTGTAGCAGACTTCTAGGGTAAGCAGTGGGCTGTGGGGCTCTGCTTGCAAGCAGTTTGCAACAGCCTCCTTTTGGGGAGGGAGTGAGGGGTCTGGGACAGAAATCTGAGAGGGTGATGGGCCACTGGCTCAGTTTGGGGCCCTCCTCTGCTGTGTGCTGAAGCCTGCCTGTGCTGGAAAGCTTCCTTTGGCTCTTGCCAGCTTGCTGTGACTGAGCACGAGATATGAATCACCAGAGCAGCAGCCTGGTGCCCACACATATGTTGAATTGTTCTTTCCTCTGACTCTCAGGACTTCGCAGACCAGCACCCTGCCAATGCAGCTGAGATCAAGCTGACGATGGCCCAGCTAAAAATTGCTCAAGGTATCCAATGATCTCCTTTGTTGGGAAGTGTCTGCATATGGTAATAATACGAGGGGTGAGAAAAACAGGCTTTAGGGCAATCTTTGCTGCAGGTTGCTGTTGTGACAGTGCTGCAGAGCAGAGATGCTTTCAGTTGGGTGTTCTATATATACAGCTGTGGCAGGATAAATCTCGTAGCTTAATGTCTGCGTGTCCAGGCTCCACAGATTCCTGGTAGAGGTGCTGACAGTCTTTATGAATAATTGGGCTGAATCTGTTCTGGGGCAGTAGGGTCTTTGGAGCAGCATGGGGCTCCTTGATGCTATCATTCCTATATAGAGTCAGGCAGTGTGGAGTTGCTTGTGGAAGAGAAGACCCTGCTTGCAAAAGCTTGCTCCGGAACCCTTGCAGGATGTGGCATGGGCAGAAAGGTCTTTTGTGTGGAGGCCTGTCCTTTATTCCTGGAAATGGGGGAGATATTCCAAGAAGGAGATCCTTATGTCCCCATTGTTTACCTTTGCCTGGATATTCACAGGCAGGGTGAAGTGTTAACCATGCCACTCAGCATGTTCCTCCATGTCTCTTTTCTAGGCAGTGTAACCAAAGCCTGCATGATCCTGAGGAGCATAGAAGAACTGCAGCACAAGCCTGGTATGGTAAGCAACACTCAGTCTGAACTGTGTGAGGTTTTTCCCCTGTAGCACAGCTCTGTACTGCCTGCTCCCTGTTGTGTCTTCCCTGTGGTTTTCACTTGACCTGGGTGCCTGCAGGGAATTTGAGCCCATCTTCCTTGTCTTGCACAAAGGTGGGATTATAACTTCTCATCAGGTGGCCTGAACACAGAAGTACTCTGCCTGTCAGCAGAGATGCTCTCTGCCTATGTTCCCACTCTCTCGTAATCCCTCAGACCTGCGTGTTGCCTGGATTTACTTGCGTAACGTGATTGGAGCAGCTGCTTCCCTGGTATGTACTGTTGGGAAGTATTTGAAGCAGGTTTAGGACAACAGGCATGAGGGAGAAAGTGCCATATGTTCCCCACAGCATCACCCTGGTCTGCATGTGTCCACATCTGGTATTTGGAAAATATGACCTTGAAAACACTCAAGTGTACAGCGTAAATGTCTTGAGCAGCAGCTGACAGTTGTAGGTCTGTTCTAATTGCAAGTGCGCATTGTCAAGGTAATTTATGGGGGCAGTCAGCAATACCAGCTCCTTGCCCTGGGTCACCTCTAGTTGTGACTGGGGTGTAGACAAGCAGACGATGTCTGTATCATCTCTTCAGTGCTGGTTTTTTTTTTTTTTCATGGTTCTTGGGATAGAGAATGGGGGAAGAAAAAGGACTTCTAATGAAACTGTGTCCAGTGGCAAGGACACAAAGTGCCAAGACGAGAAGGTTCTTTCTGTGAATGCACCATTAAGCTTGTACTGTAGCAGAAAGACTGGTGGGAACATTTCTTTGGGAGGGACCCAGTCTTGCCTGGGTGTCCTGCCTGTTAACCACAGCTGGTTTTTCTGGACAGAGCAGAAAGCTCACACTGAGTCTGCTTTTAGGAAAACCCATCATTTACTGCTGACTGTCTGGCTATAGATGGCTTTTGTGAGGATCTGATATAAGCTGCTCTTGAATGGTTGCAGGTGTCTGCGTTGGTGACAATGTACAGTCATGAAGAGGACATTGACAGTGCAATCGAGGTCTTCACACAGGCTATCCAGTGGTATCAGCAGTTCCAGGCAAGTCAGACCAGAGGAGCTAACATGCAAGGCTTTGTCCCAGTCTTTCCTAGCTAGTTCAACCCAGCTTTTCCTGTTGATAACACAGCCCCAGCAGCTCATCCGATTGGGGTTTTGGAGACCTGCGAGCTCCTGTTTTAGTAAGCATTTGTTTTATCACTGTTTCATTATTTTAGACGTGTTGCAAACATGGAGCAACACCTCCTGTCAGATTAGGAGAGTGGAGGCAATGGGTGCCCAAATGTAGCAATCAGGCCTTCTCCCTGATTAGAAAACATTGTGGAGCAGCAAGCTGCCTTGTCCCATGCAGTTCTGCCTCACATCCTGGAGTGCAAAGGTGGTCTACTTTCTGCATGGCAGGGTGCTTAATCAGTTCTTCTTAGCTAGGTCTTAGCCAGGGCATTAAAGCCAGCTAGAGCTGGGATCTGTGCTACAGTAATCCATGATCTGTGGTGCTCTGTCTTTCAGCCAAAGTCTCCTGTCCATTTGTCGCTGATAAGGGAAGCTGCCAACTTCAAACTAAAGCATGGCAGGAAGAAGGAAGCAATCAGCGACTTGGAGGAGCTCTGGAAGTGAGTTGGGTGGTTGCTGAACAGGAGGTTTCCACCCAGAGACCTCTGCAAGCTGTCTGGTGCCAGACACTGACAATGTGGGTTGGCTGGTAGCCCTCCTTTGGAGCTGTTTTTGCATGGGGGCTCCAAGGCAAAGCCATACTTTGGAAGGGGAGGGGATCATTCATTTTATCTGTAGCTGAAGTTCACTTGAAAACCTGGTTGACTTGTCCCAGAGGCCTCCTGTGTGCAGTGAAGGTTGCTCTGGGGACTGGGATGTGTAATTTTTTCTGGTGCTGCATAAACCATGGATTTTTAGGTTTTAGTTTTTATTATGCGCTTGATAAGGTGTTCTGAGGGGACTGTTAACTTGCCTTTGCTACTGGGACCTGAGGGATTTTTCTTTCATTGCCTGCTTCATGATACTGTAGAGATGTCTGCACCTCCCTTTGTCCGCACCAGTGATGTGCTGTGGATGAGACCACAGACTGACGTGCCTGTCCCTACAGATAGCAGCTAAGCTGCAGCAGCAAGCACTGCATGGCAATACCAGTCTTTGGGATATGTGTGTACCTTGGTAACTTGGTCGTTTTCTTTTTTTTTTTTCTTCCCTGCAAAGGCAAAACCCAAAAGACGTGCATACTCTGGCACAGCTCATATCTGCCTACTCCCTGGTGGACCCTGAAAAAGCTAAAGTGTATCCTTTTGGTGGTGGCATCAGAGCAAAGGAAGAGGTTTTTGGGCATTGCTCCCTTGGATTTCAGCTGTGTGGGGAATTCAGGTCCACTCCTACCTGAAGAAAGGCAAGGAACATCTCTAGAGCAGCCACATATCCAGGCCAAGTTGTCTGGAGCTACATTATTTCCCTAATTGGTTTGATTACTGCAGGATCCCAGGACCCTTTTGTCTTTGGCCTGCTTCTGTTTGAGAATTGGTAATTTAAGACTAAGTGGTACCAAAAATAGGAGCTCCTCCATCTTTTCTCTTGGAATCTTAAATCTGTGGTAGTAATGCAGGATTGTGCCCGATAAAATATGGCTAAGCTCTCACTGACCCAAAACGTCACGTTCACATACTGCTTTTGCCACCCTGAACAACTTTCAGAGAAATTTGCTGCTTCTGTCCCCATATCAAAAGAAGGGAAAAATGAGGCAGATGACGATCAAGCAGCTCATCCCAGCTTGTGTAGGAACATGGTGGGAGAGCTGGAACTAGCCCCATAGGCCTGTCTGGTGTCTGTATTACTAACAGGCTGAATTTGTTCAAGCTGAAGTTGCCTGTTGGTGTCTGGACAAACCTGGGTGTTCATCTTTTTGCTTGCCGGTTTGTATCCCTGAACTCTTCCCTCACAGACTTAGCAAACACTTGCCTTCCTCGGACACCATGTCACTGAAAGTCGATGTTGATGCGCTGGAGAACTCCCATGGAGCAACCTATGTGCGGAAGAAAGCTGGGAAACTCACTGGAGATAACCAGCAGAAGGAGCAAGGGTAAAGTGGGCAGCTGTAGCTCTGGTGCAGTCATTCTTCGGGCAGTCTGGGGTGGCACGAGAACCACGGCTGATGTGGTGGGGGTATTGCTGTAGAAGGCAGGCTGGTGTAAGGCAGCCTGTTTAACTGCAAGGAGCTTCAGGTAGCAGCAGGCCAAGTTTTGAGGGAGATGGGAATGGTTTAGCTTCTTCCAGAGCTAATTTTTAGTTGACCTGTCTGCTGTGTCTGTGCTGTGTCACAGCAGCTATTTCCCTTCTTGCTTTTCAGACAAGGGGATGTGAAGAAGAAGAAGAAAAAAAAGAAGGGTAAGTTGCATTTCCAGAGAGCTTGCCAGATTGTTTCTTCAAATAGCCAGCCTTTGGCTCCCCAGGAGCTGGAGCCCTTTGCTGGGACTGTGTCCCTGTGAACCCATATCTTCATGATAGCTTGTTTGGATGGGGCATTTTTCCACAGAAGTGAGAGCAACGTCCTGATAGGATAATGTGGGTTGCTGGGCTGTTTGCGCTTCCTAGCTGCTGGCATCCCATGTGTATCGCTTGCTGATGCCTCTCTAGGGTATTAACCCCAATCTCATTTCCTGACGCTGGATTTTCTGCAGGAAAGCTGCCTAAGAACTACGACCCCAAGGTGACTCCTGACCCTGAGCGGTGGCTTCCAATGCGAGAGCGTTCCTACTATCGGGGACGGAAGAAGGGCAAGAAGAAGGATCAGGTTGGCAAGGGGACTCAGGGTTCAACCACAGCTGGCTCCTCTGAACTGTAAGTACCCATTTTGCAGGGCTTGGTGTGGGAAATCACTCCTGGGTGGCTGGGAGGGCTGGCTTTGTGCTGCTTTTCTGTGGCTCTGCCATCATGCCAACCGTGGGTAGCACAAGTGAAACTACTTCGCAACTTGAACTTTCTACCAGCTGCTCTTCCCGAAGATGCCTATAGGTTACTGAAACACAAAATGTACATACAATAGGCATGCGTGAAGGTGCCATGGTGCAAATAAAATTCCCATAGTCTTTTAATATGCTTTTCTTAGCTTTGATGAGACGAATTTTGCATATTTTATCTGGAGCCATTAGCTTTCAAGTCTTTTGGGGGCTGGAAAACCATTAGCCATGATTAGGAAAACACTATACTTCCTTTTAAGTTGACACTGATTATTTGAGCTGGAATCAGGGTTTACACTTGTGTACGAGGCCTGACAGCAAGATGATGACTTACTAGCAACCGAGAGAAGGAAGTGCTGCTAAAATAATAGCAACGAAGGGAATTGCCAGTGCTGTCTGATAGTTTCTCTTTACATGGCTGTCTCAAAACAGAAGCATGAAAAGTCTTTTGTGGTACTGTTGGTGAGAGCAGTGTTTGCGAGGAGAGCTGGCACAAAGATGCCTTTGTGGTTAAGGAGAGAGAAAGGATGTTGGTTTTGCACTGTCTAAGCCTGGGGCCCTGAAAGGCCTCTCCTGTGTTGCATGAACTGTCACATGTCTATTGAAAAGTTAGTGTAAGTCCTCAACAACAAAAGCAAGGCTATCTAGTGAACATTGGTTAGAAGGTGATTGCCTGCCCTGTGAGACGTGTCTATCATCTATTGGCCCTTCTATATATGTTGAAGCTTATTTAAGGTCTCCTTGTACGAGTACCCTCCCATACATAATGCTACCCGATGCTGTCTTATGGGGCAGCTGCTATATTTTGCTGTCAGCTTCCTGCAGTACTGCCACATTTTGCAGGTGGTTGTGAACCCACACGGTATCTCTTTCTCTATCTTCCCTGCAGGGATGCCAGTAGGACTGCCAGCAGCCCACCTACCTCCCCTCGGCCTGGCAGCGCTGCAGCTGTATCGGCTGCAAGTAATGTCATCCCTCCCAGGCACCAAAAACCTGCTGGTGCCCCGGCCACCAAGAAGAAACAGCAGCAGAAGAAGAAGAAAGGGGCTAAAGGAGGGTGGTAAAAAGCAGGATGTATAATCTTCCTCCCTCAGCAGGTGATGCTGGTTGCAGAATAAAGGTCAAAAGCAAGTGCTGGAGAAAGACTCTTGGCATCTGGATCTCTGTCCTGCCTGTCATTGCTCTGGGGGCAGATGGGCTGGTATAGGTTCTGTGATGCATCTGCTCACCAAGTTGCCTTCATAGAATCATAGAATTATTAAAGTTGGAAAAGACCTCTAGGATCATCAACCCAACACCCCCATGCCTCCCCTAAACCATGCCCTGAAGTGCCGTGTCTACATGTTTTTTGAACACCTCCAGGGACGGTGACTCTACCACCTCCCAGGGCAGCCTGTTCCAACGCCTGACCACTCTTTCAGTAAATAAATTTTTCCTAATATCCAATCTAAGCCTCCCCTGGTGCAGCTTGAGGCCATCTCTTCTCGTCCTAGACTTGCTTCCTCACACTTACCCCACTGTGAGTTCGGATGCTGCCATCAAACTCAAATGCAGCCCCTAAGAAGAAATCTGTCCACGTTACCAAACATTTAAAAGATGTGGAATAACCAAGAACTTCTTGAAATGTAGGTTTATGTTCCTCCTGCATATGTTAGTTAAGGCCTTTGACAGATGTATCTGACTATGTCTCTGACTATGCGTGATGCAAGCACTGTCTTCTATGTCTCATCCCGGTCAGTCATTGACCACCAAACAGCACAGGCACAAAGGGTCTTGGAAAACAGCATATGTGCTAGATTATACAGGAGAAGATAATCTGAAGGGGAAGAACAAGGCTGTTAAGAGAAAGCGTGGCAATGTGTGTGGCAGCTAAGTGTCCCCTTTTCTGCAAGCCAGATGCCTTAGTCTAGCGGGCTTGCCAGAACAAGAGTGAGCTAAAACAAAGTGGCTGGTTGTGGTGGTGGGCTGCATTGAGAGGTGCTGCACTTCTCACGTGGAAGCTGGCGATGAGGTGGAGGATGTGTCTGCTCTCCTAGCGCTCCACAGGTAGTCCCCAAGCATCTCTTGAAACTTCTGGTTTGGTCTGAATGTAGCAAAAACATTTTTTCATACGTGGACTTTCATGGCGTAGGAATAGCACCTCAGGCAGAGTTGTTAGGTGTCAGCCCAAAAGGGAAAGGCTCGTTTCTGAAAGAATTTAAAGCAAAGGCCTGAAGGGGGGGGGAGCAGGGGAAATGTTACTGTGGCTTAAACTTCCTGGCCTGAGTCCCCATGGAGTAAAAATCTAGTCTTTATCACCTTGGCTGTACACCAGGAGCATCTGGAAGGGCGCTGAACGTGTTGTGCTCTGGGTGAGAAGAAAGAACAGCGTAGAGAAAACAGCTTTATGAATGGCTGGCAGAGTCACTTCCTGCCAGCTGAGTGCAAGGATTGCTCTCAATGACTTGGTGCCTGGGTGATGTGCTGCGTCTTAGCCATGCACTACAGGAGGGGGCACAGTCCTGCAGCCATGCAGTTTCCGGAGGGTGATTTGGAGAGGGAAGATACTGGAGGAGAATGCAACTCTCTGTTCTCCAGGCGTCTCCTGGTCAAACCTGGCTGAATCGCTGACTTGTGCTGCTGCTGGGGGCCTGGGCAGCATCCCGACTGCTCCCCCAGGAGATGGGTGCCTGGATAGAGGCGAGCCGGGAGCAGATCCCGTTGTGTGGGGCAGAGGGCGGCGGCAGCAGCAGCGGTGGGGAAAGGCTGCCCTCCTCTAACAGCAAAAAGCCACCTGTGAAAGGCTCGCTCCTTATTTTACCGAAGGTGGGGGGCCCTCAGCCTGCCCCTCGGAGCGCGGCTGGTGGCGGGGGAGCCGCTGGTGGCGGGGGGAGCCGCCTGTGCGCGCCGGGCGGCAGGGGGAGCTCCGTGCGCCGTGCCGGCGGGGAGCGGGCGGCTCCGGGGCGGCCATGGCCACCCGCCCGCGGCCCGCCGCTATCGGGGCAGCGGCGCTGGCCCTGGCGGCCGCGGCGGCCTGCGCCTGGGCCTGGGCCCGCCTGCGGAACCGGACCGCGCCGACCGCCGGCCGCACCCCCCCCGCCAGCACCGCCGCCGCCGATCAGGTACCGGGGCCGGGTGGGGGCAGCGGGCGAGGCCGCTGGGTCGGGGAGCGCCGACGGGGCCGCCCATCTCGGTGCCACCGGGCCCCGCCGCTCCCCTGCGCTCGCCGGCAGCGCGGCGGGGCCTGGGCCGGGCCGGGCCGGGCGGCGGGACCCGGGGCCGCCTGCCTTAGCTGCCGGGTGTCCGGGCGGGCGGCCCCGCGCTTGTGCCGCAGGAGCCCAGCGGGCACCTTCTCCCCTGCACCCTGAAGCGGCTTTTGCTGTTCCCTCCACACCCCTTGTTAAGCCCCCTTTCTTCCCCCCAGCCCTGCCGAGCTTTGCGGTGCCCCGGCTGCCTGGCTAAGCGTGCTGCCCCTCGTTTTGCAGGGTAAAGGACACACCAAGCAGGTGCTGGTGCTGGGCCTGGATGGGGCTGGGAAAACCAGCATTCTCCACTCCCTGGCAACTAACCGTGTCAAGCGCAGCGTGGCTCCCACCGAAGGCTTCCATGCCATCTGCGTCAACACCGAGGAGTCCCAGCTGGAGTTCCTGGAGAGTGAGTGGACCTGTTTAGTACGGAACATAAAATAAGTTCCTATGCTGTGTCCCAGGGCTCAGGCCTGTATTTTAAAAACCTTCATATTCCCTTGTGCCTGCTCTAGTAACATGAAGTTGCAATTATTTTCTCCTTGGGGATTTTGCTTTCCCACCCCACTTCTTGAATGAGATGATATGCTGGTGTCCTCCAGGGAGTTCTGCTCCCAGAGAGAGAAGGGTAGCAAGAGTGATTGCATGAAGCAGGCCCAAAGCAGAGGTGTCCCCAGTTAGCCCTGTGTTGGGTCTGTAGCCGTTGTGTGTCATACAGCTCCTCCTTGGTGTTCGTGCCTGGCAAAGGGCAAGAGCAGATGAATAAATAATAAGCTGCAAGAAGAGAGGAGGAAGATAAAAGCTTTGTGTGCTTTTTGTTCAAAAGCCTCCGAGGTGGTGTTTTCTAGTCTTTAATGGCTTTTGAATGTCTGTAGGTATCTTAGGGAAATAATCTCTTCAGAGATGCTTGCAGTCCATGCTCCTCTCCTAGTAGGTATGAGACACCTGCCTCTCTTCCTGGGGGGTGCTTTGCATAGCTGAGCCCAGAATAACGTGCAGTATCTCTGCTCCTGTCCGGGGATGGCCTGGGCCCAGCGCTGCGCACCCCACTGCGGAACCTGTTGTTTCTGAGTCATCCTTCCCTCTCTGGTCCAGGTTGGTAGTGACTGAGATGTGATGGCTGCGATCTGACCCATGGGAAATGAAATGTCTCAGGCCAGTTTCAGCCAGGTAAATCCATGCATGGCTCTGTAATCTGGTTACTTATCCAGTCTGTACCATTGCCTAGCCCAGGGGTTAGCAGCCTGTGCTGTGATCATGTGGCACAAGGTGATCAGCAGACAGCAGGGTTTTTATTTTGCTGCCTTAGACAGATAGAAAGCCATTCTATCTTTTTTTATTTTTTTGTACCATCATATAGATAACTGGGTGGCATCTTACCTCCATAAGGGATAGGAGCTCCTGGCATCTGCTGAGTTCCTTCTGGTTTGGGGGAAAAAAAAAACGTTCTCTGTGAGGTTGCTGACCCCTGGGTTATGCTATGCATGAATGCACTTAACAGAGGGAATGGTGGTGACCCCCTAGAATGTCACTTTCCACAGTGGCGGACTTGCAGTTCTGCTTGCAGATGCACTGCGGCGCTTGAAGAAGAGTCAGGCACACCCTAGTGGGGAACGTTGCTTCCCTTTCTGTGTTCTTGAAGCTACTGAATCATTTTGAGCTAAGCAAAAGCAAAATTGCTTTGAAACAGAGCAAGGTCAATGAGGGCAGTAAAAGATGCCTGACTAGCATGTCAGTTTTGAAATGAGGTCCTGTGTAAGGCAGGAGACAATTACAGGGAACCCCAAATGTATTACTTTGAAAACTTGCTACATTTGGGTGACTCACCCGGGCCTTTTGAGCACCTCCGTACTCTTCAGCGAGTGGTTCTGCAGTTTCAGAGCTGAAAACACATCTGAAATGCTTAATATACTGTCTCTACCCCTGCAGCTATCAAACTCAGCAAACTACCAAACTTCTTGTCCCCAGATGGGAACAACGATCTCGGGCAACTTGCTGCATGTGGTTTCACTGCAGAATTGTACCTGGTTTTGAAGGTGGACAGCTTTCCTCTGTATCCAGCAGAGAAGAGGTCAGGGGTCTCCTGTGCAAAGATTACTCCCATCACCTAAGGATTGCCTAAAGAGTCTGCTGGGGCTTGATTTTTCTCTCTTCCTAAGCACCTCTGGTTATTGGTAGTATGAAAGCTGTGGGAGTTTTGAACTAGTCCCTCGTGTATTACAAATCTGATGAGAGCCCTCCCCATCTCAGAGTGAAATTTCTTCTTTGGAAATTGTAGGCCTGCTTTGTCTTAAGATGAGATGGGCATGTGGAGGTAGGTTATGTGGGGACATTCTCACATGGTGTTTATGGACACTGAACCTCTTTCAGCTCTCTCTACTAGCTTGAGAGCAAAAACCAACAAGGCAGAAAGCAACCATAAAGAAACTGAACCCAGAATCCTCTCAAAATAAGAGCTTAGAATGGGAAGAGATATATATTTTTTTTTTTTACCCCCAGAGCATATGTATATGCCTGCATGGGACTTGACTGGGGAAAATGAAGCTATTTGCAGTCTCATATAGAGTAGCCCAGATACTTTGAGTTTTTGTTAATGCTTTTGTTAACCTTGGGTTTTCAGCCCAGGGCCTGCTGTCCGCACCTCTGGGAGCAGCGCTGCTTGGATTACTTGGTGAATCTTGTGCTGCTGTTTTCTCTTCCAGTCGGGGGCAGTGAATCTCTGCGTTCATACTGGAAGATGTACCTGCCCAAAGTGCTGTTGCTAATCTACGTCGTGGACTCGGCTGATCACGCCCGACTGCCTGTGGCAAAACAGCTGCTTCATCAACTGATCCAGAACAACTCCACCCTGCCGGTGGTGGTTCTGGCCAACAAGCAGGTAAGAGTTCCCTGCTGCTAGCTGAGCGTGGGCTGGCAGCAGCTCTGAAAACAGCAACAAAGCCTTTCAAAGGAGGCTTCACGCCTTTAAGGCGGCCACATGGCTGGGAGCTGAGGGTCTTTCTGGGACACCTGTTGACCACAAAAGAAAATAATCTGAGGCTGAGTTTTGGATCCGCAAGGTGCGGGTCCTGTCCTTGGAGACGGTGCAGAGCTGTGGGTGGAAATAATGGTGAAAAGTGCTGTAGAGTTGCAAGTTTTGAGAGCTGCAATGGGAGACTACAGTTAGACCTGGAGTTAGGCTTCTCTTCTAAGTGTCTGTCTAGAAGTACCACTTTACTTAGCAGCTGCCACAAAGTGAAGGACTGTTGTTTGCCTTCAGATTGGTTGGTTGCTCCTATGGCCACTGCTGAAGCATGACAGAAGAGCAGCTTTCCTCACAAGGCAGTGCTTTCTCCTAAGATCTTTGTGAAAGTGTCAATGACTGGTGCTGTACCTGGAATAAAATTGTGCCTGTGGTACAGTCAGATGACGGAACAACGCAGAGTTTTTAAGCCCAGATTTTCTTTTCCCAGTCCATTTTAGGGCATGGGAACTTGATCTTGTAGCAGGTACGTAAGAAAGCTTTTTGTGGCAGAATTGAAACTCCAAAAGTGCATAGCTGTTGAGTCATAAATGGCAAGATCAGATAAAGAGAGGAAATCTGAGGCGTGAAGATTTTTTACAAAGTATACACAGAACAGGGCAAAGGTACAGCTGAACACTTTTTTGCAGTCCTATCATGCCACCAGCATCCTCATATTGCTAGAAAGTATTGCACAAACTGTTTGAGGATAATATGGCCTATTCACTGAAAACTACCAAGCACCATGCTGAAGGCCAGTGACCTGATGCCATTGAATACTAAGGGGGACTCTGGGTGCACCATGGAAAGGATGGATTTTTTTCATAGACTTTTTGCATGGTTGTTTACACCCACAAAAAGTGAATATAGGCCACTGCTATTCCAATTTAACAATGTTTTTCACTCATTCTACAAAGGCATAAATGACTTTGGGACATGGTTTAGGAGGCCTGGTGGTATTGGGTTGATGGTTGGACTTGATAATCTTAGAGGTCTTTTCCAGCCTTAATGATTCTATGATTTTGTGATTCTATAATGGTGCTCCAGAGCCTTTGAGACCCTTCCCCTCCCTGGACAAAGGCAGTGCCTCAAAGCAGGAATGGTGCTGCCACCTCATGCAACTAACAGGCTTGTTTTGGTTTTGCGTATCAGGACCTCGAAGGTGCATATAGCATCACCGATATCCACGATGCTCTGGCGCTGTCTGATATTGGGGATGAGAGGAAGATGTTCTTGATTGGTACCCACGTGGCAGAGGATGGCTCCAAGATCTCCTCCAGCATGAAGGATGCCAAGGAGCTGATAGCGCAGCTGGTTTTGGAAACACAGTGACAGCTCTTTTCCTATGATGTAATGTTTGCCACTGAGGGAGACAAGGTGTTAGTGTATGGTCAGTTTGCCCCATGGCAACTGAAACATACAGATATCTTTTCCTTGTGGGTGTGGAATTCCTATGAAAATGATGTCTAGTTGGTAAAAAAATCTAATTTATAGTGCTTTGAAAATACATTTGAAAAGCAATGTATTTTTTAGCATATTTGTAGGGGAAAATTAGTTTAATGAACAGCAGAGTTAAGGGCATATATAGCTTAGATGGGCTGAGATGGCTTCTCGCCAGGTGGGAATCAAGCATTGACTTTAGTGGAACAAAGTTGTATGCAGTGAATATAACCTGGCTCGATGTCTCAGGCTTAAATTGAAATATGTTTATTTCACGGTTTTTGCAGAACTGTGTTAACAGTGTTGTTCTGTTAAAAATGAGACCTTGCTTCTTGAGAGTGCCAGAAATATAAAGTGCTGTGACTAGTATTTTTGACAGTGATGACTTTTGTTGTCACTGTATTGGAGTCAGCTTTTAAGGGAGTGGCAAATTAGTAGTCTCTGGAAATTGGGTTGGTTACTGCTTCTTTAGTGAATAAAACCAAGAAAACGAGTGGTAAGACATTATGTGTTTCTTTGCCTACGGGGGAAAGACAGAACAGTGTAGTTCAAGATAGTGACTGAAACCATTTAAGTTAAATTGGCACCAAAGGTGGGAGACTCCTGCATCGGGCTGAGTGGCTTGGTTTGGTTTGGTCTGGGTTGCCCTCGAGCAAACCCTCTTGCATGTGAAAAACCTGTTGTTTTTTGAAAGTGATTTCTGTTAGCACAGCAGGTGAGGAAGATGAGTTGCTGACAAGTGTCAGTCTCCTAATCACTCCACGAACGTGATCCAGGGCAGTTCTGTAAAGGACCTGTTTTGCAACTGCATTTATTGTATGAGGGTTTTATGGTTTTGTGCTTTGGAACAGAGGCATAAAGCAGAAAATTTTACCCAAACTGGTGGTCTAGGCTTCATTTACTGGAAGAAGGAGCGCTACAGGAGGCCTTTCTTGGACAGCCACCTTTGAAACGGGCCTTTTCGCCCACCTGCAACGGGCAGGTGCTCAGGCCCTGCGGGCCCCTGCACGTGCTCCCTGGCCCACCGGCCTTGGCTTCCGTGGGCAGCGGGTCCTGCTTCCTTGGGCCCACCAGCAGCCAAGGGATTGGGTTGCCATGGTGGCGGCTGGGCCGGGGCACTGGGGCCCTTGGCAGGGGCAGCCTGTCCCACCATGGCAACGGCATCTCCCTGTGCCCCGGCCCCTGGCCCAGCTGGCATAGGGCTCCTGGGCACGCAGGGCCCCTGGTAGCATCGCTGAGAGCGGCTGCCGGGCAAAGCGATGCCAGCCCATTGTGTGGCCATTGCTGCTATCAGGGCACATGGCTCCCTGAAATCGGACCTGGTTTCCCCACAGTGCCCTTGCCACCACATCTCTGGTTTTCCTGTTGTCCTCCCTGACCCCCCCCCCCCTTAAAAACACAGCAGCTTGTTTTGTGCTGAGTCCCAGTTCAACTCCACCCCTACTCCCCCAAGGGTCTTGGAACTGACGGCAATAACAAGGGGTAGCTACACTGAGCCAGGTGAGAGCCTGCAGGTTAGCAGTGGCCGCTGGTGCTCCTCCTGGGAGGAGGATGCTGGTGAGGGGACGTGGTGCTGGGGGTGCTCTGTCCTGCAGTCCCAGGGTGCTGCCATCATTCCCCTGGTGAGGAGCAGCCCCCGGGAGGGAGCGTGCAAGTGCGTTGCTATGCAGCTGCACTGGGAAGGACTGGGGAAAACAATACAAACACCTGCCAAGCAATTGTATCCTAAGGAGATGCACAAGCCTCATCTGCCTTGTGATTATTTAACACTGAAGAGCAGGCAGCCCAGGCTGCAGTTGTTGCCAAGCTTGTAAATTCACCTCTTCTTGCCTTTGCACTTTCTTCTTGTCTGCACACTTACGCGACAGGTAAGAAACGCTCCCAGCCCTGGCCTCCTGGCTGGGTGTCCAGGCTGTGCCCCCACATCTCTCAGGGAGGGCTCAGCTGGAGATTTACACCGAGCAGCGAGTTGGTATATTGGCTGACACTGTGATAAACACACAGAGGAAATGGTGCCTAGTTTTGCCCTTCCTCCTGCTTCTTATGACAAACAACATCTGACTGTCCTGCCCCTTCAAAACGGAAGCTGTCACCCTTTGCTTTACAAGGAATTAATCTCAAAGGGAGTTGATCCCCCTTAAGCGATGAATCTGTGTGAGCTCAGGCAGCAGAGGGGAGGCGTTTCTGTGTCTGGCTGCGGCAGATGGACTCCTTTTCCCTACTTAGAAGCATGAGCATGACCAAAGGGAAAGGCTCCCCCAGGGCTGTCCCCTTTTCAATGAGGTGGCTTAACTCCTTCAAGTCGCAGAGCTGCTGCAGGTGTCCTGTGTGGGGATGCCCATCAGTCCAGACTTTTGCCATGATAAAAGAGTACAAAGTTATCTTTTTTTTTGTAATTGGAAAAAAACCCCAAACCCTTAACAATTGTCAAGTGAGTTGAGGGACCTGACTTGGACGTACATGTGATTCGTCCATTGGCTGGCTCATGATGCAAGCTTTGCACAGCAGTGTCCATGCCAGCAGTGTGGGGGACTAGGGCCATGTGTACTTCGTACTAGGTTTGGCTGTGGCTATGTGGTGGATCTGTGCCAGCAGTGGAGGAAAAGTGATGACCCTGCCTACAGAGGTAGTGCCAGCTCTGCAACGCAGCTAGGCTTAGGGGGGGACACCTCCATGTAGTTATCCTTCACCCCCTTGCACCTTTTGCAAGGAAAAGCCTCTGGGAAGCCACTGGGGAATGAACAGCTGAAACTGTTTTTTGGTTCCTGAAATGATGGCTGCATTCCAGAGCACGTCCTTTCTTGAACTGCTGGCAGGAGGCCAAAGTCCCGCAGGCAGTTCCCTCTGTGGGATCTCCGTGGGAGCCGTGTTTGCAGTGTTGTGACCAGCAGTTAGGCGTGACAGGGAGATAAATCAGCAGGTGTCTCTCAGGGAGCATGTGTCGAGGATGCTCTAACAGCAGCCTGCCATTGCCACGGTCTCTGCGGTTTTGAGCTCTCTGGCAAGCATTTGCTGGGGCTCGGTGTCTCACTAGAGGTATCGGCTCCATCAGAGAAACCACAGGTGTGTCCTCAAAACACAGACCATTTTCTGTCAGCAAACATCTCTGTTGGTGTCCCCACTCCTCTCTAGGGCTATGCTGCCTTGTTGACGGGTGATACTAAGCAGGGAAGCAATGCCCCAGGCTTTCACCTTCTGTGCTTTTTCCATGGTGGGGCACTTCCACAGCTGCCTTCATCATATGGTTGTTCCCCGGCTGGCTGGGGGCTAGCACCTGCAGCCCCAGTGGGTGGGTATGGGCTTGGTCTGTGAGTTCTGCAACACGCAGCACTGGCATCGTCTCGTCCTTCTCTTTGTAGCAAGGCTCACAAAGCACAAGCGCTTCACAGCCAGTGGGATTTCAGGCCTGGGACACCTGAGCAGTAGGAGCAGACAGCGATATCCGATCTTCCTGAAAGGTTTTGGTCTGATGAATATTGAGTAAAAACATTTTCAGTGCTGCTCCTAAGGCACAGACCATGTATGTTCCTGTGTCTCTATAGCATCTGAGACCTCTGTGCCAAATGGATTGAAATAACATGACAAATAATAAAATATGTCTTCACCTGTGCTTCTAAAACCATGTGGGAACAGTCCTGTCTCCATGGTGCCTTTTAGTAAAACACAAGAGTGTTGATAACAGGTGTTTCTGTTCATCTGAACTCCTGTAGGCTGGGAGATCAGCCATCTGGGTTTGCATGGCGTGTTATTAACCAGAAAAGTAACTTCCCCCTCTCTCTGCCATGTCCCAAAGGGACCCTGCCATGAGGGCAGAACTGCAGATCCGTTTCTCTGCAATCCAAGAGATAGCACAAAAATCCATGGCTGGTGAGTCCACCAGATTAAATGGATGGAAAGTTACTTGAGAGAGAGATCCCTTAAATGCACTCTCGCAAGGGATGGAGGCAAAGGCATGAGGGTTCAAGAGTGTATTATGCCTTTGAGGACAGCAAATGGCTTTGTTGGTTTAACTGTATGTTTAATGGCATATTTGTCCTTTTCTGCAATTTTGATAGGATACAAGAACTCACAGAACGCAAGAAAGTGGCTCTTGCAAACGATCCCAGCTAAGGAGGTGCCCAGAAGCCCTGGCTTGAGGACTGGGGCCTGCTGGGGCCTCATCTAGTGCAGACCCTTTGAATTTGTCTTGCTATTGCTCTCCCCTCAAGAGCAGAAGTGACTCCAAAAAAACAGACTGAAATGTTCAGTGCGTGAAGGGCTCTCTTCAAGTCGTTCGTTCTTGTTTTCAATCCAAAAACTGGGCCTGACCTGAGTCTTGCCTTTCCTGCTCCATCTGAGCTTCTCCGCTGAGATGTTTTAGAGTAGGTTGGTGCTGTGATGCAAGAGGACTGGACCTCATTGGAGCCACAGGCTGCTGTAAGCTGGAGGACACAGTCAAGCTTTAGGAACAGAGTTACTCTCTGCATTTTGGGGTCAATCTATGGCTTGACAAGCCAGGGCAGCAGTCTCTTGATAATGTCTCTTCTCCACTGTCTGGATGGGTGTCACTGTGCTTGAAAAAGGCTCCATCACCCTGCTGTTCCCTGTCCTGACAACCCTGGTACCCTCTCCCACCATGGCCTCTCTCTCAATGGGGGATGCGCAACTCAAAATTTGCCCTCAGCACAGGAGAGTAACCACTAACGTGCTGCAAAACCTCACCCACTTTCCATGGCACACCCTGACCATAAAATTATTATTATTTTTACTGTCATACCTGTGGTGTAGTTAGGTGGTAATGGTGAGGTGAGAAAAATGCAATAATGAAAGTCCCCCAGGTGTTTCAGAGGTGTAGTGAAACGACCCTTTCTGCACATCCACTGGGAACTATAAAACCAGACTCGTTACTTGAAGGCTCTTTTCCTTTTGATATGACAACCACCACCTGGACAGTGTTAGGAAATTCAGTGCCAGAGAAGGTAAGTGCTCAGGGGATGGCAGTGGCAATGTACAGCTGTGGGGAGCCGTAGGGACTCTGTGTGTGTGTCCCATCCCAGACAGGGAATGATAGCCCCAGCAAGCACATTTCACACTTGCGTGTGTTTCTAAAATGTCACACCTTTGCTGTTCTTGCTAGGCTCGCGTGGGGAAACCAAGAGACAATCTGGACCCTCTTGTGGGGTGCACTGATGGCTCAACCATCCCCAAGAACAGTGGCACTGGCCAAGCCCAAGCAAGATTTTGGCAAGCACCACTGCAGGTCAGTGATGTGGCAGCACATCCTGGGGAAGGGGGCAGCTCAGATGGTGCCCTCTAATCAGGGTGGATGTGCTGACTTCCAGGGGAAGGGGAGATGTCAGCAGCTGTGGAAGGCTGGATGAGCATGCACTAAGCAAGCCCGGGGAGATACCAAGAGGAAAGGACCTGCAAGGCCACAAGGTGCTATTAAGCCACTGCAGCAAAGAGGTTTCTAAATTGGCAGAGCTGAACAGAGATGCTGATAGGTTTGCGTTGTGGAGTGGCTTCTTGAAATGGTCCAGGGAAAGGCCTAGATTTTGAAAGTAACGCACTTAGGGTGCTTAAGAGAGGACTCTGCATACACAAACAGCATTTGCCTTTAAAGTCAGGAAATCTCAAGTGTAAATAGCTATTTGTTCATGGCTTTTCCATGTGCACCAGTGCCAACTTTTGTACATGCAGCAGCCATGGATGTTTAACCAGACTTAGGATACCATCTGCCAGGATCACATTCTCTGGCAGTTACCTTTTACTAACTCTTCTGTGCTGTTCCTCAAGATCCCTCTTCTTGTATAGCTGTGGACGGGAATCAACGATCTGGGAGCGTACCCCGGTAGTGGATTTTGGCTTCCCTTCTCATCGGCTGCTGAAGTTGTCTGAACCTAAAAAATGCCAGGCTGCTTACCTGCAGCAAAGGTGAGAGGCCAGAAAACCTGTAGGGTGTTATAGGTAGGCCCTTGGGTCTTGTAACATCAGCACAGCTTCGAAGTAATAAATACAGGAACAGAAGATGGGTACAACAGAGGGCAAAATGCGGAGCAGGGACTCTGCTGGGATTAGGACATCTGGACTCATGGCATGGGTGGTTTCTACATGGGAAATGGCCACAAGACAAAGCTGCCTTCTGCTGTGGCAGTCATGAGGCTTATACATCTCAGCTGCAGCCTGGTTTAACCAGTGTGGGGGAACATCTATGAGTGGCGGTGCCATGACTCTCTGCTTCCAGACCTCGCCAGTCCCCTGAGTGGCCTGTGTCGCCAGCTGCACTGAGCTATAAGGCCTCCCCGCGGATCCTGGAGCTTGCACGGCCAAAGGTGCTGCACCCAGAGTTCCTGCTGGCCAGAGAGGTGAGGAGGTGGTTGAGTGAGATTTGCAGGGGACAGTGATGCAGCAAACTGCCCTGAGCCTTTACACCCTCTGTCCTGCCCCTGGGTGTGTCCTGCTGAGAGACAGAAAACAGCCAGGTTGGAGCAGCCTAGAATAGCAGAAGAGCCAAGGGAGGAATCTGGGCTGCATCCCCCGATAAAGCAGCCTGGGAAAGTGGAGAAATCTGATGGGAACGGTCCGTTTAGCTCCTAGGGAGTACAGTCATGTTTGTAGTTGGGCAGCTGTGCTCCTGTCTATGTTTATAGCGGGGATGAGCCTGTGAACACTATATATATTTTAACAGTGTTTTACCAGAAGCTTAATTTAGAGATGTATTTCTGAAGTTGCTCCTTTTCGGTGGGTCATTGCTTTGGCAGGGGTGAAAGGGCTTGGGGCAATCTCAGATTACAGTTATTTCCATGGCAAAGGCTAAGTTTTCTGGCTGCAGTCTCTGGGCTAGGAAATAAGAGAGGCTGTGCTGGAGTGGGCCTTGGCACCAGTAACCCTGTGAAAAATGGGAAGAAGTCCCATGCTGGAGCAGTAATCACTTTTGCTGTAGGAATGCAGTTAACTGCACCAGTACTTTTACTCCAAAATCTGAGCGTCTCTCCTTAGCAAGGAAGTTATTTGATTCAGCCAAGAAGATGAAAATGAAAAATATTTTTTTACTCTGGAAGAATTTTCTCTGCATTTCTACCTGGCTACACAGGCTGTCATTACAGGCATTCCTCTCCTGACTATGAGTGAGCAACAGTTGGGGAAAAAAGTAATATTGGCTAAGATATACAAAACCTCATAACACCAAAATTACCTTGTAGTTTGAGTGAAATAAAAATAATAGGTACTGGGAAAATATGAATGCTCCTTCTTGTGACTGTGCCCATAGAGGAAGGGTGCTGTGTGCTCATCCCTTTGGAGAGGGAGCGTGTCCCTGTGCGCTGCGGTGGAGGAGCTCCGTGTCTGCACATCCCCCCCATTCTGAACCCATGTAGGTGCCAACACAGGTTACAAACGCTGCGGCCTTGGCCAGAGCATCCTTGCGGTTACAGCGCCTCGCAGAGCCCCGGGTCAGGAAGGTGACCTGCTGCTACGAGCACAGCTTTCTTGAATCTGTCATCCGTCCGGTAAGACAGCATCACCCAGGACCACGCATGGCAGGGACACTGGGCAGAGGGGAGGGCAATGGGTGCCCAGTGACTGGTGGGTCTCTTCATGGCAGCCCTGGATGTGCTGCTGTCTGTGAGGCTGATGTTGCTGCTTCCTGGGCTGGAGAGCAGGACTCGTCCTCCATCAAGAGCATGAACTGGATCCCAGCAGGCATCCACAGAGGAGGACAGACCTGTGCCTGGCCTGCAGTTGTGGGGATGGGGAGAGATGCACAAGTGTCTAATTGGGATCTCCACTGCTGGGAGATGGGTTGGAGAAAGGGCTATGAGTAAGAGGAGGTTGGAGGGCAGGTGGTGGGACTGGCCAGGCAGTGGCTTCTCCTTCCACAGCTTGTCTGGTGCCATACACAGCCATGGACAGGATCGTGTCCCATCTGTGTGTGGTCAGTGGCTGTGAACCTGGGTACTGTGAGTTGCAGGCTGGTCACCCTTGAATGCCTGGAGCACCTGTAAGGACCTTCCTCCTCATTCTTCCACAGGTTTCCAAGTCAGCTCAGGAGGCAATTGCGAGCCCTCGGACCCTGGAGCTGGCCTGGGCAAAAAGATTGCATCCTGACTATGTGCCCTTGCGGGATGCTGAGTGGCCAGTGACGAAGGCTGCAAAGCACGCAGTGGCCACACCACGACTCGTGGAACTAGCCCAGCCTTGCAAAAGGTAGGTGCTGCTTCTCTGCCATGGGGAAATGATCACCTGTCAGCCCGTTTTGAGCAGGCCATGGCACCTTCTTGGTTTGGGTTTGACCAGTGTGATTAAGCCACTGTTCTTCCACTTCCAAAATGCATGGATTTTGTGTGGCTGGATGTACTAATGCTACATGGATTGTAGTTTAAAAAGCATTCTTTTGAGGTGGAAGGAGAACCAAATGAGAAGAAATAGGAACTTTCTAATTCCAGTAGGAATTACTGGTTGAGACTTCTTAATTACTAACTAAAAAGCAACCAGCTGACACATGACAGTGTAGCACATTCACATTGCCCAGCATGATGCAGCCAGCCCCAACCTGGGCTGCAGGACATGCTGAGTGGGATGTTTCACACAGGGTGAGGGAATGCCTGCCTGTAGTGGCTGTGACAGCTTCAGTGGGAGATGGGACACCCCCCTCACTGGTGTCCTGGTGACAGCAGCGGATCCATAACTGCTTTTGTCATTCCTTGACAGGGGAGGGCAGGGCTTAGGTGGAGGTGTGTCAGCTGGCCGGCAGCTTTGAAAGCTGGCCCTGCTTCTGTTGGAATTGACTGGCTCTGTCCTTGCTCCCGCAGGCCTCCTATGGGCTCAGCTCAGTTCAACCCAGACGCGTTCACAGTGAAGGAGTCTGCTAAGAAGGCGACTTGTTCTGCTCGGATCCAAGAGCTGGCTCGTCCGATTAAGCACTAAGCCTCAGAAACACAGCCCGCTCCCTCCGCCAGCTGCCCCCACCACCCCTTGGAACATCACCCTCTTTGGGCTGTGCTGTGGCTGGAAGACCTGCTTGATCACGGTGCAGAGGCAGCACCCAGCAGGAACATTTTTCTTACGAGCAGCCACGTTTACTGGATTTATTGGGGGAGTTAAATAAAATGGTGATTCCTTAAGAACAAAATAGTCACCAGGGGAAGTGAGCAGAATTTGACCTAATATGGGGACCCTCTCTCCCTAGGACAGGTTACATCTGGAGTTTGTCACTCTACTTATTTTTTTGCTGTAATAGTTAAAGAAGTAATGAAACAACTGCTGGGGGAAGCCAGCACAGGAACTGTGGTTTCACATAAAGAAGTGTGGCAAACCAAAGCTGACAGCATGCTGTGGGTTGGTGCAACACAATTCCTGACCTTGGGTTTCAAAATTTTTGCTAAACTTTCAAGATCTTCTTAGTGACACTCAAAGTTTTGTGCTTGTGACAGAAGCAGAAACACAAAAGGCTGCAAAATTCCAGATCCAGGGCTGGATTTGATAAGGTGTAAAGCTTTAGTACAGGATTTGGAGATGCTGGGGTGGCTTACGCATTGAGTTGGCTTGGATTTGGGGCCTGTTTTCTCACATATGTGGAGAATGGGCAGATCCAGCCTCTTGCTTTGCATGCATTTTGATACAGGTTACACAGGTGGGTTAAATCTGTGCGGTTCAGATATTCAGTTGTGTGGCACTGGGCAAAATAATAGAGCCCTGCACTGGGATTCTTGGAGCCTAACTCAAAAAAGCAGAGTTGCCCTCAGTGTAAGGGAAAAGGCACGTTGCAAAGGCTAAGAAGAAAACAGATATCGGTGCCAGACTCTGCAGAACAAACTCTGAGCTCCAGTCAGGTCTGAGGGTGAGTCAGTTTGGCAGCTGGATTGCAGGGGAACAACACAGCCTGTGTAGGACATGGCACAGGGAGATTGTTTTTATCTGTTTCTTATGAGTTTGGTGTGCTTTGCACTGGCAGCCTAACCACCGGCGATGGGCTGGAGATAATGAGGCAAGAGAGATGCTCTCCAGCTAGGGACAAAAGCCATAAGTGAAGGCATGTGGCAGTTTCAGTGCCCAGTGTATCTTAATCTTCCCTGTGTTAAGCTGATTCTCCTTCCAAAGGGGTAGAGGCAGGTGACTGCAAACCAGAAGAGGATTAATCAGAGGATCCACTAATTGATCCGATAATCCCCTAAGCAGAGGATTTTTGAACCCTTTTGAACAAGGTAAGGTCACTGGGCAATGGTGCTGGTTATTTTTTAGCCCATGCATTGTCCTATACCAGGACAGATGAGAGTCTGGGCTTTGTGCAAGAGCCCCAGCACAGCTGCATCCATCAAGCTGCAGGCTTAAGAATGGCCTGAAGGAGGTTGGGGTCTGCCCCCACCCTGCAGGGCAACCTCAGCACCACCAGCCTCTGCCACCTCAGGGCTTGGTGTATGCATGGGGCTGCGTGGGCTAACTGGGATGGACCTGTGGATGTCCTAAATGAGGAGGTTGCCCATGTGTGCGGGCTATCCCTCTGGGAAGAGGGGAAACCCAAGGTGTGCACTGAGGCTGCCTTGGAGGAGTCTTGCCCTTCCAGATGAGTCTGCCTCCTGCCACTGGGGCAGGGAGCACAAGCAGGGACATAACACAGCCTCACTCATCAAAAAACTTTGGGTTTTTTATTAATGCGTTGGAAAAAACCCCACACCAGTTCTTTCCCTTTGGTGACCTTTAACAGAAATGTGAGAAATGCATTCAAGGGGGGCTTGGCTTAGTCTGATTATAGTGTAGGCACTCAGTTTGCCAATATCCAGAGCTGACTCAGGCATCTTGAGCTAACAAAGATGTGAAAAACACTTCTGGTTTTTCAAGTGCCCTCTTCTCTGCATGATCTGTAGATTAAAGCTAGCACACATACTTTGCCTCTGGGGATCACAAAGAAATCTTTTTTTCCCCCTTCTCTGTTTGAACTTTTCATGGCAGCTTTTCTGCAAGCCTGGGACAAGGGCATGAGACTGCTTTGCCGTGTGCAGCCTCTGTTAATGGATGGGAATCACTAGACAGGTTATGCAGCCATCAGCAGCTGTACACACACACATATATATAAAATAATATTTTTCCTGGTTATGTACACTTTAAATAAAAATTATGTTAAATAGCAGGATATTACTTTGTATCTCAAAACCTACTGCAGCAGAAGAATCCCGAGGAAACCCACTCTGAAGAGCTTAACCATCATTTACAGCAGGCATGGGGATCAGAGAAGCATCCTCTAGTCCCTGACAGACCCGCTTTCTGAGGGCAGCCCTTCAGACTTCCTCCACTCTGCCAGGCGCTGCTTGAACCATTTCTGGAGAAAAAAAAAAACAAACAACGAAACAGAGATTGAGTGTATTGGGCTGAGCGAACCCTCCAGATAACTTTGCTAAAGGTGCAGATGTGGTCAGCACGTGGGACCAGGTGAGGGAAAATCATGGCACTGCTGTCTTGTAGCAAGGCACTGCACTATTCCCTGGCAGTACAGGCAGCAGGACAGCTGCCCCTGACCAAATGGCCTTGTTACCTATGTGTGAGCCTCTTTCAAACCAAGTTTTCTTGCTCGCTTCAGACCTTGATAGCATGGGTGACTTCTTGTTTTATTGCTGCAAGTCCAGGTTTTTCTTGTAAACAGAGTAAAAGATTGGCTAAGGAGCTGCTCGATGGTGTCTGTTTAAATGGCTAGAGCTGTGAAACAATCACTGCAGGTCCAAAAATGACAGGAATCAAAAGTTGACCTGCTTCAGAAAGGGTGAGAGGGATAACACAGTGGCTTTCAGCAAATTTAAGAACAAATAGATTTAAAAAATGGAATAAAAATTGTCTTAGTCCTCAAGCAATATGCGTGGCTACATTATTCTGTAGAAACTTAGCATCTCTAAGCCAACTCCCAGAGCTGCTGATACCACTTCAACACAGCTGCAATTTCAAATGTTAGATAAAATGCAGCTGGATAAAGCCACACTACCTCTGCAAGAAAAGAGATGTAACTCATATGCTGGAAGTACAGCTCAGCCTTTTGTTTGGGAATAGGCCCATGATCTACTTTGTTGATGCTCATTTTGTTGCTATATTTGTTCAAGGCTGTTTTTGAAGCTATTGTGGTCCATAATGGTACAACCACGGAGCTCTCTACAAGTGGCTTTCGCACTAGCGCTCCCTTGGACCACATCCAGTTAGACGATTGCCTGCCTAGCCTCCTCCCAGAAATTTCACTTCCTATCCTAAATCTTAATCTCCTGTTGACTCAGTACCTCTTTGCATGTCATTTACTAAATTTTTTACTTAGCCAATAAAGCACTCCAGATGTCAGGAGCGATGATTCTCTATGTCATACGCAATGCAGGCACTTTGCAGCTCACCAACCCAGTCTTGATCCTGTCCCTAGTATGACCTTAATCTCTAGATCTCTAGAAGCACCCTGGATTCATGGAAAAGATGGCTCTCAGGGAAGATTTTAAGACATCTCCAGAGGTCTCCTGGGCATATATGGCCTGTATTTACAACTTGCTTTAGGAAAAAAAAAGTGAAGGAGTGCCATTTCTAAGGAGGAAAACGTATTTCAGGGTACTGCCTGCCTGCTGCCTCAAACAAGCAGTGCAATGTGGTGTTTTTCCAAAAGCGGATTTGTTCACCCTGTGTGCAAAATGCCAAAATACACACAGAGCGGAGGTATTGTATTCATTGCATATCTGCACAAAGATGGGTGCTAGGTGGTAACTCCACAAAGCTAGCACCCCGCACCAAGAAACTGCAAGGTATTTATACAGTCAAATGTGTCAGTAACAGCTAATATTCACGCTCCCCAGCTAATCTTTTGGTAGTTTTTCTCACTTCATCTTAAATATAGAGCTCCCTTCAAATTTGCCACACATGCTCAGATAGTAATGGGCTTATTTTGGTAGGGGGCTTTCTGACCTATCAGTGTGATTTTAGTATTATAGTGAGGATAGTTCACCTAAAGGACACTTAGTTTTAGTTCTTATCAACATGCATAAAACATCCTGATTAATTGTCCTTCTTGACTTCATACTTTTATCACTCATCTTTCGGCTTTACTTTATCACTCGGCATATTCTGAGGCAGGATGTTCCCTTTTATCAGCCCCTCAGTTCTTCTTCAAGGATATAGTAGAAAACCAAATGCTTCCCTATCTCTCAGTTCCCTCCTCTGACTTCCAAATTCTGTTCTGCAAAGCTCACATGGTCCATTGTTATTTATTAGTGGAAAATTTAATTTTCTGTGGGATATCAGTGGTACCTGCCTGCCACCAAAGCGCAGTAGAGGAAGGGTCTCCTTTTCCACTCCAGCCAAGGACTATGAGTGCAAGGGATGTTATACCAGCATTCTTCCCTGGGACAGGCTAAATGCTGGCATTGCCTGCTCAGCTTTCATATCCCTTTGGCTTTGCTCAGGGAAAACCAGGTTTAGCAGTTCTTTGCAAAATACTGCTAACTTCTCAGTGGGTTGGATTTCTTTTCTATACCTGTCAGTGCTGCTATGGGTCTAGTAGCTTATGAAAGATCTGCATCAAAAATAGCTGCACTGCAACCTGAAGGAATTGGGAAGGAGCCATTTGTTGCTGAAGCCCAGGGTAGGCTGCAGGTAGCCAGATGGAGCACAGGGCTCAGCGGAAGTCCCAGAGAGTGGCATTCTGTCCCTGTGGAGGGACATTTAGAGGCCTCTATGTCTCCTGGAGAGGCTAACAGACTTGCTTGGGGACGCTAAACTAGCTAATTGCAGTGAGGAGGAGCGTGCACAGCCTGAGCATGACCCACAGCACATCTGCAGGAGTTGCACCTCTCCTGTACCTGTTTTAAAATTGGTGCAGTTTCTTCAGACCATAAAGCCAGCAGTGGTTTGGGCACCCAAGACTGTCAGAAATTGGTTGGAAGGAAAGGACAACATGCATGGGTTGTATATTCAGGGCTCCGCAGCCAACAGCCCTCAGCATATGTCCTTGTTCTGGCTGCGGGAAGCACTAGCCTGGTCTCCAAGTGCAGGCTGGGGCTGGGGATCCCAGGCAGGGGGGGACAAGGATCCCAGTGGGGCACAAGGCTGCTATGGAGGAGGCCATGGCTGTGGGAAGAATGGGGTGCTATTACAGGGGAAGGGACTTTGGGGATGCAGGGGCAGGAACTTGTGGGTTGCAGGGAGAATGTGGGGCATAGGGAGGTGTGGTGGTACAGTAGAGCTCTGTGGGTGCAGTGTGGGGTTGGGGGTGCACTGGGGTTTGCAGAGGTCCAGAGGAGACTTGTGGATGCAGTGTGGGGTGCAGAGTGGTGCAGAGAGTGTAAGTAGGGAGTATATGGGATACAGAGGGGTGCAGGGGGTGCAGTAGGAAGCATGTGGGTGGACAAAAGGGAGTATGACAGAGCGCCGGGGGCAGGGCAGGCAGCAGATGCGGGGGGAATGTGTGGGGCACAAAAGCATGCAAGGGGAGCAGGGCAGGCGTGAGGGGTGCACACTCACCAGGGTTTGCTCCTCAGAGAGTCCGGTCTCAGCTGCGATGAGGCACAGCGTGGTGGGGTCAGGATGCTTGTTCACCTTGCAGAAGTTGTACTCCAGGATCTCCAGCTGCTCCTCAGTGGGAGTCACTGGCTTCTCGGTGGCCATCTCCTCCTGGGGCAGGGCTATGGGACCAGGCACTGTGGAGAGTCGCTGTCATCATTGCCCAAGCTGGGAGCGGCCAGTGGGGCCACACTTGCTGAGTCCCAGATTTGCCATCCCCGTCCCCACCAGCTCCCCCCTCCCCAGTGGCCACTGGCTGCAGCAGGGCACAACTCCCTTCCTAAAGGCAGGCTGGGGAGCTCAGCTGGGAGCCCTTGCCCCCCAGAAACTCCTGCCTCAGTTTCCCCACTGTGGCAGCCGCACGCTAACAGCACCCAGCTGAGCTGTCTCACCATCCTTAGCTGGCAGGAAACTGCAGCCTGTCCTCTGCTCAGCACTCCCCTCCTGCTGTATTTATAGCCAGTGTGACTCCCGTGGGGACGATTCCTGTTTACGGCCGTATTTAGGCCTGGGCGTCACTTGGGAGTGATGTCACAGCAATGGGCATGTTGGGGGGGTTAATTTAAATACATTAATTAAAAAACCGCTATTTTTCCTTTGTGTGAGGGGACAGTAGCTGCAATCCAGCCTAATGGTTTGGGTTTTTTTTTTCTTTTCCCCAGCCACCCAGCAAGTTTGTGCAGGGAAATCATAAACCAGAGGATGCAGGCTCTTTTGAGAGCATGGGCCTGGACCCAGAAATCACCCCATTTTCCCCCCTGATCAGTGTCCTGGTTCTCCGCCTAGCAGCATGGCCAGACATCACACAGAGCTGGCGATAAGCAGGTCAGTTGCTTTGTTTTTACTAATACTTAATGTTATCACACGCAGGCATAAACAGTCATGTTGTTCCTGAGCATAGCTGAACTGTGTGTTTGTTTTTTTGGTGTCTAAGTGAAGGGTCAGTCCTTGGAGAACTGTACCCCGCGTATCTCTGTTGCCCAAGCACTTACTGCCTTCAGCTGTGATCAGTGCTAGGTGCTCCTGGCAATGGCAGAAGCAAGGAACCCGCATTCTTCTCCAGAGTAACGTTTGTCCTACTTGTGCTTTGCACGAATCTCTGGCAGACTTGGCACAAAAGCACAAGCAAAACAAGTAAGTACACCTTGGGTAAGCCCCACACCTCTCTTCTGCAGGGCTCCAAGTTTGCTCCCATGTGGCAGAGGATGAAGCCTGCCAATTCGGTCAACTGAAACATGAGGCGTTGCCCCCACAAAGCATGCAGAAGTCCCTTGACACTGAATCATCTTGGTGTTTCCGAAACCAAGCTGTGGGGTGTTGGTGGGGGAGGAGCTAGATGCAAAAATGTGGCCTTTCTTGATATGCTCTCCTGGTGTCCGAGTTGCCTGGCCCATCTCTGCCAGGCTGGTGGGACAGCGTTGCTGGCTTTCCAGAGCTGCCAGGAACCCTTGGCCTGCCATGGGACTCCTCTGGGCCATCCGCTCCCCTCCTTAGCTGCAGACCTACTCTGCCTCCACCTTGCAGTCCCGCTTCTCCTTCCCTTTGGCTCTGGGGTGTAAGCCAGGCACCTCCACCACACTGTACCCCTACTGTGTCGCTTTAAACCCAGCTGCTTTCCCAGTTGATGGATAACTCACCTTAACCCACTTGGTACCCTGGGGTGTACTAAATGCCCCAGGGCTCTCACTTGCTGACAGCACTGCTGGGATCTCAGCTCCAAAACTGCCTTGCAGCTTGCAGAGAGACAGCTCTCCTAGTCACGAGAGGCTGGAGAGATCATCTTCTTTGAGCTTTACCTCAAAAAGCAAAGGCCCCACTGAGCCTTGTCTGCAGGATGTTGCTTTGACTAATAAAAGGAACCTTTGGCAATGGAGTAGGGGCTTATAAATAGACCAGGGCTGGTTGTGAAACAGCCCACTTTTCTTGAGTCACTTGGTAAATACTGAGTGTAACACAGTGATTGCGTAAGGTTGGAGCACCTCTGAGCGTGGAGTGTGCTGGAAGACAGCATCATCCACCACCCAATGGATGGACTGGGGAAAGACCATTTTTAACCCCAGGTGCTGCAAGCTGAGCTGGCCTTGACTGGAGAGTGTTGCAGCCGCAGGTGTGTGGCAGCATCTGCCTGGGCTTTCCTGGTGTCAGCTCAGTTCAGAGTTGTCCATATAGGAAGAGGGTGGACAAAGTTCAGTCCCTCATGTGTGTGACCTGGTGGGGTCCAGGTGAGTGCTGCTTACCTACCTTGGGCAGTTGGAGACCTCTGCAAATGGTGCAGGGGGAGAAGGAGATCCCCTGGACTTGAGGTACTGCTTTCCAGCACTGTGGCTGCCAGGGTCTCCGTGAGGTCAAAGTGCAGATGAGGCCAGGCTCAGGCAACCAGTCCTTCCTCCCCTCCTTGATTAGCACCCCATGTCAACTCTGAGCCACCTGCCCTTCCCCTATAAAGTCACCACAGGGCTCCTCATCACCTCTTGGATCATGCACCTCACCTGGGCCACCAGCAGCAACAGGTCCTGGCAGTTTATAAATCACTGTTTGCAGCCTGCTGCATTAATGCACATTGATGTGTGTGTATTGATTTGCATAGGAAACACATGCTTCACCTCTCATGTTTCATCTTCACAGCTGTTTCTATTTCTGATAATCTCCAGGTTCCTGAGGCGTTTCCCCGTAGGACACAGTATCTTCTACCTGCTGGCAGCTCAGGGTGCCCCAGCACACAGAACATGATGCCTGATGCTTTTTCCTTGTCTCTCCTCTATCCCTGCTCTGGAAGGAGAAGAGTTCCTACCTGTCAAGGCCATGAGTTGGCTTTCAGGGAAAGGTCAAAACTCTGGGGATCCTGGGGGGCTCTGCAGGTCTCCCCACATTGCTCCTCTGGGCCCTGGAGGTTTTCATGAGCTGTATGGCCCCGTGCCACATATGGCACCCAGCACTTGACACCTCTTGGGTGCTAAAAATTGGAGGTATATGACAGGACTTGAGGGCACCAGGAGTCCCTAAATGCCCTGATTGGCTGTATCTGGACCACTACTTACCTACTTCTTAGTTAAATGGAGCCATGTTTAAGCCCAGGCCTGGACCCTGGCTTTCAGGCTGCACAGGACCTCTCCCCTGTACAGGAGAGGTAATTTTCTTCCTTACATCTTTTTAAGCCTGGCAGAAATATGGACAATCACCAATATTATGCTCAGCTGCTGAAAAGCATTACTGCTCACTGCTTTTTTTCTGCCTACTTTTTTGCAGACTTTAGAAAAAATTGGCTTTTTCAGTACAAAGGATGTAAACTATCTATTTGGCTTTCAGAAAGGCTGCTGGGGTTCGGGGCGGGAGGCTATGGTCATCATTCAGCTCTGTGAGCTGTCCCATGCCCACTGCTGTCTCCCCAGGGCAGCACAGGGATGAGAGTTCAGAGGCAGGGTGTTACTCACCCGGGCAGAAATGACAATGTGAGATGCACTGTCATAGTGAAACCACAGCTCTGGTGACACCTGCTCTGTCCTTTGTGTCAAGCTAAAGTGCACCAGGGAGTTCACACTTGGTGCTGACTGTCTTGGTTTTAGGTGGAGCAATGTGAGAGCAGCCACTAGCTGAAGCTTGCGAGGGGTTGATCGGCTGCCTAAGCTGTGGGCGGCTCCAGCCAGCATTGCTGTGTACATGGAGGCTGTGCAAGCAGCGCCTGGTACCTTTAGTGTGGCTGATGGGACATTTAAATACACCTCCAGAGCCATTCTGGAGTGAGCAGACAAAAGATAATTGCTGATGGACACAAGTTGCAGCAAGAGAAAGTCTTGTTAGATATTGGGAAAAAAATCTTCATAGTGGAGGGGCAGTCCAACATGGGGACAGGGACCAGAGAGGTAGGGGCACCTCCGTCCTTGAGTGATCTCTAAAAATCAGCTGGACAAGGCCCTGAGTGACCTGAGCTATGTGTGAGGTAAGAGCAGTGCGGTGGAGAGAGACCTCACTCCGCAGTTATACTGCCTGTGTCCTGTGGTTGCACCCAGCTCCCCAGAGACAGCCTGTGGTTACCAGCAGGGCTCCCCGCTTTGGCCTGAGATGGGAGAGGACACCCCTCTGTCTCCCAGCATGCCTGCCCAGCACTGCGAGTGCAGTCAGCATTTACTATCCTGGCAGAAGGCAGCCACTTTTCCAGAAAAGACGTGAGCTCTGTTTGCTCAGCTTTGCTTTTTTGAACGGCAGACACAATAGCTGGCTGGCTGTGCAGCTTTCCAACCATTTACTGCACCCGAAGCCCCTGGAAAACTCTCTGAGCAGTAGCTCCTGCCCAGCTGATGGGGCCTCATAGCCCTTGCTGGGCTGCTTGACCCTTTCCCCAGTGCATTTCCCCACTGCAACGGCTGGGATGCAACTGGAAGCATCTGCATCTGGTTTTAGCTTGCAGCTATTTCCTGCCACTGCAGGGATCAAAATAGCAGTTCTCAATGCAAACGAGCCCTCCTGCCCTCCCTTGCTCTGCTGCAGAGCCATGTCCTGTCCTGAGCTTTGCTCAGCCTCCTGCTGTGGGGTGGCTGTGGATAACATCAGCCGGCATGGCGCACAGGATAAGGTGGGACGGAGGCTTTAAAAATAAACCAGACCCTGCCATAAATAAGGAAAAAACACCTGTCATGCATCCTGTAAACTACCCGTTCAGCCTTTTAGAAGATAATATCAGATGGGAACAAAGCAAACAAGAGCACAGCAGCTGCTGAAGCAGAGGCAGGTCCCCATGGTACCCCCAGCCTGGAGGTCTCTTCCTGCCTGTGTACCCCTCTCCCTGCCCCAGGCATGAAGCTTTCCCACCACAGCCCTGCTGGGTCCTGCTCCAACCTCCCCAGCATCAGTAAGCTCAGGTCAGCTCCTCCCTCCATCTCCCCCCGATCCCCAACTGCAAATCCACCCAGCACCCCCAGCTCAAAGCCTGCACTTACCTGGAGTTGGCAGGGACCAAAAGTGTGTAAAACAAGAACCCCGCAGGTCCTTGGGTGACTGCTTAAGTATCTGCGTGTGTGTGTGACAGGCAGGGACCTGAAAAACCTGCCGCAAATCACAGGAGCTGCCGGGATCCACAGCTACTCTCTGGGCTGGTAATTCAGGTTTGGCATCCACTCTCCTTGGCAGGGCTCAACGCATGGTTGTACGTGCTGCAGGGCTCTCCGGACGGGTGGCACGGGGAGCCGTCAGGGCTCATCCAGCCATGCTCCAGGCTGGGGGATGCCGTACTGCGGGCCCCGGGGATACCTGCAAGGGTACAGGAAGGGTGAAGGCAGGGTGCGGGAGAAATTGCACTCAGCCATTCATCGGTGTTTCAGCTGAGCCTGCCTGCCCCTCTGGGCGTCCTGGGCCCCCCACCACTGCCCCCTCAGCCAGGCTGCGACCAGCTCCCCTGCTGTGGGTAGCCCCGCTCCTGTCTACTGATGGAGCACGGTGGTGGTCACTGCTGTGCAAAGCGGGCTTCTCATCTCACTTTAGTCCCCTGCAAATTATTTTTCCAGGTTTAAGGTTTCTGACTCTGCTGTTGCTTTAGTCGGCCCTGTGACCCTGCCAGGCTGGGTATAGGGGCAGGACTGGGTCCTGGATCTGACCTGCTGCTGCAGCCCAAGTGCCCAAGGCAGAGGGCAGGAGCCTAGCTGGGGATGGGGAGGAGGGCAGGGCATTCTCTTTGGACAAAGACCTACACTTTCCTTGAGTAAAGTGCCTGGGAGCCTGCAGTCCCCAGTGGGGTAGTCTGGAAGCATTAGATAGCAGCTTAAAAAGAGGCATCGTGTGGGGTGGGGTGCAGTGGGGAGGAGCTGATTTTCTCTCAGCTCACAGACAGCTGGAAGGGCATGCTGGAAAATCAGAGGGGCTGGAGTAAGGGCTCATGAGAAACTGAGTATGGGTTGCAATGGCTGAGACTATCTGCCACAGCAAAAGGAAAATTGACACTGGATGCAAAAACTGTGGAGCTAGCTGGAGCCAGGGGCAGGGAGCCCTGCTCCTGGGGACAAGTGGTTGGACAAACCCAGGCAAGAAGCCTGCCATATGTTTAGCAATGAGACAAAACCACACTGAAGACTGAGTGGTTTTGTAATGTGGGGGGAGACACAGGCCAAGGCAAGGGGATTGTGAAGAGATTTGTGCCAAGGGCAGGCAGACTGCTGCTAATTTTCCTAGCTGGATAAGGTTGATCAAGCAAGAGTGCTTTGGCTACAGGGATAGCCTCACTGTCTGATAAACCAAGTGGTGCTGTTCAGTGGCTGCCAGAGGATGGTTTCAGGAGAAGACTTGATCCTGCATGCCTGGGGCAGGCACCCTGCCAAGGGGATATGCCCTGTTTATCAGTGGTGCTAAATGACAGGAGGATGGGTAGTGATGGGTGAGGGCAAGCAGGTTGGAAAACATGTCTAATGAGATGGCTCCAGCAGCTGTGGCTGGGGAGATTGGGGTGTGTTCAAGGGGGCTGGAGAAGACCCCTGCAGCAGGACACAGCCCTGGATTTTGAACCCAGTGTGGGAAGTCCAGGCAGAGGCCCTGAGTTGCATACTGCCACGTGCTTGTGGGAGCTTTGGTGGGTATTGCAAGTTACCTGCTCCATGTATATGCTCTGCCCTGGCACCTGCTTTTGGCTACCCTTGGAGACAGGACAGATGGGAAGATAGTCTGGCCCAGAAAGATTTTCTTGTGTTTGTATGCTGCCTTTTATTTTCTTCCATGCATGTGCCCTAAGCACTGCAAAATGTGAGTAACCTGGCCCGCGGGAACAGGATCGGCTCCTCTCTTCCCTTGTTTATTACTGTCAACAGAGGGAAAGTCTTTAATGTGGAAAAAACCCTTTTCCTTTAGCCTGTGAACCCAGCCCAGACTTGCACTGGGAGTGCTGGCAGTGACGTGTTTCAGGCTGAGACATGCCATTGAAATGGCTTCAGAGCTGCTGGGAGTCCAGCAGTGACAGTGCAAAAGTCACGGCACAAATCTGTCTGTGTCTGGCTGGCAAATGCTAATGTTATTCTGATCCTGAAATCTTTTAGGCCCCATTTATCTTCCTGGGAGAGGGCCGGAGTACTGCTGGAGTTTATGCTTCAGCTGGTATGAGGAGATCCTGTCCCCAGAGGTTGTCCCTTTGTCAGAAGAATTAAATTAAATTAAATAGAAACAAAATGCAGGGTGCATCCAGGCCCATCACAGAGTTTTCCACTACATGGGAAGAACTACAGCTGCTTTGATGTGCATTTGAAAATTTTGCATGATACTGTGGCATTGCAGCAAGGAGTTGGCAGCTACAGCCTGTGTTCAGCATCCCACTCCTCTGGACCCCTCTTGCAGAGGCTTGAATATCATCCAGTGCTTGCACTATGGTAACATGTTGTGGGGGACATTGGACACACAGTTCACGGCCATCTCAGCCTAAATGTTGTCCCTCTAATGCTGTGTGGAGGCAGTATGGGAAAAAGATGAAAAGGAGAGGGGGGGAGCAACTTGTCAAGCCACCAGGAGAGAATGGGATGTCATTCAGCTTTTCTGACTTGTTCATGGTGCCTCCTGTGCATGCATGTGACTCTCCTGAATTTTGCCATGTTTTTCTTCCTGAAAATGAGGCTTGGTACCATTACCAATGGTCAATGTCTGGGCATGAAGCAGAGAATTTTTTTTCTTTTTCTAAGCATGTGAGTTAAAAAATGTGTGCTTTCCAGAGACCCCCTCCAACCCAATTGTCAGAGAAAAAGCAAAACCTTCCCTTCTCCCCCTGAACACACCAATGCACAGGAAAACCACAAAAGCTATCTTCTGTTTTGTTTTCCAGTGTTTTTTTTTTCCTGATGTGCTGGGGTTTTCTGGCTACTAACCCCAAAAATGTGGCTGGAAACAAGGCTTTATAGAGTTTTTTAGCTTCCATTCAGTTAGAGAAGAGTTTCCTAACCAGCCAGTACTGACTCACAGGATCTCTCTCACAGCTAATCAGATGAGATTTCTACCTGCAAAACCCACTTGCCCCAGAATAGCATAAGAGATGGGTTGCTTTGCAGGGTGCAGCTAAAAATTGCCTTTGTTAGATACCCCAAAACACAAGAACCTGACTGAACCATTGACTTTTTGATCAGTTTTGCCCTGGGAGAGCAGCAACACTAGCTGCAGCCCAAGAGCCAGCAGCACACAGTGCTCAGATCATGCCTGGGGCAGGGGGAAAAGGAGGAGGTGGGCGCAGGCAGCTGCTTGCTGCCCTTGTTGCTGGCACAGGACTGCCCACTTCCTACCCAGGCTCAGCAACTGCCTCGGCTGCACTCTCCTTCATGCATTTTCCTTCTGTTTTGGTGGGCAGGGTTCAGCCTGTCTCTTCTCAGCATCAGAACTGATTCAGGCCAGACAGATACAGATCAGATGTGACTTCCAGTAAGATCCCTGCCTTTCATTTGTCCATGGGATACAGCCTTGTGGATGGAAACTGTGGTGTTTTATTGTTCCTCCTGTTGCTTGAATACTTCTCAGAGAAGAGTGTCATCTCATCGGTATTTCCAAGTGCAATCTCTGCCTGGGATACAGTCTTCTTTCCTCCTCTCCCTCTTACTAACCAGATTGTTTTGAAGTGACTAAACCAGGCACTGATACGTGCAGTTCCTTGCCAGGAGGTTTTTCAGCTGTGCTGCCATTGCTTGTAGGCAGAGCATGCCCTAGCATGTGGACAGAGCAGGCAGGGTATCACACGTGTGAGCCCACAAAAACAGGGACTCTGGCACTGGTGAGAGACAGGGAAGAGGCTAGAGGAGACACACAAATCCGCTCTCTACTCCCACAGTGCCAGAGAGATGTGAAGAGGAACGAGCTGCCCTTCCAGAGATTTGGATGGCTGCTCATTTTCTAGGGAGCAAGTCAGGGAGGCAGGAGGCTGGAAAATGCCTGCTAAAATCCATCCTGGTCTGAACCTCTATGCTGAAGCTGCCTGGTTTTGGAAGTCCTGACTCAAATACTTGTTTACAGGTCAATGAAAAGACGTTGAGCTCTGCCAGACCGCCAGCACGCGACCAGTGCAGCCCTTCCAGTTGCAGGCATGCTGTCCCGAAAGACTACCCCAAGGAGAGCAAAGGGCTGTAGCGGGGTGAGCACGGGTGCTCACAGCCTGTAGCTGTGCCATCAAGCCCAGCTGCTCTCCTCAACCTGCATTGTGAGGGACAAGGACCGCGTTTTCCCCTTTGCTGTCCTAGGCCAGGCAGCCCATGGGTGCTGCTCACTGAGAGGGGCAGGGATGGTGCCCCTGGCTGTGGGAGGTGCCTGGGCCCTGCACCCCCCTCACAGCACTGGCAACATGCAGCCAGCAATCGTCTCTGTGGATTCTGTTGAACAAATTTGGGTGGGTGGCACAGGGCCATCCATTGTGGGCACCCACTGAGAGGTGACCCTGGCACCACCAGCTGCTGGGGCCTCGCCGCAGGCCCTGGTGCTGTGAGCAGGATGGGGTGCCTCCCTGCGACACACGCCACATCCGCCAGGGCATCCGTGAGGCACTGGCACATGATCAAGATGACTTGCAGAGTGTCAGTGAACAGGGAAGGGACATAATGGAGGCTGGCCCTCTGCTCTGGCTGCCAGGTGTCAGTGAGCAGCTTCAGGGGCCCTGTGCAATTTGAAAAATGTTTCTCCATTTAGCAACCTGGATTTTGCTGCTCTTGTGAAACTGGCACTGATGAAGGCGTTGCAGTTACCTGGGCGCTAGCTGCCAACAGTCTTCTGTATGCAGCTGGCCATGGGGACAGCTGGGTGAGGGCAACAGAGGTGTTCACAGCTGGTTCCCTCATTGCTCTGACAGCCTCACAGGCCCAGGGAGCAGGTCAGGAGCAGAAGGACACCCCCTGCTCATGGGAGCTCCCCCCTGCTTCAGCTTTGGGGGCTGGGGCACTCTGCTGTCAGAGGGTGGGTTGTGTCCAGCATGTCTGGCAGAGAGGCTCCAGGCTGCAGGAGGATGCTCCTGGCCATCTCTCTCAGGATGCAGTGGCTGGGCTAGTGGAAGGGGGTGCTTTCCAGGGAGGAGCAGTGGGAGCAGGGTGCTGTGCTGCACAAGCAAGCAGCTGGAGAGTGCTCAACCAATGGGAGAGCCCAGCAGGCTCAAACAAGCACAAACACCCTAACAAACCTCAGCTAAAGAAGCTGTACCTGCACCACTGCTTAAAGAAGACACACTCTTGCCCACAGCATGTGTTTTTGCTCCTCACCCTGCTGGAGGGGAGTGGTTTGGGGACACAAGAGGCTGAGGGTGCCAGTTCCCATCAGCAATGGGGTCAGATCCTGGGGGCTCACTGCCAAGCTGAGGCTGTTTGAAGCAGGAGAGCTTCTGGTGCTTGTGTGGGATTGCCTTCATGTTGCTCTGAGTGTCTATATGTCCATCTCTTGGCTGGCTGGTACTACATACAGCCAGTATGTCTGTGTTCCCTGTGTGGGTTTTTCTCCCTTCTTCAAAGGCTGTTTCTTGGCTCAGGCCTATTCCTGGCTTGTAAAATCTTCTCCAGTGAGGGCTTGGTGTGGGCAGTGTCTCCTGTTACTTAAATCTAAGGCCTGGCCACAGGGAACCCTGCTCAGTGGGGTGGACACAGCAGGGCCGAAGCTGACAGAGTCCACTGGAGAGCTGTCTCCCCATCTCCACGCTGCTCCTGCTGTCCAGTGCTCTCCTGTCTGCATGGCAAGGGAGCACTGGACCAGGCTGTCAGGGCTTTCCAGAGCCTGTTTCTCTTGAAACACACTTCACTTAGCATATATTTTTTTTAGCAAGATACCCATTCTAGCTTCTGCTGCCCATTCAGCAATTCTGCACATAGATATGGCTTTGCCGACTTGTGAGGCTGAGCTGGCTTTAAGAGAGGGAAAGGTAGTGTTGAGTTCTCCTGACTTGATTTCTCCCAGCTTGATTTCTTCCCCCTCCTCCTCTGCTGTCACTGGGTGTGGCACTAGGAAACCTCTGCCAAAAGTGTAGAAGGCATAAACTTGCACCTGCCAGGGTGGCAGGATTTGTCCAGGGTATCTTACTGCTATGCTGCAGCATCACCTCTGTGCTACATCTCTGCATAGCTTCAAAAAAAACCAAACCAGTTCATGACAGTGCTGTAGACCACTTCCAGCTGCTCTGGACCTTCTCTGGCCTAGGGAAAAGCAGGGACAAAGGAGTTCCTTCTGGTGGAAAATGCCACTTTGCTGGCCCTCAGCTAGCAGGCTGGAAGGACCATGAAGTCCGGAAGAGAAGGGGCAGGTGACTAGAAGGGGCTGACATGTCCCAGAATCAGCCACCCTGGACAGCACTCTGCTTGTCCTTAACTTATCACTCCATGCTCCCTCCCTCAGTGCCAGGAAAGGAGGTCCCTGCAGCTTGTACATCTCACCCTGGTGCAGAGCTCAAAAGTGAGCTCTGGAGCTTGGCTGCAGTCGTCCTGGTGTTTACAGTGACATACTTCTGGACCTTCTTCAGACTCAGAAATGAATTACACAGAGCAACCCTGCACACCTGAGGAACAGCTGTGCCACATCATTACTCCCTGGGATGACCAGGGTCCTCCCAAGGTACCTTGTTCATTTGAGCACTGCTGATCTTTTCCCGATATGCAGCCTTGATATGTATAACTCCCCATTTTCAGGGGTGACTGCAGGTGCTCCCAGGGCACAGAGTGAAGCCCAAAACTTCATGCTCTGTCCTTACCCATCTGCTGCAGGCCTGGCTGAACTTGCTGAAGATGTGCATCACCATATTCCACGCTGAACAGCTCTGGACACTGGAGCTGAACTCTTCGCCTGCCAGGGGGAGATTGCAGGCATCATCCCTCCTGTTTGAAAGCCAAAGGGAAGCTGCATTCTCACCTATCTAGCCCTTATGGCTCTTGGAGAAACAACAAGGACACAGAAGAACACTTCACTGCTGGGATCACTGCTGTGCTTTATAACCAGGCTATAAACTGACAGAGCACAGGGACCTGCTTTCTCTGCTTTGCAAGCTCTCACTGGTTGCTCATCAACCACAGCCCTCACAATGCGCTGACACTTTCCTGGGTGCTCCCAGCTACTGCCCAGTCTGGCAGCAGTATTTTCTCTTGGCATAAACTCTCCTAGGAAAAGGAAGAAACAGGGAAATGTTTGTCTAGGTTAGACCCAAACCAGCAGTCCACTGGAACTGCCCTGCCAGATTCAGCCCTTAGGGGAAGTTTTTTTTCTGCATGTGCTGCCTCTTCATAAACCATCTCCCCTTGCCACTGCGGTCTCATTTGCTGAAAAAGTGTGCATTGAAGCAAAGTTCAAATTCCAGAAGGGATTTCTCAAAGATCCTGGGTTTTACATACAGGCAGGACAGAAAACTGGGGTCTTTGGATGAAGCAAGAGTCCCAGAGTAACTCCACTTCTACAGACAAAATTACTTTATTGGGTCTGAATGTTACAAAAGAGTAAGCTAAAGAAACAGGATGGGTACAAGTAGCTCATGTGTTTCTGCTCGTTACTGAGCTGAGAGTGTTATCCCTTTTTTGTTGTGATGTGTAATTGCCAAGTTAGATCACTAGCTCTGCAGTGGGGTGTCAGCTTGGCTGGGTTACCTACTCTTTGTAGTACGTTTTGGATGTACATAAACCAGCTCCTGCTTTCAGCCTGGCCACCCAACCACCTGACTGTGACCCACATTACTGACTGCCAGAATGGATCAGGGCTCCGAGTACATCTAAGGCCTGTCTGGGCTCAGCAGCATTCTCACAGCTCAGCTGGGTGAGCCGAAACACCGTTGTGCCTGATCATGGCAAGTATGAGCCATGGGGAAAATAAAGTACATGAGGAACCAGCTTTTCTCTCCATCCCCAGACTCCTGTTGCACTGCAAATCTGTGTGACCTGGGGGTGGGAAGACACAAGTGACTACGTACCCTCCCTGGAAAGACCTTGTGTGAGCCAGGGACTGCACACAACCTGCTGGTTTCTGTCAGCTTAGGTTCAGGCCTGCCATTTCTGAATTCTGGAGGCTTTCCTGAGCTTCTGAGATTGTGCTATCTCTTGTGGAGAAAGTCATCTTATCACTCCCTAATGGCTGACAGTTGAACCTAAGCACCCATTTTATGAAGTCTGCACTCAAGGAACTTGAATCCAAAAGATGAGAAATTAAGCATTCTCCTGGAGCAACTGGCTGCTCGTGGCACAGACGGGCAAACTCTTTGCTGGGTAAAAAAGTGGATGGATGGCTCTGCCCAAAGAGCTGTGGTTAATGGAGTTAAATCCAGTTGGCGGCCGATCATAAGTGCTGCTCCCCAGAGCTCAGTTTTGGGGCCAGTTCTATTTAATATCTTTATCAATGATCTGGACAGTAGGATCGAGTGCACCCTCAGGAAGTTTGCGGGCGATACCAAGTTGGGCAAGAGCTGATGCTGCTGTGGTGGCAGTGAGACCACCAAAGCTGAGGTGGGCGTTGGGGACGAAGGCTGGGGCCTGCCGGCTGGGTGATGCTGCTGTCATGGCAGTGAGCACAGAGGACAGGTCACAATGGGAGCTGTGCCCAGGGGCAGCACCAGGCAGCCCCTTCTGCTGTTGGACTTGGGCGATCGGTGAGTGCAGCATGCAGGGGGGAAGGCTGGGCTGGATGGGGGACAGGGCAGATGGCCAGTGGGTTTCTAACCCGGAGTGAGAGCCGAGCCCCTCGGGGCAGGGCACAGTAACATCCTCGGGGCAGGGGACAGAGGTGCCTGGGGCTCCCGGTGCTGGCAGGTGCCCAGGGAGGCTTTGGGGATGTGCCGAGTGCCCACATCTCCACAGGACACTTGCATGTCAGGGGTGGGGCCCCGGGAGACTCGACTCTGCTGTCCCTTCCCTTTCACGGGGCACAGCGCAGCCAGGGGCTGGCCATCAGGGCGGCTTGGGCTGGGTGGGAGTGTTGATCTGCTTGAGGGTAGGAAGGCTGTGCAGAGGGACCTGGACAGGCTGGATCGATGGGCTGAGCCCAGCTGTATGAGGTTCAACAAGGCTCAGTGTCGGGTCCCGCGCTTGGATCGCAAAAACGCCATGCAACGCTCCAGGCTTGGGGAAGGGTGGCTGGAAAGCTGCCCGGCGGAAAAGGGCCTGGGGGTGCCGGTTGACAGCCAGCTGAATATGAGCCAGCAGTGTGCCCAGGTGGCCAAGAAGGCCACCAGCGTCCTGGCTTGTATCAGAACGAGTGTGGCCAGCAGGAGTAGAGAAGTGATCGAGCCCCTGTACTCGGCACTGGTGAGGCCGCACCTGGAATACCGCATTGAGTTTTGGGCCCTCTACACTACAAGAAAGACACTGAGGTGCTGGAGTGTGTCCAGAGAAGGGCAATGAAGCCAGTGAAGGGTCTAGAGCACAAGTCTTCTGTGGGGCGGCTGAGGGAACTGTGGCTGTTTAACCTGGAGAAAAGGAGTCTGAGGGGAGACCTTCTCGCTCTCTACAACTACCTGAAAGGAGGTTGTAGTGAGGTGGGTGTCGGTCTCTTCTCCCAAGTAACAAGCGATAGGGCAAGAGGAGATGGCCTCAAGTTGCACCAGTGGAGGTTTAGGTTGGATATTTGGAAAAATTTTGTCACTGAAAGGGTTGTCAAGCACTGTAAGAGGCTGCCCAGGGACGTGGTTGAGTCACTGTCCCTGGAGGTATTTAAAAGACTTGTAGGTGTGGTGCTTAGAGAGATGGCTTAGTGGTGGACTTGGCAGTGTTTGGTTAAGGGTTGGACTTGATGATCTTAAGCGCCTTTTCCAACCTCAAGGATTTGATGATTGTATGTTCCTTCCACTTGAGCGCCTCCTGCCCCACTCCCTCAGGTCCTCACCACCTCGAAAAGAGAGACTAAACGCAGAACGGCACTTTGGGGCATGCTCCCACTTACTGACATGCCCTCCCTCTCTGTGCCTCCAGAAGGCTTTTCACAGGAGGCACATCGCGTGTATGGCTCTGCATGTGCCGAGCTAATGGAAACATGGCACCCACATCAGCCTTGGCACATACGCAGGAAGGCTAAAGAAAGATTTTGAGGTGTCTGGATCTCAAGGCATGCACTCACGCAGTACAGGCCACGTTTCTGGGAGGCATGATCCGCAGCGGAGCGCTCCAGCACGGTGTACAGGGCGCTCTCCTGAACAGGGGAAACGTCAGTGGAGCAGAGAGACAGGGGCCCTGGCACGGCCTCTTGTTGTGGTTTAGCCCCAGTCAGCAACCCAGCACCACGCAGTCACTCGCTCACTCCCCCCTGGTGGGATGGGGGAGAGAATCGGAAGAGTAAAAGTAAGCCAGCTCATGGGTTGAGATAAAGACAGTTTAATAGGTAAAGCAAAAGCTGCATGCGGAAGCAAAACAAAGCAAGGAATTCATTCACTGCTTCCCATGGGCAGGCAGGTGCTCAGCCATCTCCAGGGAAGCAGGGCTCCATCACGCGTAACGGTTACTTGGGAAGACAAACGCCATAACTCCGAATGTCCCCCCCCTTCCTAATTCTTCCCCAGCTTGATATACTGAGCATGATGTCATATGGTATAGGACATCCCGTTGGTCAGTTGGGGTCAGCCGTCCCGGCTGTGTCCCCTCCCAGCTTCTTGTACACCTGGCAGGGCATGGGGAGCGGAAAAAGTCCTTGACCAGTGTAAGCGCTGCTTAGCAACAACTAAAACACCTCCACATTATCACCCCTGTTTCACAGAATCACAGAATCACAGAATGGTAGGGGTTGGAAGGGACCTCTGGAGATCACCTTGTCCAACCCCCCTGCTTGAGCAGGCACACCTAGAGCAGGGGGCACAGCAACGCACCGAGGCGGGTTTTGAAAGTCTCCAGGGAAGGAGACTCCAACCTCCCTGGGCAGCCTGTTCCACTGCTCCATCACCCTCACAGTAAAGAAGATTTTTCTCATATTGAGGTGGAACATCATATGCTCCAACTTGAGCCCATTGCCCCTTGTCCTGTCATTGGGCACTATTGAAAAGAGCCCGGTCCCATCATCCTGACACCCACAAATCCAGCACAAACCCAAAACACAGCCCCATACTAGCTACTACAAAGAAAATTAACTCTATCCCAGCTGAAACCAGGACACCACTCCACCCCCTTGCTTGCCCTTGCCAGGGGCAAGTTGGTAGCCAGAGACAGGAGCCGCAGGATCTTTTCCACTTGCACCAGGGACGCGGTTTGCGTCTTGCTGGATCGTCAGGGCTTGCAGGGCTAGGTCCAAGAAGGAACCCAGGAGGAGAAAAGGGAGGAGGAGTTGTGTCCCTGCCCAAGGGCTCATAGCTCTTCTTTTCAAGACAACATACAGCTAGACCACCTGGCCCAGAAAACTTTGCACTTCCCTACGTAAGTCAGGGACATCCACCTACAGTCCCCGTTTTCATCTTAATTACGGTTGTGGGGGGGTGTCTGCCCGCTTTGTCAAGAGAGCCCCTGGGAGCTCGCTCCTGCTGGGCAGGTTTGTCCTTGGTGTGATGGCCAGGACCCACTGAGGTGGGCGTTGGGGACGAAGGCTGGGGCCTGCCGGCTGGGTGATGCTGCTGTCATGGCAGTGAGCACAGAGGACAGGTCACAATGGGAGCTGTGCCCAGGGGCAGCACCAGGCAGCCCCTTCTGCTGTTGGACTTGGGCGATCGGTGGGTGCAGCATGCAGGGGGGAAGGCTGGGCTGGATGGGGGACAGGGCAGATGGCCAGTGGGTTTCTAACCCGGAGTGAGAGCCGAGCCCCTCGGGGCAGGGCACGGTACCATCCTCGGGGCAGGGGACAGAGGTGCTCGGGGCTCGCGGTGCTGGCAGGTGCCCAGGGAGGCTTTGGGGATGTGCCGAGTGCCCACATCTCCACAGGACACTTGCATGTCAGGGGTGGGGCCCCGGGAGACTCGACTCTGCTGTCCCTTCCCTTTCACGGGGCACAGCGCAGCCAGGGGCTGGCCATCAGGGCGGCTTGGGCAGGGTGGGCCCCACGCTGTCTCCAGCCAGGGCCCGCGGCCCCTTCAAGCCTGTCGACACCAGTGCCCAAACGCTTTCCTGGCACAGCCCGTCGCGCCCATCCGTGCGGTGCTCAGAAGCGCTGCCCTTGCTCCCTCCCGCCTCCCTCACCCCCTCTCCCAGCTTCAGGTGCCTCATGCCCCGCTCCCCCAGCCCCGTCCTCCCTCCCAGCCAGCCCTGCTGAGCTCCCTGTTCTCCCACCTCCTCCAGGCCATGGCTGTGGCAATCGCCCTCGTTCTGTCTCTGCTGGCCATCCAGCATGGGCTGAAGCACAGTGACCAGACAGAAGTGGCCACGGCCAAGCGGATGCAGCAGCGTGAGGAGTATCTGCATCAGGAGATGACTCGGCTGCTGCGGGAGATTGAGCAGAGCAGGGGCACGGAGGAAGCCACGCTCCGTTCTGTGTTGCAGCACCGGCTGTTCCAGACTATTGTAGGAATCGCGTCCCTGTTGGCTGCGTTCCGCTGGCTGACCATGGAGATAGCGCTTGCCGTCAACAGATACAGTCAGGAGGACGGCTCCTGCAGTGACGAGGATGACGTGCAGGAGGAGGAAGCCCTCGATGGCGCACACGCTGTTGTCAGGCCTTTGGCTGTGTCCACCCCATGGGCAGCGCAGGGCCTGCCCGACACGTGCCAGGTGCTGAAGGAGCTGATGGGTGACCTCCTTGGTGTCTGCCAAGTGCTTGGCAAGAAGACTTTCATGCCACAGATGCAGCCAGCCATTGGGATGGACGACACCTACGAAGCCTGGAGCGTCCACGAGAACAGCATCGCCTACCACCTGCTTGTGTTCCTGCAGCCGCCCCCCGGGCATCGTTTCAGCCTGGAGCTGCACACCACAGGGCAGCTGCCAGCAAGGCACTCCAGCATCCGTGTGGCGCTGGAGTGCATCTGCTCGAGGGAGCAGCTGCTGGGGGATCCTTTGTGCTTTCTCCACCACGCTGACGACACGCTGCAGAGGGACCAGATCTCATGCCTCCTACGCACCCTCTGCACGGGCTCCTGCTTAGATGTGGAGAAAATCGCCTGCTGGGTCCAAGCGTTGGTGAGATCAGCCTGGCTGCTTTTGCCTCAGTCGCACCACTGCCAGCTGATGGTGCTGCCCTCCTCCCAGTCCTGCAAGTTCCAGCTGACAAGCGCCTCCAAGATAAACATCTTCGCTGAGATGACTTTTGCAGTGCAGCAAGGCACCTCAGGCGCCTACCTGAGACTTAAGTAGGCGGAGGCCAGCTTGACCAGCAGCACACCGCGGCCCGTGAACTGCGCTGTTGTCGAGATGCAGCTTTTCATGCTCGCGGCGAGGCACGCCCAGCAGGACAATTTCCACCTCAGTGGACTGCAGCTCGGCACCCATATCCTGGTGGTCACACACAGGCTTTTCCACCCATGCCTGTGACCCTGCGGACCTCTCCCTCTGGTGGGGCCCAGGTGACAATTTTGGACACTGGGACAGAGAATCTGCTCATCCCAGAGACTGCCTGGGGAGTTCTGTGCCGCAGAGCTGAGCAAACTAGGCATGGAGATGGCACCGCTCAAGAGGAGCTCGGCATAACCAGGGCTTGGGGAATCTCCTGCAGTCCAGCTGAAGATGGCATTGCAAGTGAGGCTCCTGTTACCACCTGTAACAGGATGGGGCTGCCCATCCTGTTGGAGAGAGCCGATCCCCTCTGGGACCCTTACGTGACGCAAAGATGACAATAAATCAGCTTGTTTTAACCAACCCTCTGCCTGTGAGTATCTGTGCAACACTTTGGTGGGGAACGTGGGCAGGTAGCAGGTTGCTACCTGCTCGGCTGCGGAAGAAGCGGGGTGGCTTTTTGAGATAAGTAGGTAGTACCAAAACAGAATGCCTCCCCTGACCCCTTTTTCTTTTCCAGTTTTCTGCTCTGCTTCCATTTTAAAGGGGAAGATGGCTCTGGGCAGGTCTACCTGATGGCAGGGAACAAGCGCAAGGGAGCCAAACATTTCTCAGTAGTGACAACAGGACAAGAACCAGTGGGCACAAATGAAGAAAGATGAAATTCTGTCTGAACACAGGAATGCACGTCCTTGCTCTGAGGGTGCTCTAACACTCACACAGGCTGCCCAGGGAGGGTGTGCAGTCTCCAACCTTCAGAAGCCATCTAGGCTCGGTCTTGGGCAGCCTGCTCTAGGTGGCTGTGCTTGAGCAGTTGGTGAGATCATCGCGGCTGCTTTTGTCTCAGTCGCACCACTGGTGTGAGGGGGCTCGCACCAGATCAACTTGCGGCAAATCCGCCTCTGGGAGCCGGACAGCATTGGCCCGGGGCGATCCCCTGCAGGGTGGACACCACGGTCTCCAAATGGTGATCTCTCTGCACAGGGAACAAGCACCACAAGCACAGAGTTAATTTGCTCTGCAGACCGTACAACCCTTGTTTTGGTTTTTTGGAATGATCCACCAACAGGGCCATATTTTCTCCCAAAATAGATTAATTCCTGCACTACCTCCCCCCACGTCCACACTTTCCTTCCCGACCGCTTATGTTATGGTCAGGGGTTATTATCCCTTCCAGAGTGGCTGCAGTTCTTTCTCCTTCGGAAGTATTTTGAATTTTCCCCTGTAATTGGATCCCAATGGGTTTCAGGGAGTCAGGGAGTCCCCGGATCAGGGGAGTCATCCTCTCTGGGCCTACGGGCATCATCATCGGGGAACTCTGGTTGGGCTTGAGCTCCCGATCATACATCATTTGGAGACAGGCCGCTTTCTGCATACTTTCCACTAATTGATCCACTGTACCTGTTATGGCAAGGGGATCTCCCCTCTCCAAAGGGTTCAGCCCTCTGGCCCAATACGCAGCCCTCTGGGTTAATGACCATGCGGCTTGGCGATTACCTGTAGTTAAGAACACACCCGGACCCCAATATCCTTCTGCTTCTTTCTCTGACAACAAAATTCCATCCCCCCTGACAGGGACACTCTCCACGCATATTCTGTCTCCGATTCCTTCGGAGTTCTTGCAAAGCCTTTTTTCAACTTTGCTAGTTCAGTTGCTGTAAATGGGACTTCTTTGGTGAGAACTTGAGGACGGTCATCGTTATTGTCCTCATACAAGTTCTCTGTTTTACCCAGTGGCTACATGTGAGGGAGCCTTTCTACAGTTGGCCTTGCCTTCTGCAAGCCTCCCTGAGGGTAAACTTGCTGTATCCCTTTCCCTGAAAGTTTCACCTCTACCTCCGCCAGTGTATCTGCTTCCCTCAGAAGTTGGTCCCTCAATTCTTCCTTCAGTATGGCATTTTGATTTCTCTCCTCCTGCAGCAATCGCTTGTTTTTTTCCAATTGTTCCTTCAGTTACTTTATGACCATCTGCAGTGAGTCTATTGTGACATTGGCTTGACAAAGCCTCTGCTTCCTATCTTCCACCACTGCTGCCAGACTCGCTCCAAGTACTGCGCAAATTGCAGCTTTTCCTTTCCCCGGTCTAACCCTAGCTTCCTTCTGCAGTACCCTTATCCTGTCTACTTCAGTCTGCGGTTGAAACCAATGTTTTTTCGCCCAATCTTGTCCCTGAGGTGAGGGGTGAGATCGGTGCGCCTCCAGAAGATCGTATAGCTTATCTATCCCTTCGGCCCTCTTCACCCTCAGGAGGTCACACCTTAATTGTGCACTTTCTGTTCTCCGAGAATCCTGTCCGTGACGCCAATTTAAAAAATGTCACGATCCACTGTTGGGTTCCACAGTTTGGCGTAAGTTGAGCCCCCTTGCTTTCTAACCAGCCTCAGATAATCCTGGGTGGCTAGGGGCGGCCGGGCTTAACTTCTGAGTGATGTTCAATTCAATGTGTTATCGTGACCAGGTTCGCTGTATTCTCGGGAACAGAATTAAGGCTCAGAACGGAGTCACGTGCCAAGTCACTTTATTTGGCCGCCAACAAGTACGCAAGAGAAAAGGAGAGAAAGAGTAAAAAAGGAAAAAGAGAGAGTTACAATAGCTACCACCACGGATCTGCGGCATCCCACCAGCCCAATGTATCTCCAGTCCGGTGGGGGAACGTCCCCACTGGTCTCTGCTGGTTCCGCCATTTGTAGCATTGTCCCGCTGCAGAGTCAATGAGCCCCACTCGGCAGTGGGGCGCATGTGCAGTATCGTCACTAGAGGGTGCTCCATGCTTCCAGAGGGTTCCAGGAAGCCCAAACCCCCTCCCCCTCTCCCTCCCCCTCCTCCCCCCCACCGTGTTGTAAGATGACCCTGGGGCCAGGCACATGTGCAGAGGACTGGGCCTGTGTGCTCAAAGGCAACAAGATATAAATATAGATATGTTCCTATTGGGTAGAACTTCCTCCGTTGCCGTCGTGGTGAAGCCTTGGTAGTCAAGCCATCCTGCCGACAATGCTGAGACAAGTTTCTAGTCCCTTACAGGGGTGGACACCACGGTCTCCCAGTGGTGAGCCCTCTGCACGGGGAACAAGCACCACAAGCGCAGAGTGGGGCTCTGGGCGCTCTGCTTGCTGCACCAGTGGGAGGCTTGGGCACGAGCTAATGCAGAGCAGCAGCTTGAGAGCTGGAGGCACGGCTAGGGCAGGCGCAGGAGGGAAGAGTGTCCTGCAGCACCAGGCACCTCCCCTCCTGCACCCCCTCATCACCATTTGGAAATAGAGCCTCTTTTGGAACACCGATCTCTCACCGGCACAGCAAGGACAGAGGCCCTGCCATGGAGAGGTCCCATCCTGCCACAGGGATATACACCATCACCCCCACGTCAGTGTCACAAAGGCACCAAGAGCACTGCCATGTCTACAGGCACAAAGGCCAGCACCAAGGGAGCCCATCCATCTTACAGCCTGGCAGAGCACCATTAGACCATTCACGGGCCACGTCACCTTCTCTCACACGTGCACGCTTTGAATCCCTTTGGGTGGCCTGCCTACAGTCACAGGCAGATAGGGCAAAGATAGGTCTAGGAAGGCTCCTGGAGTGTGTGGAAGATGATAACCTCCTGACACGGCTGGTGAGGGAGCCAACTGGGGAAGGCTCCCCGCTGGACACGTTGTTCACGAACAGAGAAGGGCTTGTGGGGGATGTGATGGCTGGATGCCGTCTTGGGCACAGCAATCATGAAATGATGCAGTTGTTGATTCTTGGAGAAGTAAGGAAGGGGGGGCCAGCAGAACTGCCACCTTGGGCTTCCGGAGGGCAGACTTGGGCCTGCTTAGGGGCCTGGTTGACAGAGTCCCTCGGGAGGCAGGCCTGAAGGGCAAAGGGGGCCAGGAAGGCTGGACATTCTTCAAGGAGGAGCTCCGAAAGGCACCGGAGCAGGCCGTCCCCGTGTGCCGAAAGACGAGCCGTCGAGGGAGAAGACCGGTCTGGTGGAACAGAGAGCTTTGGCTGGAACTCAGGAAAAAAGCCCAGAGTGTTTATGTCCTTTGGCAGAAGGGGCAGGCCACTCAGGAGGACTACAAGGATGTTGTGAGGTTATGCAGGAAGAAAAGTAGAAGGGCCAAAGCCCAGCTACAACTTAATCTGGCTACTGCTGTAAAAGACAATAAAAATGAATTCTATAAATACATGAGCAACAAAAGGAGGGCCAAGGAGAACCTCCATCCTTTATTGGATGCAGGAGGAAACAGAGTGACAAAGGATGAGGAAAAGGCTGAGGTACTTAATGCCTTCTTTGCCTCAGCCTTTAAGAGTAAGGCAGGTGTTCTCTGGGTACCCAGCCTCCTGAGCTGGAAGGCAGGGGTGGGGAGCAGAAGGAAGCCCCCATAATCCAAGGGGAAACGGTTAGCAGCCTGCTAGAGCACTTGGACACCAACAAATCTATGGGGCTGGATGGGACCCGCCCAAGGGGACCGAGGGAGCTGGTGAACGTGCTCACCAAGGCACTTTCCATCATTTATCAGCAGTCCTGGCTAACTGGGGAGGTCCCAGTTGACTGGAGGTTAGCAAACATGTCACCCAGCTACAAGAAGGGCCGGAAGGAGGATTTGGGGAACTACAGGCCTGTCAGCCCGACCTCGGTACCAGGGAAGGTTATGGAGCAGATCATAGTGAGTGTCATCACGCAGCACGTACAGGACAACCAGGCGATGAGGCCCAGTCAGCAAGGGGCCATGAACGGCAGGTCCTGCTTGACTAATGTGGCCTCCTTCTATGACAAGGTGACCCACTTAGGAGATGAGGGAAAGGCCGTGGATGTTGTCTACCTAGACTTTAGTAAAGCCTTTGGCACCATTTCCCACAGCATTCCTCTGCAGCAACTGGCTGCTCGTGGCATGGACAGGCGTACTCTTCACTGGGTAAAAAAATGGCTGGATGGCTGGGCCCAAAGAGCTGTGGTGGATGGAGTTAAATCCAGTTGGCGGCCGATCATAAGTGCTGCTCCCCAGGCTCAGTAGCGGGGCCAGTTCTGTTTAGTATCTTTATCAATGATCTGGGCGGTAGGATCGAGTGCACCCTCAGGAAGTTTGCAGGTGACACCAAGTTGGGTGGGAGAGTTGATCTGCTTGAGGGTAGGAAGGCTGTGCAGAGGGACCTGGACAGGCTGGATCGATGGGCCGAGCCCAGTTGTATGAGGTTCAACAAGGCTCAGTGTCGGGTCCCGCGCTTGGATCGCAACAACGCCATGCAACGCTCCAGGCTTGGGGAAGGGTGGCTGGAAAGCTGCCCGGCGGAAAAGGGCCTGGGGGTGCCGGTTGACAGCCAGCTGAATATGAGCCAGCAGTGTGCCCAGGTGGCCAAGAAGGCCACCAGCGTCCTGGCTTGTATCAGAACGAGTGTGGCCAGCAGGAGTAGAGAAGTGATCGAGCCCCTGTACTCGGCACTGGTGAGGCCGCACCTGGAATACCGCATTGAGTTTTGGGCCCTCTACACTACAAGAAAGACACTGAGGTGCTGGAGTGTGTCCAGAGAAGGGCAATGAAGCCAGTGAAGGGTCTAGAGCACAAGTCTTCTGTGGGGCGGCTGAGGGAACTGTGGCTGTTTAACCTGGAGAAAAGGAGTCTGAGGGGAGACCTTCTCGCTCTCTACAACTACCTGAAAGGAGGTTGTAGTGAGGTGGGTGTCGGTCTCTTCTCCCAAGTAACAAGCGATAGGGCAAGAGGAGATGGCCTCAAGTTGCACCAGTGGAGGTTTGGGTTGGATATTTGGAAAAATTTTGTCACTGAAAGGGTTGTCAAGCACTGTAAGAGACTGCCCAGGGACGTGGTTGAGTCACTGTCCCTGGAGGTATTTAAAAGACTTGTAGGTGTGGTGCTTAGAGAGATGGCTTAGTGGTGGACTTGGCAGTGTTTGGTTAAGGGTTGGACTTGATGATCTTAAGCGCCTTTTCCAACCTCAAGGATTTGATGATTCTATGTTCCTTCCCCTTGAGTGCCTACTGCCCCACTCCCTCAGGTCCTCACCACCTTGAAAAGAGAGACTAAACGCAGAACGGCACTTTGGGGCATGCTCCCACTTACTGACATGCCCTCCCTCTCTGTGCCTCCAGAAGGCTTTTCACAGGAGGCACATCGCGTGTATGGCTCTGCATGTGCCGAGCTAATGGAAACATGGCACCCGCATCAGCCTTGGCACATACGCAGGAAGGCTAAAGAAAGATTTTGGGGTGTCTGGATCTCAAGGCATGCACTCACGCAGTACAGGCCACGTTTCTGGGAGGCATGATCCGCAGCGGAGCGCTCCAGCACGGTGTACAGGGCGCTCTCCTGAACAGGGGAAACGTCAGTGGAGCAGAGAGACAGGGGCCCTGGCACGGCCTCTTGTCGTGGTTTAGCCCCAGCCAGCAACCCAGCACCACGCAGTCACTCGCTCACTCCCCCCTGGTGGGATGGGGGAGAGAATCGGAAGAGTAAAAGTAAGCCAGCTCATGGGCTGAGATAAAGACAGTTTAATAGGTAAAGCAAAAGCTGCATGCGGAAGCAAAACGAAGCAAGGAATTCATTCATTGCTTCCCATGGGCAGGCAGGTGCTCAGCCATCTCCAGGGAAGCAGGGCTCCATCACGCGTAACGGTTACTTGGGAAGACAAACGCCATAACTCCGAATGTCCCCCCCTTCCTCCTTCTTCCCCGAGCTTGATATACTGAGCATGATGTCATATGGTATAGAACATCCCGTTGGTCAGTTGGGGTCAGCCGTCCCGGCTGTGTCCCCTCCCAGCTTCTTGTACACCTGGCAGGGCATGGGGAGCGGAAAAAGTCCTTGACCAGTGTAAGCGCTGCTTAGCAACAACTAAAACACCTCCGCATTATCACCCCTGTTTCACAGAATCACAGAATCACAGAATGGTAGGGGTTGGAAGGGACCTCTGGAGATCACCTTGTCCAACCCCCCTGCTTGAGCAGGCACACCTAGAGCAGGGGGCACAGCAATGCACCGAGGCGGGTTTTGAAAGTCTCCAGGGAAGGAGACTCCAACCTCCCTGGGCAGCCTGTTCCACTGCTCCATCACCCTCACAGTAAAGAAGATTTTTCTCATATTGAGGTGGAACATCATATGCTCCAACTTGAGCCCATTGCCCCTTGTCCTGTCATTGAGCACTATTGAAAAGAGCCCGGTCCCATCATCCTGACACCCACAAATCCAGCACAAACCCAAAACACAGCCCCATACTAGCTACTACAAAGAAAATTAACTCTATCCCAGCTGAAACCAGGACACCACTCCACCCCCTTGCTTGCCCTTGCCAGGGGCAAGTTGGTAGCCAGAGACAGGAGCCGCAGGATCTTTTCCACTTGCACCAGGGACACGGTTTGCGTCTTGCTGGATCGTCAGGGCTTGCAGGGCTAGGTCCAAGAAGGAACCCAGGAGGAGAAGAGGGAGGAGGAGTTGTGTCCCTGCCCAAGGGCTCATAGCTCTTCTTTTCAAGACAACATACAGCTAGACCACCTGGCCCAGAAAACTTTGCACTTCCCTACGTAAGTCAGGGACATCCACCTACAGTCCCCGTTTTCATCTTAATTACGGTTGTGGGGGGGTGTCTGCCCGCTTTGTCAAGAGAGCCCCTGGGAGCTCGCTCCTGCTGGGCAGGTTTGTCCTTGGTGTGATGGCCAGGACCCACTGAGGTGGGCGTTGGGGACGAAGGCTGGGGCCTGCCGGCTGGGTGATGCTGCTGTCATGGCAGTGAGCACAGAGGACAGGTCACAATGGGAGCTGTGCCCAGGGGCAGCACCAGGCAGCCCCTTCTGCTGTTGGACTTGGGCGATCGGTGGGTGCAGCATGCAGGGGGGAAGGCTGGGCTGGATGGGGGACAGGGCAGATGGCCAGTGGGTTTCTAACCCGGAGTGAGAGCCGAGCCCCTCGGGGCAGGGCACGGTACCATCCTCGGGGCAGGGGACAGAGGTGCTCGGGGCTCGCGGTGCTGGCAGGTGCCCAGGGAGGCTTTGGGGATGTGCCGAGTGCCCACATCTCCACAGGACACTTGCATGTCAGGGGTGGGGCCCCGGGAGACTCGACTCTGCTGTCCCTTCCCTTTCACGGGGCACAGCGCAGCCAGGGGCTGGCCATCAGGGCGGCTTGGGCAGGGTGGGCCCCACGCTGTCTCCAGCCAGGGCCCGCAGCCCCTTCAAGCCTGTCGACACCAGTGCCCAAACGCTTTCCTGGCACAGCCCGTCGCGCCCATCCGTGCGGTGCTCAGAAGCGCTGCCCTTGCTCCCTCCCGCCTCCCTCACCCCCTCTCCCAGCTTCAGGTGCCTCATGCCCCGCTCCCCCAGCCCCGTCCTCCCTCCCAGCCAGCCCTGCTGAGCTCCCTGTTCTCCCACCTCCTCCAGGCCATGGCTGTGGCAATCGCCCTCGTTCTGTCTCTGCTGGCCATCCAGCATGGGCTGAAGCACAGTGACCAGACAGAAGTGGCCACGGCCAAGCGGATGCAGCAGCGTGAGGAGTATCTGCATCAGGAGATGACTCGGCTGCTGCGGGAGATTGAGCAGAGCAGGGGCACGGAGGAAGCCACGCTCCGTTCTGTGTTGCAGCACCGGCTGTTCCAGACTATTGTAGGAATCGCGTCCCTGTTGGCTGCGTTCCGCTGGCTGACCATGGAGATAGCGCTTGCCGTCAACAGATACAGTCAGGAGGACGGCTCCTGCAGTGACGAGGATGACGTGCAGGAGGAGGAAGCCCTCGATGGCGCACACGCTGTTGTCAGGCCTTTGGCTGTGTCCACCCCATGGGCAGCGCAGGGCCTGCCCGACACGTGCCAGGTGCTGAAGGAGCTGATGGGTGACCTCCTTGGTGTCTGCCAAGTGCTTGGCAAGAAGACTTTCATGCCACAGATGCAGCCAGCCATTGGGATGGACGACACCTACGAAGCCTGGAGCGTCCACGAGAACAGCATCGCCTACCACCTGCTTGTGTTCCTGCAGCCGCCCCCCGGGCATCGTTTCAGCCTGGAGCTGCACACCACAGGGCAGCTGCCAGCAAGGCACTCCAGCATCCGTGTGGCGCTGGAGTGCATCTGCTCGAGGGAGCAGCTGCTGGGGGATCCTTTGTGCTTTCTCCACCACGCTGACGACACGCTGCAGAGGGACCAGATCTCATGCCTCCTACGCACCCTCTGCACGGGCTCCTGCTTAGATGTGGAGAAAATCGCCTGCTGGGTCCAAGCGTTGGTGAGATCAGCCTGGCTGCTTTTGCCTCAGTCGCACCACTGCCAGCTGATGGTGCTGCCCTCCTCCCAGTCCTGCAAGTTCCAGCTGACAAGCGCCTCCAAGATAAACATCTTCGCTGAGATGACTTTTGCAGTGCAGCAAGGCACCTCAGGCGCCTACCTGAGACTTAAGTAGGCAGAGGCCAGCTTGACCAGCAGCACACCGCGGCCCGTGAACTGCGCTGTTGTCGAGATGCAGCTTTTCATGCTCGCGGCGAGGCACGCCCAGCAGGACAATTTCCACCTCAGTGGACTGCAGCTCGGCACCCATATCCTGGTGGTCACACACAGGCTTTTCCACCCATGCCTGTGACCCTGCGGACCTCTCCCTCTGGTGGGGCCCAGGTGACAATTTTGGACACTGGGACAGAGAATCTGCTCATCCCAGAGACTGCCTGGGGAGTTCTGTGCCGCAGAGCTGAGCAAACTAGGCATGGAGATGGCACCGCTCAAGAGGAGCTCAGCATAACCAGGGCTTGGGGAATCTCCTGCAGTCCAGCTGAAGATGGCATTGCAAGTGAGGCTCCTGTTACCACCTGTAACAGGATGGGGCCGCCCATCCTGTTGGAGAGAGCCGATCCCCTCTGGGACCCTTACGTGACGCAAAGATGACAATAAATCAGCTTGTTTTAACCAACCCTCTGCCTGTGAGTATCTGTGCAACACTTTGGTGGGGAACGTGGGCAGGTAGCAGGTTGCTACCTGCTCGGCTGCGGAAGAAGCGGGGTGGCTTTTTGAGATAAGTAGGTAGTACCAAAACAGAATGCCTCCCCTGACCCCTTTTTCTTTTCCAGTTTTCTGCTCTGCTTCCATTTTAAAGGGGAAGATGGCTCTGGGCAGGTCTACCTGATGGCAGGGAACAAGCGCAAGGGAGCCAAACATTTCTCAGTAGTGACAACAGGACAAGAACCAGTGGGCACAAATGAAGAAAGATGAAATTCTGTCTGAACACAGGAATGCACGTCCTTGCTCTGAGGGTGCTCTAACACTCACACAGGCTGCCCAGGGAGGGTGTGCAGTCTCCAACCTTCAGAAGCCATCTAGGCTCGGTCTTGGGCAGCCTGCTCTAGGTGGCTGTGCTTGAGCAGTTGGTGAGATCATCGCGGCTGCTTTTGTCTCAGTCGCACCACTGGTGTGAGGGGGCTCGCACCAGATCAACTTGCGGCAAATCCGCCTCTGGGAGCCGGACAGCATTGGCCCGGGGCGATCCCCTGCAGGGTGGACACCACGGTCTCCAAATGGTGATCTCTCTGCACAGGGAACAAGCACCACAAGCACAGAGTTAATTTGCTCTGCAGACCGTACAACCCTTGTTTTGGTTTTTTGGAATGATCCACCAACAGGGCCATATTTTCTCCCAAAATAGATTAATTCCTGCACTACCTCCCCCCACGTCCACACTTTCCTTCCCGACCGCTTATGTTATGGTCAGGGGTTATTATCCCTTCCAGAGTGGCTGCAGTTCTTTCTCCTTCGGAAGTATTTTGAATTTTCCCCTGTAATTGGATCCCAATGGGTTTCAGGGAGTCAGGGAGTCCCCGGATCAGGGGAGTCATCCTCTCTGGGTCTACGGGCATCATCATCGGGGAACTCTGGTTGGGCTTGAGCTCCCGATCATACATCATTTGGAGACAGGCCGCTTTCTGCACACTTTCCACTAATTGATCCACTGTACCTGTTATGGCAAGGGGATCTCCCCTCTCCAAAGGGTTCAGCCCTCTGGCCCAATACGCAGCCCTCTGGGTTAATGACCATGCGGCTTGGCGATTACCTGTAGTTAAGAACACACCCGGACCCCAATATCCTTCTGCTTCTTTCTCTGACAACAAAATTCCATCCCCCCTGACAGGGACACTCTCCACGCATATTCTGTCTCCGATTCCTTCGGAGTTCTTGCAAAGCCTTTTTTCAACTTTGCTAGTTCAGTTGCTGTAAATGGGACTTCTTTGGTGAGAACTTGAGGACGGTCATCGTTATTGTCCCCATACAAGTTCTCTGTTTTACCCAGTGGCTACATGTGAGGGAGCCTTTCTACAGTTGGCCTTGCCTTCTGCAAGCCTCCCTGAGGGTAAACTTGCTGTATCCCTTTCCCTGAAAGTTTCACCTCTACCTCCGCCAGTGTATCTGCTTCCCTCAGAAGTTGGTCCCTCAATTCTTCCTTCAGTATGGCATTTTGATTTCTCTCCTCCTGCAACAATCGCTTGTTTTTTTCCAATTGTTCCTTCAGTTACTTTATGACCATCTGCAGTGAGTCTATTGTGACATTGGCTTGACAAAGCCTCTGCTTCCTATCTTCCACCACTGCTGCCAGACTCGCTCCAAGTACTGCGCAAATTGCAGCTTTTCCTTTCCCCGGTCTAACCCTAGCTTCCTTCTGCAGTACCCTTATCCTGTCTACTACAGTCTGCGGTTGAAACCAATGTTTTTTCGCCCAATCTTGTCCCTGAGGTGAGGGGTGAGATCGGTGCGCCTCCAAAAGATCGTATAGCTTATCTATCCCTTCGGCCCTCTTCACCCTCAGGAGGTCACACCTTAATTGTGCACTTTCTGTTCTCCGAGAATCCTGTCCGTGACGCCAATTTAAAAAATGTCGCGATCCACTGTTGGGTTCCACAGTTTGGCGTAAGTTGAGCCCCCTTGCTTTCTAACCAGCCTCAGATAATCCTGGGTGGCTAGGGGCGGCTGGGCTTAACTTCTGAGTGATGTTCAATTCAATGTGTTATCGTGACCAGGTTCGCTGTATTCTCGGGAACAGAATTAAGGCTCAGAACGGAGTCACGTGCCAAGTCACTTTATTTGGCCGCCAACAAGTACGCAAGAGAAAAGGAGAGAAAGAGTAAAAAAGGAAAAAGAGAGAGTTACAATAGCTACCACCACGGATCTGCGGCATCCCACCAGCCCAATGTATCTCCAGTCCAGTGGGGGAACGTCCCCACTGGTCTCTGCTGGTTCCGCCATTTGTAGCATTGTCCCGCTGCAGAGTCAATGAGCCCCACTCGGCAGTGGGGCGCATGTGCAGTATCGTCACTAGAGGGTGCTCCATGCTTCCAGAGGGTTCCAGGAAGCCCAAACCCCCTCCCCCTCTCCCTCCCCCTCCTCCCCCCCACCGTGTTGTAAGATGACCCTGGGGCCAGGCACATGTGCAGAGGACTGGGCCTGTGTGCTCAAAGGCAACAAGATATAAATATAGATATGTTCCTATTGGGTAGAACTTCCTCCGTTGCCGTCGTGGTGAAGCCTTGGTAGTCAAGCCATCCTGCCGACAATGCTGAGACAAGTTTCTAGTCCCTTACAGGGGTGGACACCACGGTCTCCCAGTGGTGAGCCCTCTGCACAGGGAACAAGCACCACAAGCGCAGAGTGGGGCTCTGGGCGCTCTGCTTGCTGCACCAGTGGGAGGCTTGGGCACGAGCTAATGCAGAGCAGCAGCTTGAGAGCTGGAGGCACGGCTAGGGCAGGCGCAGGAGGGAAGAGTGTCCTGCAGCACCAGGCACCTCCCCTCCTGCACCCCCTCATCACCATTTGGAAATAGAGCCTCTTTTGGAACACCGATCTCTCACCGGCACAGCAAGGACAGAGGCCCTGCCATGGAGAGGTCCCATCCTGCCACAGGGATATACACCATCACCCCCACGTCAGTGTCACAAAGGCACCAAGAGCACTGCCATGTCTACAGGCACAAAGGCCAGCACCAAGGGAGCCCATCCATCTTACAGCCTGGCAGAGCACCATTAGACCATTCACGGGCCACGTCACCTTCTCTCACACGTGCACGCTTTGAATCCCTTTGGGTGGCCTGCCTACAGTCACAGGCAGATAGGGCAAAGATAGGTCTAGGAAGGTTCCTGGAGTGTGTGGAAGATGATAACCTCCTGACACGGCTGGTGAGGGAGCCAACTGGGGAAGGCTCCCCGCTGGACACGTTGTTCACGAACAGAGAAGGGCTTGTGGGGGATGTGATGGCTGGAGGCCGTCTTGGGCACAGCAATCATGAAATGATGCAGTTGTTGATTCTTGGAGAAGTAAGGAAGGGGGGGCCAGCAGAACCGCCACCTTGGGCTTCCGGAGGGCAGACTTGGGCCTGCTTAGGGGGCTGGTTGACAGAGTCCCTCGGGAGGCAGGCCTGAAGGGCAAAGAGGGCCAGGAAGGCTGGACATTCTTCAAGGAGGAGCTCCGAAAGGCACCGGAGCAGGCCGTCCCCATGTGCCGAAAGACGAGCCGGCGAGGGAGAAGACCGGTCTGGTGGAACAGAGAGCTTTGGCTGGAACTCAGGAAAAAAGCCCAGAGTGTTTATGTCCTTTGGCAGAAGGGGCAGGCCACTCAGGAGGACTACAAGGATGTTGTGAGGTTATGCAGGAAGAAAAGTAGAAGGGCCAAAGCCCAGCTACAACTTAATCTGGCTACTGCTGTAAAAGACAATAAAAATGAATTCTATAAATACATGAGCAACAAAAGGAGGGCCAAGGAGAACCTCCATCCTTTATTGGATGCAGGAGGAAACAGAGTGACAAAGGATGAGGAAAAGGCTGAGGTACTTAATGCCTTCTTTGCCTCAGCCTTTAAGAGTAAGGCAGGTGTTCTCTGGGTACCCAGCCCCCTGAGCTGGAAGGCAGGGGTGGGGAGCAGAAGGAAGCCCCCATAATCCAAGGGGAAACGGTTAGCAGCCTGCTAGAGCACTTGGACACCAACAAATCTATGGGGCTGGATGGGACCCGCCCAAGGAGACCGAGGGAGCTGGTGAACGTGCTCACCAAGGCACTTTCCATCATTTATCAGCAGTCCTGGCTAACTGGGGAGGTCCCAGTTGACTGGAGGTTAGCAAACATGTCACCCAGCTACAAGAAGGGCCGGAAGGAGGATTTGGGGAACTACAGGCCTGTCAGCCCGACCTCGGTACCAGGGAAGGTTATGGAGCAGATCATAGTGAGTGCCATCACGCAGCACGTACAGGACAACCAGGCGATGAGGCCCAGTCAGCAAGGGGCCATGAACGGCAGGTCCTGCTTGACTAATGTGGCCTCCTTCTATGACAAGGTGACCCACTTAGGAGATGAGGGAAAGGCCGTGGATGTTGTCTACCTAGACTTTAGTAAAGCCTTTGGCACCATTTCCCACAGCATTCCTCTGCAGCAACTGGCTGCTCGTGGCATGGACAGGCGTACTCTTCACTGGGTAAAAAAATGGCTGGATGGCTGGGCCCAAAGAGCTGTGGTGGATGGAGTTAAATCCAGTTGGCGGCCGATCATAAGTGCTGCTCCCCAGGCTCAGTAGCGGGGCCAGTTCTGTTTAGTATCTTTATCAATGATCTGGGCGGTAGGATCGAGTGCACCCTCAGGAAGTTTGCAGGTGACACCAAGCTGGGTGGGAGTGTTGATCTGCTTGAGGGTAGGAAGGCTGTGCAGAGGGACCTGGACAGGCTGGATCGATGGGCTGAGCCCAGCTGTATGAGGTTCAACAAGGCTCAGTGTCGGGTCCCGCGCTTGGATCGCAAAAACGCCATGCAACGCTCCAGGCTTGGGGAAGGGTGGCTGGAAAGCTGCCCGGCGGAAAAGGGCCTGGGGGTGCCGGTTGACAGCCAGCTGAATATGAGCCAGCAGTGTGCCCAGGTGGCCAAGAAGGCCACCAGCGTCCTGGCTTGTATCAGAACGAGTGTGGCCAGCAGGAGTAGAGGAGTGATCAACCCCTGTACTCGGCACTGGTGAGGCCGCACCTGGAATACCGCATTGAGTTTTGGGCCCTCTACACTACAAGAAAGACACTGAGGTGCTGGAGTGTGTCCAGAGAAGGGCAATGAAGCCAGTGAAGGGTCTAGAGCACAAGTCTTCTGTGGGGCGGCTGAGGGAACTGTGGCTGTTTAACCTGGAGAAAAGGAGTCTGAGGGGAGACCTTCTCGCTCTCTACAACTACCTGAAAGGAGGTTGTAGTGAGGTGGGTGTCGGTCTCTTCTCCCAAGTAACAAGCGATAGGGCAAGAGGAGATGGCCTCAAGTTGCACCAGTGGAGGTTTGGGTTGGATATTTGGAAAAATTTTGTCACTGAAAGGGTTGTCAAGCACTGTAAGAGACTGCCCAGGGACGTGGTTGAGTCACTGTCCCTGGAGGTATTTAAAAGACTTGTAGGTGTGGTGCTTAGAGAGATGGCTTAGTGGTGGACTTGGCAGTGTTTGGTTAAGGGTTGGACTTGATGATCTTAAGCGCCTTTTCCAACCTCAAGGATTTGATGATTCTATGTTCCTTCCACTTGAGTGCCTCCTGCCCCACTCCCTCAGGTCCTCACCACCTCGAAAAGAGAGACTAAACGCAGAACGGCACTTTGGGGCATGCTCCCACTTACTGACATGCCCTCCCTCTCTGTGCCTCCAGAAGGCTTTTCACAGGAGGCACATCACGTGTATGGCTCTGCATGTGCCGAGCTAATGGAAACATGGCACCCGCATCAGCCTTGGCACATACGCAGCAAGGCTAAAGAAAGATTTTGGGGTGTCTGGATCTCAAGGCATGCACTCACGCAGTACAGGCCACGTTTCTGGGAGGCATGATCCGCAGCGGAGCGCTCCAGCACGGTGTACAGGGCGCTCTCCTGAACAGGGGAAACGTCAGTGGAGCAGAGAGACAGGGGCCCTGGCACGGCCTCTTGTCGTGGTTTAGCCCCAGCCAGCAACCCAGCACCACGCAGTCACTCGCTCACTCCCCCCTGGTGGGATGGGGGAGAGAATCGGAAGAGTAAAAGTAAGCCAGCTCATGGGCTGAGATAAAGACAGTTTAATAGGTAAAGCAAAAGCTGCATGCGGAAGCAAAACGAAGCAAGGAATTCATTCATTGCTTCCCATGGGCAGGCAGGTGCTCAGCCATCTCCAGGGAAGCAGGGCTCCATCACGCGTAACGGTTACTTGGGAAGACAAACGCCATAACTCCGAATGTCCCCCCCTTCCTCCTTCTTCCCCGAGCTTGATATACTGAGCATGATGTCATATGGTATAGAACATCCCGTCGGTCAGTTGGGGTCAGCCGTCCCGGCTGTGTCCCCTCCCAGCTTCTTGTACACCTGGCAGGGCATGGGGAGCGGAAAAAGTCCTTGACCAGTGTAAGCGCTGCTTAGCAACAACTAAAACACCTCCGCATTATCACCCCTGTTTCACAGAATCACAGAATCACAGAATGGTAGGGGTTGGAAGGGACCTCTGGAGATCACCTTGTCCAACCCCCCTGCTTGAGCAGGCACACCTAGAGCAGGGGGCACAGCAACGCACCGAGGCGGGTTTTGAAAGTCTCCAGGGAAGGAGACTCCAACCTCCCTGGGCAGCCTGTTCCACTGCTCCATCACCCTCACAGTAAAGAAGATTTTTCTCATATTGAGGTGGAACATCATATGCTCCAACTTGAGCCCATTGCCCCTTGTCCTGTCATTGAGCACTATTGAAAAGAGCCCGGTCCCATCATCCTGACACCCACAAATCCAGCACAAACCCAAAACACAGCCCCATACTAGCTACTACAAAGAAAATTAACTCTATCCCAGCTGAAACCAGGACACCACTCCACCCCCTTGCTTGCCCTTGCCAGGGGCAAGTTGGTAGCCAGAGACAGGAGCCGCAGGATCTTTTCCACTTGCACCAGGGACACGGTTTGCGTCTTGCTGGATCGTCAGGGCTTGCAGGGCTAGGTCCAAGAAGGAACCCAGGAGGAGAAGAGGGAGGAGGAGTTGTGTCCCTGCCCAAGGGCTCATAGCTCTTCTTTTCAAGACAACATACAGCTAGACCACCTGGCCCAGAAAACTTTGCACTTCCCTACGTAAGTCAGGGACATCCACCTACAGTCCCCGTTTTCATCTTAATTACGGTTGTGGGGGGGTGTCTGCCCGCTTTGTCAAGAGAGCCCCTGGGAGCTCGCTCCTGCTGGGCAGGTTTGTCCTTGGTGTGATGGCCAGGACCCACTGAGGTGGGCGTTGGGGACGAAGGCTGGGGCCTGCCGGCTGGGTGATGCTGCTGTCATGGCAGTGAGCACAGAGGACAGGTCACAATGGGAGCTGTGCCCAGGGGCAGCACCAGGCAGCCCCTTCTGCTGTTGGACTTGGGCGATCGGTGGGTGCAGCATGCAGGGGGGAAGGCTGGGCTGGATGGGGGACAGGGCAGATGGCCAGTGGGTTTCTAACCCGGAGTGAGAGCCGAGCCCCTCGGGGCAGGGCACGGTACCATCCTCGGGGCAGGGGACAGAGGTGCTCGGGGCTCGCGGTGCTGGCAGGTGCCCAGGGAGGCTTTGGGGATGTGCCGAGTGCCCACATCTCCACAGGACACTTGCATGTCAGGGGTGGGGCCCCGGGAGACTCGACTCTGCTGTCCCTTCCCTTTCACGGGGCACAGCGCAGCCAGGGGCTGGCCATCAGGGCGGCTTGGGCAGGGTGGGCCCCACGCTGTCTCCAGCCAGGGCCCGCGGCCCCTTCAAGCCTGTCGACACCAGTGCCCAAACGCTTTCCTGGCACAGCCCGTCGCGCCCATCCGTGCGGTGCTCAGAAGCGCTGCCCTTGCTCCCTCCCGCCTCCCTCACCCCCTCTCCCAGCTTCAGGTGCCTCATGCCCCGCTCCCCCAGCCCCGTCCTCCCTCCCAGCCAGCCCTGCTGAGCTCCCTGTTCTCCCACCTCCTCCAGGCCATGGCTGTGGCAATCGCCCTCGTTCTGTCTCTGCTGGCCATCCAGCATGGGCTGAAGCACAGTGACCAGACAGAAGTGGCCACGGCCAAGCGGATGCAGCAGCGTGAGGAGTATCTGCATCAGGAGATGACTCGGCTGCTGCGGGAGATTGAGCAGAGCAGGGGCACGGAGGAAGCCACGCTCCGTTCTGTGTTGCAGCACCGGCTGTTCCAGACTATTGTAGGAATCGCGTCCCTGTTGGCTGCGTTCCGCTGGCTGACCATGGAGATAGCGCTTGCCGTCAACAGATACAGTCAGGAGGACGGCTCCTGCAGTGACGAGGATGACGTGCAGGAGGAGGAAGCCCTCGATGGCGCACACGCTGTTGTCAGGCCTTTGGCTGTGTCCACCCCATGGGCAGCGCAGGGCCTGCCCGACACGTGCCAGGTGCTGAAGGAGCTGATGGGTGACCTCCTTGGTGTCTGCCAAGTGCTTGGCAAGAAGACTTTCATGCCACAGATGCAGCCAGCCATTGGGATGGACGACACCTACGAAGCCTGGAGCGTCCACGAGAACAGCATCGCCTACCACCTGCTTGTGTTCCTGCAGCCGCCCCCCGGGCATCGTTTCAGCCTGGAGCTGCACACCACAGGGCAGCTGCCAGCAAGGCACTCCAGCATCCGTGTGGCGCTGGAGTGCATCTGCTCGAGGGAGCAGCTGCTGGGGGATCCTTTGTGCTTTCTCCACCACGCTGACGACACGCTGCAGAGGGACCAGATCTCGTGCCTCCTACGCACCCTCTGCACGGGCTCCTGCTTAGATGTGGAGAAAATCGCCTGCTGGGTCCAAGCGTTGGTGAGATCAGCCTGGCTGCTTTTGCCTCAGTCGCACCGCTGCCAGCTGATGGTGCTGCCCTCCTCCCAGTCCTGCAAGTTCCAGCTGACAAGCGCCTCCAAGATAAACATCTTCGCTGAGATGACTTTTGCAGTGCAGCAAGGCACCTCAGGCGCCTACCTGAGACTTAAGTAGGCGGAGGCCAGCTTGACCAGCAGCACACCGCGGCCCGTGAGCTGCGCTGTTGTCGAGATGCAGCTTTTCATGCTCGCGGCGAGGCACGCCCAGCAGGACAATTTCCACCTCAGTGGACTGCAGCTCGGCACCCATATCCTGGTGGTCACACACAGGCTTTTCCACCCATGCCTGTGACCCTGCGGACCTCTCCCTCTGGTGGGGCCCAGGTGACAATTTTGGACACTGGGACAGAGAATCTGCTCATCCCAGAGACTGCCTGGGGAGTTCTGTGCCGCAGAGCTGAGCAAACTAGGCATGGAGATGGCACCGCTCAAGAGGAGCTCAGCATAACCAGGGCCTGGGGAATCTCCCGCGGTCCAGCTGAAGATGGCATTGCAAGTGAGGCTCCTGTTACCACCTGTAACAGGATGGGGCCGCCCATCCTGTTGGAGAGAGCCGATCCCCTCTGGGACCCTTACGTGACGCAAAGATGACAATAAATCAGCTTGTTTTAACCAACCCTCTGCCTGTGAGTATCTGTGCAACACTTTGGTGGGGAACGTGGGCAGGTAGCAGGTTGCTACCTGCTCGGCTGCGGAAGAAGCGGGGTGGCTTTTTGAGATAAGTAGGTAGTACCAAAACAGAATGCCTCCCCTGACCCCTTTTTCTTTTCCAGTTTTCTGCTCTGCTTCCATTTTAAAGGGGAAGATGGCTCTGGGCAGGTCTACCTGATGGCAGGGAACAAGCGCAAGGGAGCCAAACATTTCTCAGTAGTGACAACAGGACAAGAACCAGTGGGCACAAATGAAGAAAGATGAAATTCTGTCTGAACACAGGAATGCACGTCCTTGCTCTGAGGGTGCTCTAACACTCACACAGGCTGCCCAGGGAGGGTGTGCAGTCTCCAACCTTCAGAAGCCATCTAGGCTCGGTCTTGGGCAGCCTGCTCTAGGTGGCTGTGCTTGAGCAGTTGGTGAGATCATCGCGGCTGCTTTTGTCTCAGTCGCACCACTGGTGTGAGGGGGCTCGCACCAGATCAACTTGCGGCAAATCCGCCTCTGGGAGCCGGACAGCATTGGCCCGGGGCGATCCCCTGCGGGGTGGACACCACGGTCTCCAAATGGTGATCTCTCTGCACAGGGAACAAGCACCACAAGCACAGAGTTAATTTGCTCTGCAGACCGTACAACCCTTGTTTTGGTTTTTTGGAATGATCCACCAACAGGGCCATATTTTCTCCCAAAATAGATTAATTCCTGCACTACCTCCCCCCACGTCCACACTTTCCTTCCCGACCGCTTATGTTATGGTCAGGGGTTATTATCCCTTCCAGAGTGGCTGCAGTTCTTTCTCCTTCGGAAGTATTTTGAATTTTCCCCTGTAATTGGATCCCAATGGGTTTCAGGGAGTCAGGGAGTCCCCGGATCAGGGGAGTCATCCTCTCTGGGTCTACGGGCATCATCATCGGGGAACTCTGGTTGGGCTTGAGCTCCCGATCATACATCATTTGGAGACAGGCCGCTTTCTGCACACTTTCCACTAATTGATCCACTGTACCTGTTATGGCAAGGGGATCTCCCCTCTCCAAAGGGTTCAGCCCTCTGGCCCAATACGCAGCCCTCTGGGTTAATGACCATGCGGCTTGGCGATTACCTGTAGTTAAGAACACACCCGGACCCCAATATCCTTCTGCTTCTTTCTCTGACAACAAAATTCCATCCCCCCTGACAGGGACACTCTCCACGCATATTCTGTCTCCGATTCCTTCGGAGTTCTTGCAAAGCCTTTTTTCAACTTTGCTAGTTCAGTTGCTGTAAATGGGACTTCTTTGGTGAGAACTTGAGGACGGTCATCGTTATTGTCCCCATACAAGTTCTCTGTTTTACCCAGTGGCTACATGTGAGGGAGCCTTTCTACAGTCGGCCTTGCCTTCTGCAAGCCTCCCTGAGGGTAAACTTGCTGTATCCCTTTCCCTGAAAGTTTCACCTCTACCTCCGCCAGTGTATCTGCTTCCCTCAGAAGCTGGTCCCTCAATTCTTCCTTCAGTATGGCATTTTGATTTCTCTCCTCCTGCAACAATCGCTTGTTTTTTTCCAATTGTTCCTTCAGTTACTTTATGACCATCTGCAGTGAGTCTATTGTGACATCGGCTTGACAAAGCCTCTGCTTCCTATCTTCCACCACTGCTGCCAGACTCGCTCCAAGTACTGCGCAAATTGCAGCTTTTCCTTTCCCCAGTCTAACCCTAGCTTCCTTCTGCAGTACCCTTATCCTGTCTACTTCAGTCTGCGGTTGAAACCAATGTTTTTTCGCCCAATCTTGTCCCTGAGGTGAGGGGTGAGATCGGTGCGCCTCCAAAAGATCGTATAGCTTATCTATCCCTTCGGCCCTCTTCACCCTCAGGAGGTCACACCTTAATTGTGCACTTTCTGTTCTCCGAGAATCCTGTCCGTGACACCAATTTAAAAAATGTCGCGATCCACTGTTGGGTTCCACAGTTTGGCGTAAGTTGAGCCCCCTTGCTTTCTAACCAGCCTCAGATAATCCTGGGTGGCTAGGGGCGGCTGGGCTTAACTTCTGAGTGATGTTCAATTCAATGTGTTATCGTGACCAGGTTCGCTGTATTCTCGGGAACAGAATTAAGGCTCAGAACGGAGTCACGTGCCAAGTCACTTTATTTGGCCGCCAACAAGTACGCAAGAGAAAAGGAGAGAAAGAGTAAAAAAGGAAAAAGAGAGAGTTACAATAGCTACCACCACGGATCTGCGGCATCCCACCAGCCCAATGTATCTCCAGTCCAGTGGGGGAACGTCCCCACTGGTCTCTGCTGGTTCCGCCATTTGTAGCATTGTCCCGCTGCAGAGTCAATGAGCCCCACTCGGCAGTGGGGCGCATGTGCAGTATCGTCACTAGAGGGTGCTCCATGCTTCCAGAGGGTTCCAGGAAGCCCAAACCCCCTCCCCCTCTCCCTCCCCCTCCTCCCCCCCACCGTGTTGTAAGATGACCCTGGGGCCAGGCACATGTGCAGAGGACTGGGCCTGTGTGCTCAAAGGCAACAAGATATAAATATAGATATGTTCCTATTGGGTAGAACTTCCTCCGTTGCCGTCGTGGTGAAGCCTTGGTAGTCAAGCCATCCTGCCGACAATGCTGAGACAAGTTTCTAGTCCCTTACAGGGGTGGACACCACGGTCTCCCAGTGGTGAGCCCTCTGCACAGGGAACAAGCACCACAAGCGCAGAGTGGGGCTCTGGGCGCTCTGCTTGCTGCACCAGTGGGAGGCTTGGGCACGAGCTAATGCAGAGCAGCAGCTTGAGAGCTGGAGGCACGGCTAGGGCAGGCGCAGGAGGGAAGAGTGTCCTGCAGCACCAGGCACCTCCCCTCCTGCACCCCCTCATCACCATTTGGAAATAGAGCCTCTTTTGGAACACCGATCTCTCACCGGCACAGCAAGGACAGAGGCCCTGCCATGGAGAGGTCCCATCCTGCCACAGGGATATACACCATCACCCCCACGTCAGTGTCACAAAGGCACCAAGAGCACTGCCATGTCTACAGGCACAAAGGCCAGCACCAAGGGAGCCCATCCATCTTACAGCCTGGCAGAGCACCATTAGACCATTCACGGGCCACGTCACCTTCTCTCACACGTGCACGCTTTGAATCCCTTTGGGTGGCCTGCCTACAGTCACAGGCAGATAGGGCAAAGATAGGTCTAGGAAGGTTCCTGGAGTGTGTGGAAGATGATAACCTCCTGACACGGCTGGTGAGGGAGCCAACTGGGGAAGGCTCCCCGCTGGACACGTTGTTCACGAACAGAGAAGGGCTTGTGGGGGATGTGATGGCTGGAGGCCGTCTTGGGCACAGCAATCATGAAATGATGCAGTTGTTGATTCTTGGAGAAGTAAGGAAGGGGGGGCCAGCAGAACCGCCACCTTGGGCTTCCGGAGGGCAGACTTGGGCCTGCTTAGGGGGCTGGTTGACAGAGTCCCTCGGGAGGCAGGCCTGAAGGGCAAAGGGGGCCAGGAAGGCTGGACATTCTTCAAGGAGGAGCTCCGAAAGGCACCGGAGCAGGCCGTCCCCATGTGCCGAAAGACGAGCCGGCGAGGGAGAAGACCGGTCTGGTGGAACAGAGAGCTTTGGCTGGAACTCAGGAAAAAAGCCCAGAGTGTTTATGTCCTTTGGCAGAAGGGGCAGGCCACTCAGGAGGACTACAAGGATGTTGTGAGGTTATGCAGGAAGAAAAGTAGAAGGGCCAAAGCCCAGCTACAACTTAATCTGGCTACTGCTGTAAAAGACAATAAAAATGAATTCTATAAATACATGAGCAACAAAAGGAGGGCCAAGGAGAACCTCCATCCTTTATTGGATGCAGGAGGAAACAGAGTGACAAAGGATGAGGAAAAGGCTGAGGTACTTAATGCCTTCTTTGCCTCAGCCTTTAAGAGTAAGGCAGGTGTTCTCTGGGTACCCAGCCCCCTGAGCTGGAAGGCAGGGGTGGGGAGCAGAAGGAAGCCCCCATAATCCAAGGGGAAACGGTTAGCAGCCTGCTAGAGCACTTGGACACCAACAAATCTATGGGGCTGGATGGGACCCGCCCAAGGAGACCGAGGGAGCTGGTGAACGTGCTCACCAAGGCACTTTCCATCATTTATCAGCAGTCCTGGCTAACTGGGGAGGTCCCAGTTGACTGGAGGTTAGCAAACATGTCACCCAGCTACAAGAAGGGCCGGAAGGAGGATTTGGGGAACTACAGGCCTGTCAGCCCGACCTCGGTACCAGGGAAGGTTATGGAGCAGATCATAGTGAGTGCCATCACGCAGCACGTACAGGACAACCAGGCGATGAGGCCCAGTCAGCAAGGGGCCATGAACGGCAGGTCCTGCTTGACTAATGTGGCCTCCTTCTATGACAAGGTGACCCACTTAGGAGATGAGGGAAAGGCCGTGGATGTTGTCTACCTAGACTTTAGTAAAGCCTTTGGCACCATTTCCCACAGCATTCCTCTGCAGCAACTGGCTGCTCGTGGCATGGACAGGCGTACTCTTCACTGGGTAAAAAAATGGCTGGATGGCTGGGCCCAAAGAGCTGTGGTGGATGGAGTTAAATCCAGTTGGCGGCCGATCATAAGTGCTGCTCCCCAGGCTCAGTAGCGGGGCCAGTTCTGTTTAGTATCTTTATCAATGATCTGGGCGGTAGGATCGAGTGCACCCTCAGGAAGTTTGCAGGTGACACCAAGCTGGGTGGGAGTGTTGATCTGCTTGAGGGTAGGAAGGCTGTGCAGAGGGACCTGGACAGGCTGGATCGATGGGCTGAGCCCAGCTGTATGAGGTTCAACAAGGCTCAGTGTCGGGTCCCGCGCTTGGATCGCAAAAACGCCATGCAACGCTCCAGGCTTGGGGAAGGGTGGCTGGAAAGCTGCCCGGCGGAAAAGGGCCTGGGGGTGCCGGTTGACAGCCAGCTGAATATGAGCCAGCAGTGTGCCCAGGTGGCCAAGAAGGCCACCAGCGTCCTGGCTTGTATCAGAACGAGTGTGGCCAGCAGGAGTAGAGGAGTGATCAACCCCTGTACTCGGCACTGGTGAGGCCGCACCTGGAATACCGCATTGAGTTTTGGGCCCTCTACACTACAAGAAAGACACTGAGGTGCTGGAGTGTGTCCAGAGAAGGGCAATGAAGCCAGTGAAGGGTCTAGAGCACAAGTCTTCTGTGGGGCGGCTGAGGGAACTGTGGCTGTTTAACCTGGAGAAAAGGAGTCTGAGGGGAGACCTTCTCGCTCTCTACAACTACCTGAAAGGAGGTTGTAGTGAGGTGGGTGTCGGTCTCTTCTCCCAAGTAACAAGCGATAGGGCAAGAGGAGATGGCCTCAAGTTGCACCAGTGGAGGTTTGGGTTGGATATTTGGAAAAATTTTGTCACTGAAAGGGTTGTCAAGCACTGTAAGAGACTGCCCAGGGACGTGGTTGAGTCACTGTCCCTGGAGGTATTTAAAAGACTTGTAGGTGTGGTGCTTAGAGAGATGGCTTAGTGGTGGACTTGGCAGTGTTTGGTTAAGGGTTGGACTTGATGATCTTAAGCGCCTTTTCCAACCTCAAGGATTTGATGATTCTATGTTCCTTCCACTTGAGTGCCTCCTGCCCCACTCCCTCAGGTCCTCACCACCTCGAAAAGAGAGACTAAACGCAGAACGGCACTTTGGGGCATGCTCCCACTTACTGACATGCCCTCCCTCTCTGTGCCTCCAGAAGGCTTTTCACAGGAGGCACATCACGTGTATGGCTCTGCATGTGCCGAGCTAATGGAAACATGGCACCCGCATCAGCCTTGGCACATACGCAGCAAGGCTAAAGAAAGATTTTGGGGTGTCTGGATCTCAAGGCATGCACTCACGCAGTACAGGCCACGTTTCTGGGAGGCATGATCCGCAGCGGAGCGCTCCAGCACGGTGTACAGGGCGCTCTCCTGAACAGGGGAAACGTCAGTGGAGCAGAGAGACAGGGGCCCTGGCACGGCCTCTTGTCGTGGTTTAGCCCCAGCCAGCAACCCAGCACCACGCAGTCACTCGCTCACTCCCCCCTGGTGGGATGGGGGAGAGAATCGGAAGAGTAAAAGTAAGCCAGCTCATGGGCTGAGATAAAGACAGTTTAATAGGTAAAGCAAAAGCTGCATGCGGAAGCAAAACGAAGCAAGGAATTCATTCATTGCTTCCCATGGGCAGGCAGGTGCTCAGCCATCTCCAGGGAAGCAGGGCTCCATCACGCGTAACGGTTACTTGGGAAGACAAACGCCATAACTCCGAATGTCCCCCCCTTCCTCCTTCTTCCCCGAGCTTGATATACTGAGCATGATGTCATATGGTATAGAACATCCCGTCGGTCAGTTGGGGTCAGCCGTCCCGGCTGTGTCCCCTCCCAGCTTCTTGTACACCTGGCAGGGCATGGGGAGCGGAAAAAGTCCTTGACCAGTGTAAGCACTGCTTAGCAACAACTAAAACACCTCCGCATTATCACCCCTGTTTCACAGAATCACAGAATCACAGAATGGTAGGGGTTGGAAGGGACCTCTGGAGATCACCTTGTCCAACCCCCCTGCTTGAGCAGGCACACCTAGAGCAGGGGGCACAGCAACGCACCGAGGCGGGTTTTGAAAGTCTCCAGGGAAGGAGACTCCAACCTCCCTGGGCAGCCTGTTCCACTGCTCCATCACCCTCACAGTAAAGAAGATTTTTCTCATATTGAGGTGGAACATCATATGCTCCAACTTGAGCCCATTGCCCCTTGTCCTGTCATTGAGCACTATTGAAAAGAGCCCGGTCCCATCATCCTGACACCCACAAATCCAGCACAAACCCAAAACACAGCCCCATACTAGCTACTACAAAGAAAATTAACTCTATCCCAGCTGAAACCAGGACACCACTCCACCCCCTTGCTTGCCCTTGCCAGGGGCAAGTTGGTAGCCAGAGACAGGAGCCGCAGGATCTTTTCCACTTGCACCAGGGACACGGTTTGCGTCTTGCTGGATCGTCAGGGCTTGCAGGGCTAGGTCCAAGAAGGAACCCAGGAGGAGAAGAGGGAGGAGGAGTTGTGTCCCTGCCCAAGGGCTCATAGCTCTTCTTTTCAAGACAACATACAGCTAGACCACCTGGCCCAGAAAACTTTGCACTTCCCTACGTAAGTCAGGGACATCCACCTACAGTCCCCGTTTTCATCTTAATTACGGTTGTGGGGGGGTGTCTGCCCGCTTTGTCAAGAGAGCCCCTGGGAGCTCGCTCCTGCTGGGCAGGTTTGTCCTTGGTGTGATGGCCAGGACCCACTGAGGTGGGCGTTGGGGACGAAGGCTGGGGCCTGCCGGCTGGGTGATGCTGCTGTCATGGCAGTGAGCACAGAGGACAGGTCACAATGGGAGCTGTGCCCAGGGGCAGCACCAGGCAGCCCCTTCTGCTGTTGGACTTGGGCGATCGGTGGGTGCAGCATGCAGGGGGGAAGGCTGGGCTGGATGGGGGACAGGGCAGATGGCCAGTGGGTTTCTAACCCGGAGTGAGAGCCGAGCCCCTCGGGGCAGGGCACGGTACCATCCTCGGGGCAGGGGACAGAGGTGCTCGGGGCTCGCGGTGCTGGCAGGTGCCCAGGGAGGCTTTGGGGATGTGCCGAGTGCCCACATCTCCACAGGACACTTGCATGTCAGGGGTGGGGCCCCGGGAGACTCGACTCTGCTGTCCCTTCCCTTTCACGGGGCACAGCGCAGCCAGGGGCTGGCCATCAGGGCGGCTTGGGCAGGGTGGGCCCCACGCTGTCTCCAGCCAGGGCCCGCGGCCCCTTCAAGCCTGTCGACACCAGTGCCCAAACGCTTTCCTGGCACAGCCCGTCGCGCCCATCCGTGCGGTGCTCAGAAGCGCTGCCCTTGCTCCCTCCCGCCTCCCTCACCCCCTCTCCCAGCTTCAGGTGCCTCATGCCCCGCTCCCCCAGCCCTGTCCTCCCTCCCAGCCAGCCCTGCTGAGCTCCCTGTTCTCCCACCTCCTCCAGGCCATGGCTGTGGCAATCGCCCTCGTTCTGTCTCTGCTGGCCATCCAGCATGGGCTGAAGCACAGTGACCAGACAGAAGTGGCCACGGCCAAGCGGATGCAGCAGCGTGAGGAGTATCTGCATCAGGAGATGACTCGGCTGCTGCGGGAGATTGAGCAGAGCAGGGGCACGGAGGAAGCCACGCTCCGTTCTGTGTTGCAGCACCGGCTGTTCCAGACTATTGTAGGAATCGCGTCCCTGTTGGCTGCGTTCCGCTGGCTGACCATGGAGATAGCGCTTGCCGTCAACAGATACAGTCAGGAGGACGGCTCCTGCAGTGACGAGGATGACGTGCAGGAGGAGGAAGCCCTCGATGGCGCACACGCTGTTGTCAGGCCTTTGGCTGTGTCCACCCCATGGGCAGCGCAGGGCCTGCCCGACACGTGCCAGGTGCTGAAGGAGCTGATGGGTGACCTCCTTGGTGTCTGCCAAGTGCTTGGCAAGAAGACTTTCATGCCACAGATGCAGCCAGCCATTGGGATGGACGACACCTACGAAGCCTGGAGCGTCCACGAGAACAGCATCGCCTACCACCTGCTTGTGTTCCTGCAGCCGCCCCCCGGGCATCGTTTCAGCCTGGAGCTGCACACCACAGGGCAGCTGCCAGCAAGGCACTCCAGCATCCGTGTGGCGCTGGAGTGCATCTGCTCGAGGGAGCAGCTGCTGGGGGATCCTTTGTGCTTTCTCCACCACGCTGACGACACGCTGCAGAGGGACCAGATCTCATGCCTCCTACGCACCCTCTGCACGGGCTCCTGCTTAGATGTGGAGAAAATCGCCTGCTGGGTCCAAGCGTTGGTGAGATCAGCCTGGCTGCTTTTGCCTCAGTCGCACCGCTGCCAGCTGATGGTGCTGCCCTCCTCCCAGTCCTGCAAGTTCCAGCTGACAAGCGCCTCCAAGATAAACATCTTCGCTGAGATGACTTTTGCAGTGCAGCAAGGCACCTCAGGCGCCTACCTGAGACTTAAGTAGGCAGAGGCCAGCTTGACCAGCAGCACACCGCGGCCCGTGAGCTGAGCTGTTGTCGAGATGCAGCTTTTCATGCTCGCGGCGAGGCACGCCCAGCAGGACAATTTCCACCTCAGTGGACTGCAGCTCGGCACCCATATCCTGGTGGTCACACACAGGCTTTTCCACCCATGCCTGTGACCCTGCGGACCTCTCCCTCTGGTGGGGCCCAGGTGACAATTTTGGACACTGGGACAGAGAATCTGCTCATCCCAGAGACTGCCTGGGGAGTTCTGTGCCGCAGAGCTGAGCAAACTAGGCATGGAGATGGCACCGCTCAAGAGGAGCTCAGCATAACCAGGGCTTGGGGAATCTCCTGCAGTCCAGCTGAAGATGGCATTGCAAGTGAGGCTCCTGTTACCACCTGTAACAGGATGGGGCCGCCCATCCTGTTGGAGAGAGCCGATCCCCTCTGGGACCCTTACGTGACGCAAAGATGACAATAAATCAGCTTGTTTTAACCAACCCTCTGCCTGTGAGTATCTGTGCAACACTTTGGTGGGGAACGTGGGCAGGTAGCAGGTTGCTACCTGCTCGGCTGCGGAAGAAGCGGGGTGGCTTTTTGAGATAAGTAGGTAGTACCAAAACAGAATGCCTCCCCTGACCCCTTTTTCTTTTCCAGTTTTCTGCTCTGCTTCCATTTTAAAGGGGAAGATGGCTCTGGGCAGGTCTACCTGATGGCAGGGAACAAGCGCAAGGGAGCCAAACATTTCTCAGTAGTGACAACAGGACAAGAACCAGTGGGCACAAATGAAGAAAGATGAAATTCTGTCTGAACACAGGAATGCACGTCCTTGCTCTGAGGGTGCTCTAACACTCACACAGGCTGCCCAGGGAGGGTGTGCAGTCTCCAACCTTCAGAAGCCATCTAGGCTCGGTCTTGGGCAGCCTGCTCTAGGTGGCTGTGCTTGAGCAGTTGGTGAGATCATCGCGGCTGCTTTTGTCTCAGTCGCACCACTGGTGTGAGGGGGCTCGCACCAGATCAACTTGCGGCAAATCCGCCTCTGGGAGCCGGACAGCATTGGCCCGGGGCGATCCCCGGGGTGGACACCACGGTCTCCAAATGGTGATCTCTCTGCACAGGGAACAAGCACCACAAGCACAGAGTTAATTTGCTCTGCAGACCGTACAACCCTTGTTTTGGTTTTTTGGAATGATCCACCAACAGGGCCATATTTTCTCCCAAAATAGATTAATTCCTGCACTACCTCCCCCCACGTCCACACTTTCCTTCCCGACCGCTTATGTTATGGTCAGGGGTTATTATCCCTTCCAGAGTGGCTGCAGTTCTTTCTCCTTCGGAAGTATTTTGAATTTTCCCCTGTAATTGGATCCCAATGGGTTTCAGGGAGTCAGGGAGTCCCCGGATCAGGGGAGTCATCCTCTCTGGGTCTACGGGCATCATCATCGGGGAACTCTGGTTGGGCTTGAGCTCCCGATCATACATCATTTGGAGACAGGCCGCTTTCTGCACACTTTCCACTAATTGATCCACTGTACCTGTTATGGCAAGGGGATCTCCCCTCTCCAAAGGGTTCAGCCCTCTGGCCCAATACGCAGCCCTCTGGGTTAATGACCATGCGGCTTGGCGATTACCTGTAGTTAAGAACACACCCGGACCCCAATATCCTTCTGCTTCTTTCTCTGACAACAAAATTCCATCCCCCCTGACAGGGACACTCTCCACGCATATTCTGTCTCCGATTCCTTCGGAGTTCTTGCAAAGCCTTTTTTCAACTTTGCTAGTTCAGTTGCTGTAAATGGGACTTCTTTGGTGAGAACTTGAGGACGGTCATCGTTATTGTCCCCATACAAGTTCTCTGTTTTACCCAGTGGCTACATGTGAGGGAGCCTTTCTACAGTTGGCCTTGCCTTCTGCAAGCCTCCCTGAGGGTAAACTTGCTGTATCCCTTTCCCTGAAAGTTTCACCTCTACCTCCGCCAGTGTATCTGCTTCCCTCAGAAGTTGGTCCCTCAATTCTTCCTTCAGTATGGCATTTTGATTTCTCTCCTCCTGCAACAATCGCTTGTTTTTTTCCAATTGTTCCTTCAGTTACTTTATGACCATCTGCAGTGAGTCTATTGTGACATTGGCTTGACAAAGCCTCTGCTTCCTATCTTCCACCACTGCTGCCAGACTCGCTCCAAGTACTGCGCAAATTGCAGCTTTTCCTTTCCCCAGTCTAACCCTAGCTTCCTTCTGCAGTACCCTTATCCTGTCTACTTCAGTCTGCGGTTGAAACCAATGTTTTTTCGCCCAATCTTGTCCCTGAGGTGAGGGGTGAGATCGGTGCGCCTCCAAAAGATCGTATAGCTTATCTATCCCTTCGGCCCTCTTCACCCTCAGGAGGTCACACCTTAATTGTGCACTTTCTGTTCTCCGAGAATCCTGTCCGTGACACCAATTTAAAAAATGTCGCGATCCACTGTTGGGTTCCACAGTTTGGCGTAAGTTGAGCCCCCTTGCTTTCTAACCAGCCTCAGATAATCCTGGGTGGCTAGGGGCGGCTGGGCTTAACTTCTGAGTGATGTTCAATTCAATGTGTTATCGTGACCAGGTTCGCTGTATTCTCGGGAACAGAATTAAGGCTCAGAACGGAGTCACGTGCCAAGTCACTTTATTTGGCCGCCAACAAGTACGCAAGAGAAAAGGAGAGAAAGAGTAAAAAAGGAAAAAGAGAGAGTTACAATAGCTACCACCACGGATCTGCGGCATCCCACCAGCCCAATGTATCTCCAGTCCAGTGGGGGAACGTCCCCACTGGTCTCTGCTGGTTCCGCCATTTGTAGCATTGTCCCGCTGCAGAGTCAATGAGCCCCACTCGGCAGTGGGGCGCATGTGCAGTATCGTCACTAGAGGGTGCTCCATGCTTCCAGAGGGTTCCAGGAAGCCCAAACCCCCTCCCCCTCTCCCTCCCCCTCCTCCCCCCCACCGTGTTGTAAGATGACCCTGGGGCCAGGCACATGTGCAGAGGACTGGGCCTGTGTGCTCAAAGGCAACAAGATATAAATATAGATATGTTCCTATTGGGTAGAACTTCCTCCGTTGCCGTCGTGGTGAAGCCTTGGTAGTCAAGCCATCCTGCCGACAATGCTGAGACAAGTTTCTAGTCCCTTACAGGGGTGGACACCACGGTCTCCCAGTGGTGAGCCCTCTGCACAGGGAACAAGCACCACAAGCGCAGAGTGGGGCTCTGGGCGCTCTGCTTGCTGCACCAGTGGGAGGCTTGGGCACGAGCTAATGCAGAGCAGCAGCTTGAGAGCTGGAGGCACGGCTAGGGCAGGCGCAGGAGGGAAGAGTGTCCTGCAGCACCAGGCACCTCCCCTCCTGCACCCCCTCATCACCATTTGGAAATAGAGCCTCTTTTGGAACACCGATCTCTCACCGGCACAGCAAGGACAGAGGCCCTGCCATGGAGAGGTCCCATCCTGCCACAGGGATATACACCATCACCCCCACGTCAGTGTCACAAAGGCACCAAGAGCACTGCCATGTCTACAGGCACAAAGGCCAGCACCAAGGGAGCCCATCCATCTTACAGCCTGGCAGAGCACCATTAGACCATTCACGGGCCACGTCACCTTCTCTCACACGTGCACGCTTTGAATCCCTTTGGGTGGCCTGCCTACAGTCACAGGCAGATAGGGCAAAGATAGGTCTAGGAAGGTTCCTGGAGTGTGTGGAAGATGATAACCTCCTGACACGGCTGGTGAGGGAGCCAACTGGGGAAGGCTCCCCGCTGGACACGTTGTTCACGAACAGAGAAGGGCTTGTGGGGGATGTGATGGCTGGAGGCCGTCTTGGGCACAGCAATCATGAAATGATGCAGTTGTTGATTCTTGGAGAAGTAAGGAAGGGGGGGCCAGCAGAACCGCCACCTTGGGCTTCCGGAGGGCAGACTTGGGCCTGCTTAGGGGGCTGGTTGACAGAGTCCCTCGGGAGGCAGGCCTGAAGGGCAAAGGGGGCCAGGAAGGCTGGACATTCTTCAAGGAGGAGCTCCGAAAGGCACCGGAGCAGGCCGTCCCCATGTGCCGAAAGACGAGCCGGCGAGGGAGAAGACCGGTCTGGTGGAACAGAGAGCTTTGGCTGGAACTCAGGAAAAAAGCCCAGAGTGTTTATGTCCTTTGGCAGAAGGGGCAGGCCACTCAGGAGGACTACAAGGATGTTGTGAGGTTATGCAGGAAGAAAAGTAGAAGGGCCAAAGCCCAGCTACAACTTAATCTGGCTACTGCTGTAAAAGACAATAAAAATGAATTCTATAAATACATGAGCAACAAAAGGAGGGCCAAGGAGAACCTCCATCCTTTATTGGATGCAGGAGGAAACAGAGTGACAAAGGATGAGGAAAAGGCTGAGGTACTTAATGCCTTCTTTGCCTCAGCCTTTAAGAGTAAGGCAGGTGTTCTCTGGGTACCCAGCCCCCTGAGCTGGAAGGCAGGGGTGGGGAGCAGAAGGAAGCCCCCATAATCCAAGGGGAAACGGTTAGCAGCCTGCTAGAGCACTTGGACACCAACAAATCTATGGGGCTGGATGGGACCCGCCCAAGGAGACCGAGGGAGCTGGTGAACGTGCTCACCAAGGCACTTTCCATCATTTATCAGCAGTCCTGGCTAACTGGGGAGGTCCCAGTTGACTGGAGGTTAGCAAACATGTCACCCAGCTACAAGAAGGGCCGGAAGGAGGATTTGGGGAACTACAGGCCTGTCAGCCCGACCTCGGTACCAGGGAAGGTTATGGAGCAGATCATAGTGAGTGCCATCACGCAGCACGTACAGGACAACCAGGCGATGAGGCCCAGTCAGCAAGGGGCCATGAACGGCAGGTCCTGCTTGACTAATGTGGCCTCCTTCTATGACAAGGTGACCCACTTAGGAGATGAGGGAAAGGCCGTGGATGTTGTCTACCTAGACTTTAGTAAAGCCTTTGGCACCATTTCCCACAGCATTCCTCTGCAGCAACTGGCTGCTCGTGGCATGGACAGGCGTACTCTTCACTGGGTAAAAAAATGGCTGGATGGCTGGGCCCAAAGAGCTGTGGTGGATGGAGTTAAATCCAGTTGGCGGCCGATCATAAGTGCTGCTCCCCAGGCTCAGTAGCGGGGCCAGTTCTGTTTAGTATCTTTATCAATGATCTGGGCGGTAGGATCGAGTGCACCCTCAGGAAGTTTGCAGGTGACACCAAGCTGGGTGGGAGTGTTGATCTGCTTGAGGGTAGGAAGGCTGTGCAGAGGGACCTGGACAGGCTGGATCGATGGGCTGAGCCCAGCTGTATGAGGTTCAACAAGGCTCAGTGTCGGGTCCCGCGCTTGGATCGCAAAAACGCCATGCAACGCTCCAGGCTTGGGGAAGGGTGGCTGGAAAGCTGCCCGGCGGAAAAGGGCCTGGGGGTGCCGGTTGACAGCCAGCTGAATATGAGCCAGCAGTGTGCCCAGGTGGCCAAGAAGGCCACCAGCGTCCTGGCTTGTATCAGAACGAGTGTGGCCAGCAGGAGTAGAGGAGTGATCAACCCCTGTACTCGGCACTGGTGAGGCCGCACCTGGAATACCGCATTGAGTTTTGGGCCCTCTACACTACAAGAAAGACACTGAGGTGCTGGAGTGTGTCCAGAGAAGGGCAATGAAGCCAGTGAAGGGTCTAGAGCACAAGTCTTCTGTGGGGCGGCTGAGGGAACTGTGGCTGTTTAACCTGGAGAAAAGGAGTCTGAGGGGAGACCTTCTCGCTCTCTACAACTACCTGAAAGGAGGTTGTAGTGAGGTGGGTGTCGGTCTCTTCTCCCAAGTAACAAGCGATAGGGCAAGAGGAGATGGCCTCAAGTTGCACCAGTGGAGGTTTGGGTTGGATATTTGGAAAAATTTTGTCACTGAAAGGGTTGTCAAGCACTGTAAGAGACTGCCCAGGGACGTGGTTGAGTCACTGTCCCTGGAGGTATTTAAAAGACTTGTAGGTGTGGTGCTTAGAGAGATGGCTTAGTGGTGGACTTGGCAGTGTTTGGTTAAGGGTTGGACTTGATGATCTTAAGCGCCTTTTCCAACCTCAAGGATTTGATGATTCTATGTTCCTTCCACTTGAGTGCCTCCTGCCCCACTCCCTCAGGTCCTCACCACCTCGAAAAGAGAGACTAAACGCAGAACGGCACTTTGGGGCATGCTCCCACTTACTGACATGCCCTCCCTCTCTGTGCCTCCAGAAGGCTTTTCACAGGAGGCACATCACGTGTATGGCTCTGCATGTGCCGAGCTAATGGAAACATGGCACCCGCATCAGCCTTGGCACATACGCAGCAAGGCTAAAGAAAGATTTTGGGGTGTCTGGATCTCAAGGCATGCACTCACGCAGTACAGGCCACGTTTCTGGGAGGCATGATCCGCAGCGGAGCGCTCCAGCACGGTGTACAGGGCGCTCTCCTGAACAGGGGAAACGTCAGTGGAGCAGAGAGACAGGGGCCCTGGCACGGCCTCTTGTCGTGGTTTAGCCCCAGCCAGCAACCCAGCACCACGCAGTCACTCGCTCACTCCCCCCTGGTGGGATGGGGGAGAGAATCGGAAGAGTAAAAGTAAGCCAGCTCATGGGCTGAGATAAAGACAGTTTAATAGGTAAAGCAAAAGCTGCATGCGGAAGCAAAACGAAGCAAGGAATTCATTCATTGCTTCCCATGGGCAGGCAGGTGCTCAGCCATCTCCAGGGAAGCAGGGCTCCATCACGCGTAACGGTTACTTGGGAAGACAAACGCCATAACTCCGAATGTCCCCCCCTTCCTCCTTCTTCCCCGAGCTTGATATACTGAGCATGATGTCATATGGTATAGAACATCCCGTCGGTCAGTTGGGGTCAGCCGTCCCGGCTGTGTCCCCTCCCAGCTTCTTGTACACCTGGCAGGGCATGGGGAGCGGAAAAAGTCCTTGACCAGTGTAAGCACTGCTTAGCAACAACTAAAACACCTCCGCATTATCACCCCTGTTTCACAGAATCACAGAATCACAGAATGGTAGGGGTTGGAAGGGACCTCTGGAGATCACCTTGTCCAACCCCCCTGCTTGAGCAGGCACACCTAGAGCAGGGGGCACAGCAACGCACCGAGGCGGGTTTTGAAAGTCTCCAGGGAAGGAGACTCCAACCTCCCTGGGCAGCCTGTTCCACTGCTCCATCACCCTCACAGTAAAGAAGATTTTTCTCATATTGAGGTGGAACATCATATGCTCCAACTTGAGCCCATTGCCCCTTGTCCTGTCATTGAGCACTATTGAAAAGAGCCCGGTCCCATCATCCTGACACCCACAAATCCAGCACAAACCCAAAACACAGCCCCATACTAGCTACTACAAAGAAAATTAACTCTATCCCAGCTGAAACCAGGACACCACTCCACCCCCTTGCTTGCCCTTGCCAGGGGCAAGTTGGTAGCCAGAGACAGGAGCCGCAGGATCTTTTCCACTTGCACCAGGGACACGGTTTGCGTCTTGCTGGATCGTCAGGGCTTGCAGGGCTAGGTCCAAGAAGGAACCCAGGAGGAGAAGAGGGAGGAGGAGTTGTGTCCCTGCCCAAGGGCTCATAGCTCTTCTTTTCAAGACAACATACAGCTAGACCACCTGGCCCAGAAAACTTTGCACTTCCCTACGTAAGTCAGGGACATCCACCTACAGTCCCCGTTTTCATCTTAATTACGGTTGTGGGGGGGTGTCTGCCCGCTTTGTCAAGAGAGCCCCTGGGAGCTCGCTCCTGCTGGGCAGGTTTGTCCTTGGTGTGATGGCCAGGACCCACTGAGGTGGGCGTTGGGGACGAAGGCTGGGGCCTGCCGGCTGGGTGATGCTGCTGTCATGGCAGTGAGCACAGAGGACAGGTCACAATGGGAGCTGTGCCCAGGGGCAGCACCAGGCAGCCCCTTCTGCTGTTGGACTTGGGCGATCGGTGGGTGCAGCATGCAGGGGGGAAGGCTGGGCTGGATGGGGGACAGGGCAGATGGCCAGTGGGTTTCTAACCCGGAGTGAGAGCCGAGCCCCTCGGGGCAGGGCACGGTACCATCCTCGGGGCAGGGGACAGAGGTGCTCGGGGCTCGCGGTGCTGGCAGGTGCCCAGGGAGGCTTTGGGATGTGCCGAGTGCCCACATCTCCACAGGACACTTGCATGTCAGGGTGGGGCCCCGGGAGACTCGACTCTGCTGTCCCTTCCCTTTCACGGGGCACAGCGCAGCCAGGGGCTGGCCATCAGGGCGGCTTGGGCAGGGTGGGCCCCACGCTGTCTCCAGCCAGGGCCCGCGGCCCCTTCAAGCCTGTCGACACCAGTGCCCAAACGCTTTCCTGGCACAGCCCGTCGCGCCCATCCGTGCGGTGCTCAGAAGCGCTGCCCTTGCTCCCTCCCGCCTCCCTCACCCCCTCTCCCAGCTTCAGGTGCCTCATGCCCCGCTCCCCCAGCCCCGTCCTCCCTCCCAGCCAGCCCTGCTGAGCTCCCTGTTCTCCCACCTCCTCCAGGCCATGGCTGTGGCAATCGCCCTCGTTCTGTCTCTGCTGGCCATCCAGCATGGGCTGAAGCACAGTGACCAGACAGAAGTGGCCACGGCCAAGCGGATGCAGCAGCGTGAGGAGTATCTGCATCAGGAGATGACTCGGCTGCTGCGGGAGATTGAGCAGAGCAGGGGCACGAGGAAGCCACGCTCCGTTCTGTGTTGCAGCACCGGCTGTTCCAGACTATTGTAGGAATCGCGTCCCTGTTGGCTGCGTTCCGCTGGCTGACCATGGAGATAGCGCTTGCCGTCAACAGATACAGTCAGGAGGACGGCTCCTGCAGTGACGAGGATGACGTGCAGGAGGAGGAAGCCCTCGATGGCGCACACGCTGTTGTCAGGCCTTTGGCTGTGTCCACCCCATGGGCAGCGCAGGGCCTGCCCGACACGTGCCAGGTGCTGAAGGAGCTGATGGGTGACCTCCTTGGTGTCTGCCAAGTGCTTGGCAAGAAGACTTTCATGCCACAGATGCAGCCAGCCATTGGGATGGACGACACCTACGAAGCCTGGAGCGTCCACGAGAACAGCATCGCCTACCACCTGCTTGTGTTCCTGCAGCCGCCCCCCGGGCATCGTTTCAGCCTGGAGCTGCACACCACAGGGCAGCTGCCAGCAAGGCACTCCAGCATCCGTGTGGCGCTGGAGTGCATCTGCTCGAGGGAGCAGCTGCTGGGGGATCCTTTGTGCTTTCTCCACCACGCTGACGACACGCTGCAGAGGGACCAGATCTCATGCCTCCTACGCACCCTCTGCACGGGCTCCTGCTTAGATGTGGAGAAAATCGCCTGCTGGGTCCAAGCGTTGGTGAGATCAGCCTGGCTGCTTTTGCCTCAGTCGCACCGCTGCCAGCTGATGGTGCTGCCCTCCTCCCAGTCCTGCAAGTTCCAGCTGACAAGCGCCTCCAAGATAAACATCTTCGCTGAGATGACTTTTGCAGTGCAGCAAGGCAGCACCTCAGGCGCCTACCTGAGACTTAAGTAGGCAGAGGCCAGCTTGACCAGCAGCACACCGCGGCCCGTGAGCTGAGCTGTTGTCGAGATGCAGCTTTTCATGCTCGCGGCGAGGCACGCCCAGCAGGACAATTTCCACCTCAGTGGACTGCAGCTCGGCACCCATATCCTGGTGGTCACACACAGGCTTTTCCACCCATGCCTGTGACCCTGCGGACCTCTCCCTCTGGTGGGGCCCAGGTGACAATTTTGGACACTGGGACAGAGAATCTGCTCATCCCAGAGACTGCCTGGGGAGTTCTGTGCCGCAGAGCTGAGCAAACTAGGCATGGAGATGGCACCGCTCAAGAGGAGCTCAGCATAACCAGGGCTTGGGGAATCTCCTGCAGTCCAGCTGAAGATGGCATTGCAAGTGAGGCTCCTGTTACCACCTGTAACAGGATGGGGCCGCCCATCCTGTTGGAGAGAGCCGATCCCCTCTGGGACCCTTACGTGACGCAAAGATGACAATAAATCAGCTTGTTTTAACCAACCCTCTGCCTGTGAGTATCTGTGCAACACTTTGGTGGGGAACGTGGGCAGGTAGCAGGTTGCTACCTGCTCGGCTGCGGAAGAAGCGGGGTGGCTTTTTGAGATAAGTAGGTAGTACCAAAACAGAATGCCTCCCCTGACCCCTTTTTCTTTTCCAGTTTTCTGCTCTGCTTCCATTTTAAAGGGGAAGATGGCTCTGGGCAGGTCTACCTGATGGCAGGGAACAAGCGCAAGGGAGCCAAACATTTCTCAGTAGTGACAACAGGACAAGAACCAGTGGGCACAAATGAAGAAAGATGAAATTCTGTCTGAACACAGGAATGCACGTCCTTGCTCTGAGGGTGCTCTAACACTCACACAGGCTGCCCAGGGAGGGTGTGCAGTCTCCAACCTTCAGAAGCCATCTAGGCTCGGTCTTGGGCAGCCTGCTCTAGGTGGCTGTGCTTGAGCAGTTGGTGAGATCATCGCGGCTGCTTTTGTCTCAGTCGCACCACTGGTGTGAGGGGGCTCGCACCAGATCAACTTGCGGCAAATCCGCCTCTGGGAGCCGGACAGCATTGGCCCGGGGCGATCCCCGGGGTGGACACCACGGTCTCCAAATGGTGATCTCTCTGCACAGGGAACAAGCACCACAAGCACAGAGTTAATTTGCTCTGCAGACCGTACAACCCTTGTTTTGGTTTTTTGGAATGATCCACCAACAGGGCCATATTTTCTCCCAAAATAGATTAATTCCTGCACTACCTCCCCCCACGTCCACACTTTCCTTCCCGACCGCTTATGTTATGGTCAGGGGTTATTATCCCTTCCAGAGTGGCTGCAGTTCTTTCTCCTTCGGAAGTATTTTGAATTTTCCCCTGTAATTGGATCCCAATGGGTTTCAGGGAGTCAGGGAGTCCCCGGATCAGGGGAGTCATCCTCTCTGGGTCTACGGGCATCATCATCGGGGAACTCTGGTTGGGCTTGAGCTCCCGATCATACATCATTTGGAGACAGGCCGCTTTCTGCACACTTTCCACTAATTGATCCACTGTACCTGTTATGGCAAGGGGATCTCCCCTCTCCAAAGGGTTCAGCCCTCTGGCCCAATACGCAGCCCTCTGGGTTAATGACCATGCGGCTTGGCGATTACCTGTAGTTAAGAACACACCCGGACCCCAATATCCTTCTGCTTCTTTCTCTGACAACAAAATTCCATCCCCCCTGACAGGGACACTCTCCACGCATATTCTGTCTCCGATTCCTTCGGAGTTCTTGCAAAGCCTTTTTTCAACTTTGCTAGTTCAGTTGCTGTAAATGGGACTTCTTTGGTGAGAACTTGAGGACGGTCATCGTTATTGTCCCCATACAAGTTCTCTGTTTTACCCAGTGGCTACATGTGAGGGAGCCTTTCTACAGTTGGCCTTGCCTTCTGCAAGCCTCCCTGAGGGTAAACTTGCTGTATCCCTTTCCCTGAAAGTTTCACCTCTACCTCCGCCAGTGTATCTGCTTCCCTCAGAAGTTGGTCCCTCAATTCTTCCTTCAGTATGGCATTTTGATTTCTCTCCTCCTGCAACAATCGCTTGTTTTTTTCCAATTGTTCCTTCAGTTACTTTATGACCATCTGCAGTGAGTCTATTGTGACATTGGCTTGACAAAGCCTCTGCTTCCTATCTTCCACCACTGCTGCCAGACTCGCTCCAAGTACTGCGCAAATTGCAGCTTTTCCTTTCCCCAGTCTAACCCTAGCTTCCTTCTGCAGTACCCTTATCCTGTCTACTACAGTCTGCGGTTGAAACCAATGTTTTTTCGCCCAATCTTGTCCCTGAGGTGAGGGGTGAGATCGGTGCGCCTCCAAAAGATCGTATAGCTTATCTATCCCTTCGGCCCTCTTCACCCTCAGGAGGTCACACCTTAATTGTGCACTTTCTGTTCTCCGAGAATCCTGTCCGTGACACCAATTTAAAAAATGTCGCGATCCACTGTTGGGTTCCACAGTTTGGCGTAAGTTGAGCCCCCTTGCTTTCTAACCAGCCTCAGATAATCCTGGGTGGCTAGGGGCGGCTGGGCTTAACTTCTGAGTGATGTTCAATTCAATGTGTTATCGTGACCAGGTTCGCTGTATTCTCGGGAACAGAATTAAGGCTCAGAACGGAGTCACGTGCCAAGTCACTTTATTTGGCCGCCAACAAGTACGCAAGAGAAAAGGAGAGAAAGAGTAAAAAAGGAAAAAGAGAGAGTTACAATAGCTACCACCACGGATCTGCGGCATCCCACCAGCCCAATGTATCTCCAGTCCAGTGGGGGAACGTCCCCACTGGTCTCTGCTGGTTCCGCCATTTGTAGCATTGTCCCGCTGCAGAGTCAATGAGCCCCACTCGGCAGTGGGGCGCATGCGCAGTATCGTCACTAGAGGGTGCTCCATGCTTCCAGAGGGTTCCAGGAAGCCCAAACCCCCTCCCCCTCTCCCTCCCCCTCCTCCCCCCCACCGTGTTGTAAGATGACCCTGGGGCCAGGCACATGTGCAGAGGACTGGGCCTGTGTGCTCAAAGGCAACAAGATATAAATATAGATATGTTCCTATTGGGTAGAACTTCCTCCGTTGCCGTCGTGGTGAAGCCTTGGTAGTCAAGCCATCCTGCCGACAATGCTGAGACAAGTTTCTAGTCCCTTACAGGGGTGGACACCACGGTCTCCCAGTGGTGAGCCCTCTGCACAGGGAACAAGCACCACAAGCGCAGAGTGGGGCTCTGGGCGCTCTGCTTGCTGCACCAGTGGGAGGCTTGGGCACGAGCTAATGCAGAGCAGCAGCTTGAGAGCTGGAGGCACGGCTAGGGCAGGCGCAGGAGGGAAGAGTGTCCTGCAGCACCAGGCACCTCCCCTCCTGCACCCCCTCATCACCATTTGGAAATAGAGCCTCTTTTGGAACACCGATCTCTCACCGGCACAGCAAGGACAGAGGCCCTGCCATGGAGAGGTCCCATCCTGCCACAGGGATATACACCATCACCCCCACGTCAGTGTCACAAAGGCACCAAGAGCGCTGCCATGTCTACAGGCACAAAGGCCAGCACCAAGGGAGCCCATCCATCTTACAGCCTGGCAGAGCACCATTAGACCATTCACGGGCCACGTCACCTTCTCTCACACGTGCACGCTTTGAATCCCTTTGGGTGGCCTGCCTACAATCACAGGCAGATAGGGCAAAGATAGGTCTAGGAAGGCTCCTGGAGTGTGTGGAAGATGATAACTTCCTGACACGGCTGGTGAGGGAGCCAACTGGGGAAGGCTCCCCGCTGGACCCGTTGTTCACAAACAGAGAAGGGCTTGTGGGGGATGTGATGGCTGGAGGCCGTCTTGGGCACAGCAATCATGAAATGATGCAGTTGTTGATTCCTGGAGAAGTAAGGAAGGGGGGGCCAGCAGAACCGCCACCTTGGGCTTCCGGAGGGCAGACTTGGGCCTGCTTAGGGGCCTGGTTGACAGAGTCCCTCGGGAGGCAGGCCTGAAGGGCAAAGGGGGCCAGGAAGGCTGGACATTCTTCAAGGAGGAGCTCCGAAAGGCACCGGAGCAGGCCGTCCCCATGTGCCGAAAGACAAGCCGGCGAGGGAGAAGACCGGTCTGGTGGAACGGAGAGCTTTGGCTGGAACTCAGGAAAAAAGCCCAGAGTGTTTATGTCCTTTGGCAGAAGGGGCAGGCCACTCAGGAGGACTACAAGGATGTTGTGAGGTTACGCAGGGAGAAAAGTAGAAGGGCCAAAGCCCAGCTACAACTTAATCTGGCTACTGCTGTAAAAGACAATAAAAATGAATTCTATAAATACATGAGCAACAAAAGGAGGGCCAAGGAGAACCTCCATCCTTTATTGGATGCAGGAGGAAACAGAGTGACAAAGGATGAGGAAAAGGCTGAGGTACTTAATGCCTTCTTTGCCTCAGCCTTTAAGAGTAAGGCAGGTGTTCTCTGGGTACCCAGCCCCCTGAGCTGGAAGGCAGGGGTGGGGAGCAGAAGGAAGCCCCCATAATCCAAGGGGAAATGGTTAGCAGCCTGCTAGAGCACTTGGACACCAACAAATCTATGGGGCTGGATGGGACCCGCCCAAGGAGACCGAGGGAGCTGGTGAACGTGCTCACCAAGGCACTTTCCATCATTTATCAGCAGTCCTGGCTAACTGGGGAGGTCCCAGTTGACTGGAGGTTAGCAAACATGTCACCCAGCTACAAGAAGGGCCGGAAGGAGGATTTGGGGAACTACAGGCCTGTCAGCCCGACCTCGGTGCCAAGGGAGGTTATGGAGCAGATCATAGTGAGTGCTATCACGCAGCACGTACAGGACAACCAGGTGATGAGGCCCAGTCAGCAAGGGGCCATGAACGGCAGGTCCTGCTTGACTAATGTGGCCTCCTTCTATGACAAGGTGACCCACTTAGGAGATGAGGGAAAGGCCGTGGATGTTGTCTACCTAGACTTTAGTAAAGCCTTTGGCACCATTTCCCACAGCATTCCTCTGCAGCGACTGGCTGCTCGTGGCATGGACAGGCGTACTCTTCACTGGGTAAAAAAATGGCTGGATGGCTGGGCCCAAAGAGCTGTGGTGGATGGAGTTAAATCCAGTTGGCGGCCGATCATAAGTGCTGCTCCCCAGCCTCAGTAGCGGGGCCAGTTCTGTTTAGTATCTTTATCAATGATCTGGGCGGTAGGATCGAGTGCACCCTCAGGAAGTTTGCAGGTGACACCAAGCTGGGTGGGAGTGTTGATCTGCTTGAGGGTAGGAAGGCTGTGCAGAGGGACCTGGACAGGCTGGATCGATGGGCTGAGCCCAGCTGTATGAGGTTCAACAAGGCTCAGTGTCGGGTCCCGCGCTTGGATCGCAAAAACGCCATGCAACGCTCCAGGCTTGGGGAAGGGTGGCTGGAAAGCTGCCCGGCGGAAAAGGGCCTGGGGGTGCCGGTTGACAGCCAGCTGAATATGAGCCAGCAGTGTGCCCAGGTGGCCAAGAAGGCCACCAGCGTCCTGGCTTGTATCAGAACGAGTGTGGCCAGCAGGAGTAGAGGAGTGATCAACCCCTGTACTCGGCACTGGTGAGGCCGCACCTGGAATACCGCATTGAGTTTTGGGCCCTCTACACTACAAGAAAGACACTGAGGTGCTGGAGTGTGTCCAGAGAAGGGCAATGAAGCCAGTGAAGGGTCTAGAGCACAAGTCTTCTGTGGGGCGGCTGAGGGAACTGTGGCTGTTTAACCTGGAGAAAAGGAGTCTGAGGGGAGACCTTCTCGCTCTCTACAACTACCTGAAAGGAGGTTGTAGTGAGGTGGGTGTCGGTCTCTTCTCCCAAGTAACAAGCGATAGGGCAAGAGGAGATGGCCTCAAGTTGCACCAGTGGAGGTTTGGGTTGGATATTTGGAAAAATTTTGTCACTGAAAGGGTTGTCAAGCACTGTAAGAGACTGCCCAGGGACGTGGTTGAGTCACTGTCCCTGGAGGTATTTAAAAGACTTGTAGGTGTGGTGCTTAGAGAGATGGCTTAGTGGTGGACTTGGCAGTGTTTGGTTAAGGGTTGGACTTGATGATCTTAAGCGCCTTTTCCAACCTCAAGGATTTGATGATTCTATGTTCCTTCCACTTGAGTGCCTCCTGCCCCACTCCCTCAGGTCCTCACCACCTCGAAAAGAGAGACTAAACGCAGAACGGCACTTTGGGGCATGCTCCCACTTACTGACATGCCCTCCCTCTCTGTGCCTCCAGAAGGCTTTTCACAGGAGGCACATCACGTGTATGGCTCTGCATGTGCCGAGCTAATGGAAACATGGCACCCGCATCAGCCTTGGCACATACGCAGCAAGGCTAAAGAAAGATTTTGGGGTGTCTGGATCTCAAGGCATGCACTCACGCAGTACAGGCCACGTTTCTGGGAGGCATGATCCGCAGCGGAGCGCTCCAGCACGGTGTACAGGGCGCTCTCCTGAACAGGGGAAACGTCAGTGGAGCAGAGAGACAGGGGCCCTGGCACGGCCTCTTGTCGTGGTTTAGCCCCAGCCAGCAACCCAGCACCACGCAGTCACTCGCTCACTCCCCCCTGGTGGGATGGGGGAGAGAATCGGAAGAGTAAAAGTAAGCCAGCTCATGGGCTGAGATAAAGACAGTTTAATAGGTAAAGCAAAAGCTGCATGCGGAAGCAAAACGAAGCAAGGAATTCATTCATTGCTTCCCATGGGCAGGCAGGTGCTCAGCCATCTCCAGGGAAGCAGGGCTCCATCACGCGTAACGGTTACTTGGGAAGACAAACGCCATAACTCCGAATGTCCCCCCCTTCCTCCTTCTTCCCCGAGCTTGATATACTGAGCATGATGTCATATGGTATAGAACATCCCGTCGGTCAGTTGGGGTCAGCCGTCCCGGCTGTGTCCCCTCCCAGCTTCTTGTACACCTGGCAGGGCATGGGGAGCGGAAAAAGTCCTTGACCAGTGTAAGCACTGCTTAGCAACAACTAAAACACCTCCGCATTATCACCCCTGTTTCACAGAATCACAGAATCACAGAATGGTAGGGGTTGGAAGGGACCTCTGGAGATCACCTTGTCCAACCCCCCTGCTTGAGCAGGCACACCTAGAGCAGGGGGCACAGCAACGCACCGAGGCGGGTTTTGAAAGTCTCCAGGGAAGGAGACTCCAACCTCCCTGGGCAGCCTGTTCCACTGCTCCATCACCCTCACAGTAAAGAAGATTTTTCTCATATTGAGGTGGAACATCATATGCTCCAACTTGAGCCCATTGCCCCTTGTCCTGTCATTGAGCACTATTGAAAAGAGCCCGGTCCCATCATCCTGACACCCACAAATCCAGCACAAACCCAAAACACAGCCCCATACTAGCTACTACAAAGAAAATTAACTCTATCCCAGCTGAAACCAGGACACCACTCCACCCCCTTGCTTGCCCTTGCCAGGGGCAAGTTGGTAGCCAGAGACAGGAGCCGCAGGATCTTTTCCACTTGCACCAGGGACACGGTTTGCGTCTTGCTGGATCGTCAGGGCTTGCAGGGCTAGGTCCAAGAAGGAACCCAGGAGGAGAAGAGGGAGGAGGAGTTGTGTCCCTGCCCAAGGGCTCATAGCTCTTCTTTTCAAGACAACATACAGCTAGACCACCTGGCCCAGAAAACTTTGCACTTCCCTACGTAAGTCAGGGACATCCACCTACAGTCCCCGTTTTCATCTTAATTACGGTTGTGGGGGGGTGTCTGCCCGCTTTGTCAAGAGAGCCCCTGGGAGCTCGCTCCTGCTGGGCAGGTTTGTCCTTGGTGTGATGGCCAGGACCCACTGAGGTGGGCGTTGGGGACGAAGGCTGGGGCCTGCCGGCTGGGTGATGCTGCTGTCATGGCAGTGAGCACAGAGGACAGGTCACAATGGGAGCTGTGCCCAGGGGCAGCACCAGGCAGCCCCTTCTGCTGTTGGACTTGGGCGATCGGTGGGTGCAGCATGCAGGGGGGAAGGCTGGGCTGGATGGGGGACGGGGCAGATGGCCAGTGGGTTTCTAACCCGGAGTGAGAGCCGAGCCCCTCGGGGCAGGGCACGGTACCATCCTCGGGGCAGGGGACAGAGGTGCTCGGGGCTCGCGGTGCTGGCAGGTGCCCAGGGAGGCTTTGGGGATGTGCCGAGTGCCCACATCTCCACAGGACACTTGCATGTCAGGGGTGGGGCCCCGGGAGACTCGACTCTGCTGTCCCTTCCCTTTCACGGGGCACAGCGCAGCCAGGGGCTGGCCATCAGGGCGGCTTGGGCAGGGTGGGCCCCACGCTGTCTCCAGCCAGGGCCCGCGGCCCCTTCAAGCCTGTCGACACCAGTGCCCAAACGCTTTCCTGGCACAGCCCGTCGCGCCCATCCGTGCGGTGCTCAGAAGCGCTGCCCTTGCTCCCTCCCGCCTCCCTCACCCCCTCTCCCAGCTTCAGGTGCCTCATGCCCCGCTCCCCCAGCCCTGTCCTCCCTCCCAGCCAGCCCTGCTGAGCTCCCTGTTCTCCCACCTCCTCCAGGCCATGGCTGTGGCAATCGCCCTCGTTCTGTCTCTGCTGGCCATCCAGCATGGGCTGAAGCACAGTGACCAGACAGAAGTGGCCACGGCCAAGCGGATGCAGCAGCGTGAGGAGTATCTGCATCAGGAGATGACTCGGCTGCTGCGGGAGATTGAGCAGAGCAGGGGCACGGAGGAAGCCACGCTCCGTTCTGTGTTGCAGCACCGGCTGTTCCAGACTATTGTAGGAATCGCGTCCCTGTTGGCTGCGTTCCGCTGGCTGACCATGGAGATAGCGCTTGCCGTCAACAGATACAGTCAGGAGGACGGCTCCTGCAGTGACGAGGATGACGTGCAGGAGGAGGAAGCCCTCGATGGCGCACACGCTGTTGTCAGGCCTTTGGCTGTGTCCACCCCATGGGCAGCGCAGGGCCTGCCCGACACGTGCCAGGTGCTGAAGGAGCTGATGGGTGACCTCCTTGGTGTCTGCCAAGTGCTTGGCAAGAAGACTTTCATGCCACAGATGCAGCCAGCCATTGGGATGGACGACACCTACGAAGCCTGGAGCGTCCACGAGAACAGCATCGCCTACCACCTGCTTGTGTTCCTGCAGCCGCCCCCCGGGCATCGTTTCAGCCTGGAGCTGCACACCACAGGGCAGCTGCCAGCAAGGCACTCCAGCATCCGTGTGGCGCTGGAGTGCATCTGCTCGAGGGAGCAGCTGCTGGGGGATCCTTTGTGCTTTCTCCACCACGCTGACGACACGCTGCAGAGGGACCAGATCTCGTGCCTCCTACGCACCCTCTGCACGGGCTCCTGCTTAGATGTGGAGAAAATCGCCTGCTGGGTCCAAGCGTTGGTGAGATCAGCCTGGCTGCTTTTGCCTCAGTCGCACCGCTGCCAGCTGATGGTGCTGCCCTCCTCCCAGTCCTGCAAGTTCCAGCTGACAAGCGCCTCCAAGATAAACATCTTCGCTGAGATGACTTTTGCAGTGCAGCAAGGCACCTCAGGCGCCTACCTGAGACTTAAGTAGGCAGAGGCCAGCTTGACCAGCAGCACACCGCGGCCCGTGAGCTGCGCTGTTGTCGAGATGCAGCTTTTCATGCTCGCGGCGAGGCACGCCCAGCAGGACAATTTCCACCTCAGTGGACTGCAGCTCGGCACCCATATCCTGGTGGTCACACACAGGCTTTTCCACCCATGCCTGTGACCCTGCGGACCTCTCCCTCTGGTGGGGCCCAGGTGACAATTTTGGACACTGGGACAGAGAATCTGCTCATCCCAGAGACTGCCTGGGGAGTTCTGTGCCGCAGAGCTGAGCAAACTAGGCATGGAGATGGCACCGCTCAAGAGGAGCTCAGCATAACCAGGGCTTGGGGAATCTCCTGCAGTCCAGCTGAAGATGGCATTGCAAGTGAGGCTCCTGTTACCACCTGTAACAGGATGGGGCCGCCCATCCTGTTGGAGAGAGCCGATCCCCTCTGGGACCCTTACGTGACGCAAAGATGACAATAAATCAGCTTGTTTTAACCAACCCTCTGCCTGTGAGTATCTGTGCAACACTTTGGTGGGGAACGTGGGCAGGTAGCAGGTTGCTACCTGCTCGGCTGCGGAAGAAGCGGGGTGGCTTTTTGAGATAAGTAGGTAGTACCAAAACAGAATGCCTCCCCTGACCCCTTTTTCTTTTCCAGTTTTCTGCTCTGCTTCCATTTTAAAGGGGAAGATGGCTCTGGGCAGGTCTACCTGATGGCAGGGAACAAGCGCAAGGGAGCCAAACATTTCTCAGTAGTGACAACAGGACAAGAACCAGTGGGCACAAATGAAGAAAGATGAAATTCTGTCTGAACACAGGAATGCACGTCCTTGCTCTGAGGGTGCTCTAACACTCACACAGGCTGCCCAGGGAGGGTGTGCAGTCTCCAACCTTCAGAAGCCATCTAGGCTCGGTCTTGGGCAGCCTGCTCTAGGTGGCTGTGCTTGAGCAGTTGGTGAGATCATCGCGGCTGCTTTTGTCTCAGTCGCACCACTGGTGTGAGGGGGCTCGCACCAGATCAACTTGCGGCAAATCCGCCTCTGGGAGCCGGACAGCATTGGCCCGGGGCGATCCCCGGGGTGGACACCACGGTCTCCAAATGGTGATCTCTCTGCACAGGGAACAAGCACCACAAGCACAGAGTTAATTTGCTCTGCAGACCGTACAACCCTTGTTTTGGTTTTTTGGAATGATCCACCAACAGGGCCATATTTTCTCCCAAAATAGATTAATTCCTGCACTACCTCCCCCCACGTCCACACTTTCCTTCCCGACCGCTTATGTTATGGTCAGGGGTTATTATCCCTTCCAGAGTGGCTGCAGTTCTTTCTCCTTCGGAAGTATTTTGAATTTTCCCCTGTAATTGGATCCCAATGGGTTTCAGGGAGTCAGGGAGTCCCCGGATCAGGGGAGTCATCCTCTCTGGGTCTACGGGCATCATCATCGGGGAACTCTGGTTGGGCTTGAGCTCCCGATCATACATCATTTGGAGACAGGCCGCTTTCTGCACACTTTCCACTAATTGATCCACTGTACCTGTTATGGCAAGGGGATCTCCCCTCTCCAAAGGGTTCAGCCCTCTGGCCCAATACGCAGCCCTCTGGGTTAATGACCATGCGGCTTGGCGATTACCTGTAGTTAAGAACACACCCGGACCCCAATATCCTTCTGCTTCTTTCTCTGACAACAAAATTCCATCCCCCCTGACAGGGACACTCTCCACGCATATTCTGTCTCCGATTCCTTCGGAGTTCTTGCAAAGCCTTTTTTCAACTTTGCTAGTTCAGTTGCTGTAAATGGGACTTCTTTGGTGAGAACTTGAGGACGGTCATCGTTATTGTCCCCATACAAGTTCTCTGTTTTACCCAGTGGCTACATGTGAGGGAGCCTTTCTACAGTTGGCCTTGCCTTCTGCAAGCCTCCCTGAGGGTAAACTTGCTGTATCCCTTTCCCTGAAAGTTTCACCTCTACCTCCGCCAGTGTATCTGCTTCCCTCAGAAGTTGGTCCCTCAATTCTTCCTTCAGTATGGCATTTTGATTTCTCTCCTCCTGCAACAATCGCTTGTTTTTTTCCAATTGTTCCTTCAGTTACTTTATGACCATCTGCAGTGAGTCTATTGTGACATTGGCTTGACAAAGCCTCTGCTTCCTATCTTCCACCACTGCTGCCAGACTCGCTCCAAGTACTGCGCAAATTGCAGCTTTTCCTTTCCCCAGTCTAACCCTAGCTTCCTTCTGCAGTACCCTTATCCTGTCTACTACAGTCTGCGGTTGAAACCAATGTTTTTTCGCCCAATCTTGTCCCTGAGGTGAGGGGTGAGATCGGTGCGCCTCCAAAAGATCGTATAGCTTATCTATCCCTTCGGCCCTCTTCACCCTCAGGAGGTCACACCTTAATTGTGCACTTTCTGTTCTCCGAGAATCCTGTCCGTGACACCAATTTAAAAAATGTCGCGATCCACTGTTGGGTTCCACAGTTTGGCGTAAGTTGAGCCCCCTTGCTTTCTAACCAGCCTCAGATAATCCTGGGTGGCTAGGGGCGGCTGGGCTTAACTTCTGAGTGATGTTCAATTCAATGTGTTATCGTGACCAGGTTCGCTGTATTCTCGGGAACAGAATTAAGGCTCAGAACGGAGTCACGTGCCAAGTCACTTTATTTGGCCGCCAACAAGTACGCAAGAGAAAAGGAGAGAAAGAGTAAAAAAGGAAAAAGAGAGAGTTACAATAGCTACCACCACGGATCTGCGGCATCCCACCAGCCCAATGTATCTCCAGTCCAGTGGGGGAACGTCCCCACTGGTCTCTGCTGGTTCCGCCATTTGTAGCATTGTCCCGCTGCAGAGTCAATGAGCCCCACTCGGCAGTGGGGCGCATGCGCAGTATCGTCACTAGAGGGTGCTCCATGCTTCCAGAGGGTTCCAGGAAGCCCAAACCCCCTCCCCCTCTCCCTCCCCCTCCTCCCCCCCACCGTGTTGTAAGATGACCCTGGGGCCAGGCACATGTGCAGAGGACTGGGCCTGTGTGCTCAAAGGCAACAAGATATAAATATAGATATGTTCCTATTGGGTAGAACTTCCTCCGTTGCCGTCGTGGTGAAGCCTTGGTAGTCAAGCCATCCTGCCGACAATGCTGAGACAAGTTTCTAGTCCCTTACAGGGGTGGACACCACGGTCTCCCAGTGGTGAGCCCTCTGCACAGGGAACAAGCACCACAAGCGCAGAGTGGGGCTCTGGGCGCTCTGCTTGCTGCACCAGTGGGAGGCTTGGGCACGAGCTAATGCAGAGCAGCAGCTTGAGAGCTGGAGGCACGGCTAGGGCAGGCGCAGGAGGGAAGAGTGTCCTGCAGCACCAGGCACCTCCCCTCCTGCACCCCCTCATCACCATTTGGAAATAGAGCCTCTTTTGGAACACCGATCTCTCACCGGCACAGCAAGGACAGAGGCCCTGCCATGGAGAGGTCCCATCCTGCCACAGGGATATACACCATCACCCCCACGTCAGTGTCACAAAGGCACCAAGAGCGCTGCCATGTCTACAGGCACAAAGGCCAGCACCAAGGGAGCCCATCCATCTTACAGCCTGGCAGAGCACCATTAGACCATTCACGGGCCACGTCACCTTCTCTCACACGTGCACGCTTTGAATCCCTTTGGGTGGCCTGCCTACAATCACAGGCAGATAGGGCAAAGATAGGTCTAGGAAGGCTCCTGGAGTGTGTGGAAGATGATAACTTCCTGACACGGCTGGTGAGGGAGCCAACTGGGGAAGGCTCCCCGCTGGACCCGTTGTTCACAAACAGAGAAGGGCTTGTGGGGGATGTGATGGCTGGAGGCCGTCTTGGGCACAGCAATCATGAAATGATGCAGTTGTTGATTCCTGGAGAAGTAAGGAAGGGGGGGCCAGCAGAACCGCCACCTTGGGCTTCCGGAGGGCAGACTTGGGCCTGCTTAGGGGCCTGGTTGACAGAGTCCCTCGGGAGGCAGGCCTGAAGGGCAAAGGGGGCCAGGAAGGCTGGACATTCTTCAAGGAGGAGCTCCGAAAGGCACCGGAGCAGGCCGTCCCCATGTGCCGAAAGACAAGCCGGCGAGGGAGAAGACCGGTCTGGTGGAACGGAGAGCTTTGGCTGGAACTCAGGAAAAAAGCCCAGAGTGTTTATGTCCTTTGGCAGAAGGGGCAGGCCACTCAGGAGGACTACAAGGATGTTGTGAGGTTACGCAGGGAGAAAAGTAGAAGGGCCAAAGCCCAGCTACAACTTAATCTGGCTACTGCTGTAAAAGACAATAAAAATGAATTCTATAAATACATGAGCAACAAAAGGAGGGCCAAGGAGAACCTCCATCCTTTATTGGATGCAGGAGGAAACAGAGTGACAAAGGATGAGGAAAAGGCTGAGGTACTTAATGCCTTCTTTGCCTCAGCCTTTAAGAGTAAGGCAGGTGTTCTCTGGGTACCCAGCCCCCTGAGCTGGAAGGCAGGGGTGGGGAGCAGAAGGAAGCCCCCATAATCCAAGGGGAAATGGTTAGCAGCCTGCTAGAGCACTTGGACACCAACAAATCTATGGGGCTGGATGGGACCCGCCCAAGGAGACCGAGGGAGCTGGTGAACGTGCTCACCAAGGCACTTTCCATCATTTATCAGCAGTCCTGGCTAACTGGGGAGGTCCCAGTTGACTGGAGGTTAGCAAACATGTCACCCAGCTACAAGAAGGGCCGGAAGGAGGATTTGGGGAACTACAGGCCTGTCAGCCCGACCTCGGTGCCAAGGGAGGTTATGGAGCAGATCATAGTGAGTGCTATCACGCAGCACGTACAGGACAACCAGGTGATGAGGCCCAGTCAGCAAGGGGCCATGAACGGCAGGTCCTGCTTGACTAATGTGGCCTCCTTCTATGACAAGGTGACCCACTTAGGAGATGAGGGAAAGGCCGTGGATGTTGTCTACCTAGACTTTAGTAAAGCCTTTGGCACCATTTCCCACAGCATTCCTCTGCAGCGACTGGCTGCTCGTGGCATGGACAGGCGTACTCTTCACTGGGTAAAAAAATGGCTGGATGGCTGGGCCCAAAGAGCTGTGGTGGATGGAGTTAAATCCAGTTGGCGGCCGATCATAAGTGCTGCTCCCCAGGCTCAGTAGCGGGGCCAGTTCTGTTTAGTATCTTTATCAATGATCTGGGCGGTAGGATCGAGTGCACCCTCAGGAAGTTTGCAGGTGACACCAAGCTGGGTGGGAGTGTTGATCTGCTTGAGGGTAGGAAGGCTGTGCAGAGGGACCTGGACAGGCTGGATCGATGGGCTGAGCCCAGCTGTATGAGGTTCAACAAGGCTCAGTGTCGGGTCCCGTGCTTGGGTCGCAAAAACGCCATGCAATGCTCCAGGCTTGGGGAAGGGTGGCTGGAAAGCTGCCCGGCAAAAAAAGGGCCTGGGGGTGCCGGTTGACAGCCAGCTGAATATGAGCCAGCAGTGTGCCCAGGTGGCCAAGAAGGCCACCAGCGTCCTGGCTTGTATCAGAACGAGTGTGGCCAGCAGGAGTAGAGAAGTGATCGAGCCCCTGTACTCGGCACTGGTGAGGCCACACCTGGAATACCGCATTGAGTTTTGGGCCCTCTACACTACAAGGAAGACACTGAGGTGCTGGAGTGTGTCCAGAGAAGGGCAGTGAAGCCAGTGAAGGGTCTAGAGCACAAGTCTTCTGTGGGGCGGCTGAGGGAACTGTGGCTGTTTAACCTGGAGAAAAGGAGTCTGAGGGGAGACCTTCTCGCTCTCTACAACTACCTGAAAGGAGGTTGTAGTGAGGTGGGTGTCGGTCTCTTCTCCCAAGTAACAAGCGATAGGGCAAGAGGAGATGGCCTCAAGTTGCACCAGTGGAGGTTTGGGTTGGATATTTGGAAAAATTTTGTCACTGAAAGGGTTGTCAAGCACTGTAAGAGACTGCCCAGGGACGTGGTTGAGTCACTGTCCCTGGAGGTATTTAAAAGACTTGTAGGTGTGGTGCTTAGAGAGATGGCTTAGTGGTGGACTTGGCAGTGTTTGGTTAAGGGTTGGACTTGATGATCTTAAGCGCCTTTTCCAACCTCAAGGATTTGATGATTGTATGTTCCTTCCACTTGAGCGCCTCCTGCCCCACTCCCTCAGGTCCTCACCACCTCGAAAAGAGAGACTAAACGCAGAACGGCACTTTGGGGCATGCTCCCACTTACTGACATGCCCTCCCTCTCTGTGCCTCCAGAAGGCTTTTCACAGGAGGCACATCGCGTGTATGGCTCTGCATGTGCCGAGCTAATGGAAACATGGCACCCGCATCAGCCTTGGCACATAGGCAGCAAGGCTAAAGAAAGATTTTGGGGTGTCTGGATCTCAAGGCATGCACTCACGCAGTACAGGCCACGTTTCTGGGAGGCATGATCCGCAGCGGAGCGCTCCAGCACGGTGTACAGGGCGCTCTCCTGAACAGGGGAAACGTCAGTGGAGCAGAGAGACAGGGGCCCTGGCACGGCCTCTTGTCGTGGTTTAGCCCCAGCCAGCAACCCAGCACCACGCAGTCACTCGCTCACTCCCCCCTGGTGGGATGGGGGAGAGAATCGGAAGAGTAAAAGTAAGCCAGCTCATGGGCTGAGATAAAGACAGTTTAATAGGTAAAGCAAAAGCTGCATGCGGAAGCAAAACAAAGCAAGGAATTCATTCATTGCTTCCCATGGGCAGGCAGGTGCTCAGCCATCTCCAGGGAAGCAGGGCTCCATCACGCGTAACGGTTACTTGGGAAGACAAACGCCATAACTCCGAATGTCCCCCCCTTCCTCCTTCTTCCCCGAGCTTGATATACTGAGCATGATGTCATATGGTATAGAACATCCCGTTGGTCAGTTGGGGTCAGCCGTCCCGGCTGTGTCCCCTCCCAGCTTCTTGTACACCTGGCAGGGCATGGGGAGCGGAAAAAGTCCTTGACCAGTGTAAGCGCTGCTTAGCAACAACTAAAACACCTCCGCATTATCACCCCTGTTTCACAGAATCACAGAATCACAGAATGGTAGGGGTTGGAAGGGACCTCTGGAGATCACCTTGTCCAACCCCCCTGCTTGAGCAGGCACACCTAGAGCAGGGGGCACAGCAACGCACCGAGGCGGGTTTTGAAAGTCTCCAGGGAAGGAGACTCCAACCTCCCTGGGCAGCCTGTTCCACTGCTCCATCACCCTCACAGTAAAGAAGATTTTTCTCATATTGAGGTGGAACATCATATGCTCCAACTTGAGCCCATTGCCCCTTGTCCTGTCATTGAGCACTATTGAAAAGAGCCCGGTCCCATCATCCTGACACCCACAAATCCAGCACAAACCCAAAACACAGCCCCATACTAGCTACTACAAAGAAAATTAACTCTATCCCAGCTGAAACCAGGACACCACTCCACCCCCTTGCTTGCCCTTGCCAGGGGCAAGTTGGTAGCCAGAGACAGGAGCCGCAGGATCTTTTCCACTTGCACCAGGGACACGGTTTGCGTCTTGCTGGATCGTCAGGGCTTGCAGGGCTAGGTCCAAGAAGGAACCCAGGAGAAGAGGGAGGAGGAGTTGTGTCCCTGCCCAAGGGCTCATAGCTCTTCTTTTCAAGACAACATACAGCTAGACCACCTGGCCCAGAAAACTTTGCACTTCCCTACGTAAGTCAGGGACATCCACCTACAGTCCCCGTTTTCATCTTAATTACGGTTGTGGGGGGGTGTCTGCCCGCTTTGTCAAGAGAGCCCCTGGGAGCTCGCTCCTGCTGGGCAGGTTTGTCCTTGGTGTGATGGCCAGGACCCACTGAGGTGGGCGTTGGGGACGAAGGCTGGGGCCTGCCGGCTGGGTGATGCTGCTGTCATGGCAGTGAGCACAGAGGACAGGTCACAATGGGAGCTGTGCCCAGGGGCAGCACCAGGCAGCCCCTTCTGCTGTTGGACTTGGGCGATCGGTGGGTGCAGCATGCAGGGGGGAAGGCTGGGCTGGATGGGGGACAGGGCAGATGGCCAGTGGGTTTCTAACCCGGAGTGAGAGCCGAGCCCCTCGGGGCAGGGCACGGTACCATCCTCGGGGCAGGGGACAGAGGTGCTCGGGGCTCGCGGTGCTGGCAGGTGCCCAGGGAGGCTTTGGGGATGTGCCGAGTGCCCACATCTCCACAGGACACTTGCATGTCAGGGGTGGGGCCCCGGGAGACTCGACTCTGCTGTCCCTTCCCTTTCACGGGGCACAGCGCAGCCAGGGGCTGGCCATCAGGGCGGCTTGGGCAGGGTGGGCCCCACGCTGTCTCCAGCCAGGGCCCGCGGCCCCTTCAAGCCTGTCGACACCAGTGCCCAAACGCTTTCCTGGCACAGCCCGTCGCGCCCATCCGTGCGGTGCTCAGAAGCGCTGCCCTTGCTCCCTCCCGCCTCCCTCACCCCCTCTCCCAGCTTCAGGTGCCTCATGCCCCGCTCCCCCAGCCCCGTCCTCCCTCCCAGCCAGCCCTGCTGAGCTCCCTGTTCTCCCACCTCCTCCAGGCTATGGCTGTGGCAATCGCCCTCGTTCTGTCTCTGCTGGCCATCCAGCATGGGCTGAAGCACAGTGACCAGACAGAAGTGGCCACGGCCAAGCGGATGCAGCAGCGTGAGGAGTATCTGCATCAGGAGATGACTCGGCTGCTGCGGGAGATTGAGCAGAGCAGGGGCACGGAGGAAGCCACGCTCCGTTCTGTGTTGCAGCACCGGCTGTTCCAGACTATTGTAGGAATCGCGTCCCTGTTGGCTGCGTTCCGCTGGCTGACCATGGAGATAGCGCTTGCCGTCAACAGATACAGTCAGGAGGACGGCTCCAGCGGTGACGAGGATGACGTGCAGGAGGAGGAAGCCCTCGATGGCGCACACGCTGTTGTCAGGCCTTTGGCTGTGTCCACCCCATGGGCAGCGCAGGGCCTGCCCGACACGTGCCAGGTGCTGAAGGAGCTGATGGGTGACCTCCTTGGTGTCTGCCAAGTGCTTGGCAAGAAGACTTTCATGCCACAGATGCAGCCAGCCATTGGGATGGACGACACCTACGAAGCCTGGAGCGTCCACGAGAACAGCATCGCCTACCACCTGCTTGTGTTCCTGCAGCCGCCCCCCGGGCATCGTTTCAGCCTGGAGCTGCACACCACAGGGCAGCTGCCAGCAAGGCACTCCAGCATCCGTGTGGCGCTGGAGTGCATCTGCTCGAGGGAGCAGCTGCTGGGGGATCCTTTGTGCTTTCTCCACCACGCTGACGACACGCTGCAGAGGGACCAGATCTCGTGCCTCCTACGCACCCTCTGCACGGGCTCCTGCTTAGATGTGGAGAAAATCGCCTGCTGGGTCCAAGCGTTGGTGAGATCAGCCTGGCTGCTTTTGCCTCAGTCGCACCACTGCCAGCTGATGGTGCTGCCCTCCTCCCAGTCCTGCAAGTTCCAGCTGACAAGCGCCTCCAAGATAAACATCTTCGCTGAGATGACTTTTGCAGTGCAGCAAGGCACCTCAGGCGCCTACCTGAGACTTAAGTAGGCGGAGGCCAGCTTGACCAGCAGCACACCGCGGCCCGTGAGCTGCGCTGTTGTCGAGATGCAGCTTTTCATGCTCGCGGCGAGGCACGCCCAGCAGGACAATTTCCACCTCAGTGGACTGCAGCTCGGCACCCATATCCTGGTGGTCACACACAGGCTTTTCCACCCATGCCTGTGACCCTGCGGACCTCTCCCTCTGGTGGGGCCCAGGTGACAATTTTGGACACTGGGACAGAGAATCTGCTCATCCCAGAGACTGCCTGGGGAGTTCTGTGCCGCAGAGCTGAGCAAACTAGGCATGGAGATGGCACCGCTCAAGAGGAGCTCAGCATAACCAGGGCTTGGGGAATCTCCTGCAGTCCAGCTGAAGATGGCATTGCAAGTGAGGCTCCTGTTACCACCTGTAACAGGATGGGGCCGCCCATCCTGTTGGAGAGAGCCGATCCCCTCTGGGACCCTTACGTGACGCAAAGATGACAATAAATCAGCTTGTTTTAACCAACCCTCTGCCTGTGAGTATCTGTGCAACACTTTGGTGGGGAACGTGGGCAGGTAGCAGGTTGCTACCTGCTCGGCTGTGGAAGAAGCGGGGTGGCTTTTTGAGATAAGTAGGTAGTACCAAAACAGAATGCCTCCCCTGACCCCTTTTTCTTTTCCAGTTTTCTGCTCTGCTTCCATTTTAAAGGGGAAGATGGCTCTGGGCAGGTCTACCTGATGGCAGGGAACAAGCGCAAGGGAGCCAAACATTTCTCAGTAGTGACAACAGGACAAGAACCAGTGGGCACAAATGAAGAAAGATGAAATTCTGTCTGAACACAGGAATGCACGTCCTTGCTCTGAGGGTGCTCTAACACTCACACAGGCTGCCCAGGGAGGGTGTGCAGTCTCCAACCTTCAGAAGCCATCTAGGCTCGGTCTTGGGCAGCCTGCTCTAGGTGGCTGTGCTTGAGCAGTTGGTGAGATCATCGCGGCTGCTTTTGTCTCAGTCGCACCACTGGTGTGAGGGGGCTCGCACCAGATCAACTTGCGGCAAATCCACTTCTGGGAGCCGGACAGCATTGGCCCGGGGCGATCCCCTGCGGGGTGGACACCACGGTCTCCACATGGTGATCTCTCTGCACAGGGAACAAGCACCACAAGCACAGAGTTAATTTGCTCTGCAGACCGTACAACCCTTGTTTTGGTGTTTTGGAATGATCCACCAACAGGGCCATATTTTCTCCCAAAATTGATTAATTCCTGCACTACCTCCCCCCACGTCCACACTTTCCTTCCCGACCGCTTATGTTATGGTCAGGGGTTATTATCCCTTCCAGAGTGGCTGCAGTTCTTTCTCCTTCGGAAGTATTTTGAATTTTCCCCTGTAATTGGATCCCAATGGGTTTCAGGGAGTCAGGGAGTCCCTGGATCAGGGGAGTCATCCTCTCTGGGCCTACGGGCATCATCATCGGGGAACTCTGGTTGGGCTTGAGCTCCCGATCATACATCATTTGGAGACAGGCCGCTTTCTGCACACTTTCCACTAATTGATCCACTGTACCTGTTATGGCAAGGGGATCTCCCCTCTCCAAAGGGTTCAGCCCTCTGGCCCAATACGCAGCCCTCTGGGTTAATGACCATGCGGCTTGGCGATTACCTGTAGTTAAGAACACACCCGGACCCCAATATCCTTCTGCTTCTTTCTCTGACAACAAAATTCCATCCCCCCTGACAGGGACACTCTCCACGCATATTCTGTCTCCGATTCCTTCGGAGTTCTTGCAAAGCCTTTTTTCAACTTTGCTAGTTCAGTTGCTGTAAATGGGACTTCTTTGGTGAGAACTTGAGGACGGTCATCGTTATTGTCCTCATACAAGTTCTCTGTTTTACCCAGTGGCTACATGTGAGGGAGCCTTTCTACAGTTGGCCTTGCCTTCTGCAAGCCTCCCTGAGGGTAAACTTGCTGTATCCCTTTCCCTGAAAGTTTCACCTCTACCTCCGCCAGTGTATCTGCTTCCCTCAGAAGTTGGTCCCTCAATTCTTCCTTCAGTATGGCATTTTGATTTCTCTCCTCCTGCAACAATCGCTTGTTTTTTTCCAATTGTTCCTTCAGTTACTTTATGACCATCTGCAGTGAGTCTATTGTGACATTGGCTTGACAAAGCCTCTGCTTCCTATCTTCCACCACTGCTGCCAGACTCGCTCCAAGTACTGCGCAAATTGCAGCTTTTCCTTTCCCCAGTCTAACCCTAGCTTCCTTCTGCAGTACCCTTATCCTGTCTACTACAGTCTGCGGTTGAAACCAATGTTTTTTCGCCCAATCTTGTCCCTGAGGTGAGGGGTGAGATCGGTGCGCCTCCAGAAGATCGTATAGCTTATCTATCCCTTCGGCCCTCTTCACCCTCAGGAGGTCACACCTTAATTGTGCACTTTCTGTTCTCCGAGAATCCTGTCCGTGACGCCAATTTAAAAAATGTCACGATCCACTGTTGGGTTCCACAGTTTGGCGTAAGTTGAGCCCCCCTTGCTTTCTAACCAGCCTCAGATAATCCTGGGTGGCTAGGGGCGGCCGGGCTTAACTTCTGAGTGATGTTCAATTCAATGTGTTATCGTGACCAGGTTCGCTGTATTCTCGGGAACAGAATTAAGGCTCAGAACGGAGTCACGTGCCAAGTCACTTTATTTGGCCGCCAACAAGTACGCAAGAGAAAAGGAGAGAAAGTGTAAAAAAGGAAAAAAGAGAGAGTTACAATAGCTACCACCATGGATCTGCGGCATCCCACCAGCCCAATGTATCTCCAGTCCGGTGGGGGAACGTCCCCACTGGTCTCTGCTGGTTCCGCCATTTGTAGCATTGTCCCGCTGCAGAGTCAATGAGCCCCACTCGGCAGTGGGGCGCATGCGCAGTATCGTCACTAGAGGGTGCTCCATGCTTCCAGAGGGTTCCAGGAAGCCCAAACCCCCTCCCCCTCTCCCTCCCCCTCCTCCCCCCCACCGTGTTGTAAGATGACCCTGGGGCCAGGCACATGTGCAGAGGACTGGGCCTGTGTGCTCAAAGGCAACAAGATATAAATATAGATATGTTCCTATTGGGTAGAACTTCCTCCGTTGCCGTCGTGGTGAAGCCTTGGTAGTCAAGCCATCCTGCCGACAATGCTGAGACAAGTTTCTAGTCCCTTACAGGGGTGGACACCACGGTCTCCCAGTGGTGAGCCCTCTGCACAGGGAACAAGCACCACAAGCGCAGAGTGGGGCTCTGGGCGCTCTGCTTGCTGCACCAGTGGGAGGCTTGGGCACGAGCTAATGCAGAGCAGCAGCTTGAGAGCTGGAGGCACGGCTAGGGCAGGCGCAGGAGGGAAGAGTGTCCTGCAGCACCAGGCACCTCCCCTCCTGCACCCCCTCATCACCATTTGGAAATAGAGCCTCTTTTGGAACACCGATCTCTCACCGGCACAGCAAGGACAGAGGCCCTGCCATGGAGAGGTCCCATCCTGCCACAGGGATATACACCATCACCCCCACGTCAGTGTCACAAAGGCACCAAGAGCACTGCCATGTCTACAGGCACAAAGGCCAGCACCAAGGGAGCCCATCCATCTTACAGCCTGGCAGAGCACCATTAGACCATTCACGGGCCACGTCACCTTCTCTCACACGTGCACGCTTTGAATCCCTTTGGGTGGCCTGCCTACAGTCACAGGCAGATAGGGCAAAGATAGGTCTAGGAAGGCTCCTGGAGTGTGTGGAAGATGATAACTTCCTGACACGGCTGGTGAGGGAGCCAACTGGGGAAGGCTCCCCGCTGGACCCGTTGTTCACAAACAGAGAAGGGCTTGTGGGGGATGTGATGGCTGGAGGCCGTCTTGGGCACAGCAATCATGAAATGATGCAGCTGTTGATTCCTGGAGAAGTAAGGAAGGGGGGGCCAGCAGAACCGCCACCTTGGGCTTCTGGAGGGCAGACTTGGGCCTGCTTAGGGGCCTGGTTGACAGAGTCCCTCGGGAGGCAGGCCTGAAGGGCAAAGGGGGCCAGGAAGGCTGGACATTCTTCAAGGAGGAGCTCCGAAAGGCACCGGAGCAGGCCGTCCCCATGTGCCGAAAGACGAGCCGGCGAGGGAGAAGACCGGTCTGGTGGAACAGAGAGCTTTGGCTGGAACTCAGGAAAAAAGCCCAGAGTGTTTATGTCCTTTGGCAGAAGGGGCAGGCCACTCAGGAGGACTACAAGGATGTTGTGAGGTTATGCAGGAAGAAAAGTAGAAGGGCCAAAGCCCAGCTACAACTTAATCTGGCTACTGCTGTAAAAGACAATAAAAATGAATTCTATAAATACATGAGCAACAAAAGGAGGGCCAAGGAGAACCTCCATCCTTTATTGGATGCAGGAGGAAACAGAGTGACAAAGGATGAGGAAAAGGCTGAGGTACTTAATGCCTTCTTTGCCTCAGCCTTTAAGAGTAAGGCAGGTGTTCTCTGGGTACCCAGCCTCCTGAGCTGGAAGGCAGGGGTGGGGAGCAGAAGGAAGCCCCCATAATCCAAGGGGAAACGGTTAGCAGCCTGCTAGAGCACTTGGACACCAACAAATCTATGGGGCTGGATGGGACCCGCCCAAGGGGACCGAGGGAGCTGGTGAACGTGCTCACCAAGGCACTTTCCATCATTTATCAGCAGTCCTGGCTAACTGGGGAGGTCCCAGTTGACTGGAGGTTAGCAAACATGTCACCCAGCTACAAGAAGGGCCGGAAGGAGGATTTGGGGAACTACAGGCCTGTCAGCCCGATCTCGGTACCAGGGAAGGTTATGGAGCAGATCATAGTGAGTGCTATCACGCAGCACGTACAGGACAACCAGGTGATGAGGCCCAGTCAGCAAGGGGCCATGAACGGCAGGTCCTGCTTGACTAATGTGGCCTCCTTCTATGACAAGGTGACCCACTTAGGAGATGAGGGAAAGGCCGTGGATGTTGTCTACCTAGACTTTAGTAAAGCCTTTGGCACCATTTCCCACAGCATTCCTCTGCAGCGACTGGCTGCTCGTGGCATGGACAGGCGTACTCTTCACTGGGTAAAAAAATGGCTGGATGGCTGGGCCCAAAGAGCTGTGGTGGATGGAGTTAAATCCAGTTGGCGGCCGATCATAAGTGCTGCTCCCCAGGCTCAGTAGCGGGGCCAGTTCTGTTTAGTATCTTTATCAATGATCTGGGCGGTAGGATCGAGTGCACCCTCAGGAAGTTTGCAGGTGACACCAAGCTGGGTGGGAGTGTTGATCTGCTTGAGGGTAGGAAGGCTGTGCAGAGGGACCTGGACAGGCTGGATCGATGGGCTGAGCCCAGCTGTATGAGGTTCAACAAGGCTCAGTGTCGGGTCCCGTGCTTGGGTCGCAAAAACGCCATGCAATGCTCCAGGCTTGGGGAAGGGTGGCTGGAAAGCTGCCCGGCAAAAAAAGGGCCTGGGGGTGCCGGTTGACAGCCAGCTGAATATGAGCCAGCAGTGTGCCCAGGTGGCCAAGAAGGCCACCAGCGTCCTGGCTTGTATCAGAACGAGTGTGGCCAGCAGGAGTAGAGAAGTGATCGAGCCCCTGTACTCGGCACTGGTGAGGCCGCACCTGGAATACCGCATTGAGTTTTGGGCCCTCTACACTACAAGAAAGACACTGAGGTGCTGGAGTGTGTCCAGAGAAGGGCAATGAAGCCAGTGAAGGGTCTAGAGCACAAGTCTTCTGTGGGGCGGCTGAGGGAACTGTGGCTGTTTAACCTGGAGAAAAGGAGTCTGAGGGGAGACCTTCTCGCTCTCTACAACTACCTGAAAGGAGGTTGTAGTGAGGTGGGTGTCGGTCTCTTCTCCCAAGTAACAAGCGATAGGGCAAGAGGAGATGGCCTCAAGTTGCACCAGTGGAGGTTTGGGTTGGATATTTGGAAAAATTTTGTCACTGAAAGGGTTGTCAAGCACTGTAAGAGACTGCCCAGGGACATGGTTGAGTCACTGTCCCTGGAGGTATTTAAAAGACTTGTAGGTGTGGTGCTTAGAGAGATGGCTTAGTGGTGGACTTGGCAGTGTTTGGTTAAGGGTTGGACTTGATGATCTTAAGCGCCTTTTCCAACCTCAAGGATTTGATGATTCTATGTTCCTTCCACTTGAGTGCCTCCTGCCCCACTCCCTCAGGTCCTCACCACCTCGAAAAGAGAGACTAAACGCAGAACGGCACTTTGGGGCATGCTCCCACTTACTGACATGCCCTCCCTCTCTGTGCCTCCAGAAGGCTTTTCACAGGAGGCACATCACGTGTATGGCTCTGCATGTGCCGAGCTAATGGAAACATGGCACCCGCATCAGCCTTGGCACATACGCAGCAAGGCTAAAGAAAGATTTTGGGGTGTCTGGATCTCAAGGCATGCACTCACGCAGTACAGGCCACGTTTCTGGGAGGCATGATCCGCAGCGGAGCGCTCCAGCACGGTGTACAGGGCGCTCTCCTGAACAGGGGAAACGTCAGTGGAGCAGAGAGACAGGGGCCCTGGCACGGCCTCTTGTCGTGGTTTAGCCCCAGCCAGCAACCCAGCACCACGCAGTCACTCGCTCACTCCCCCCTGGTGGGATGGGGGAGAGAATCGGAAGAGTAAAAGTAAGCCAGCTCATGGGTTGAGATAAAGACAGTTTAATAGGTAAAGCAAAAGCTGCATGCGGAAGCAAAACAAAGCAAGGAATTCATTCACTGCTTCCCATGGGCAGGCAGGTGCTCAGCCATCTCCAGGGAAGCAGGGCTCCATCACGCGTAACGGTTACTTGGGAAGACAAACGCCATAACTCCGAATGTCCCCCCCCTTCCTAAATCTTCCCCCAGCTTGATATACTGAGCATGATGTCATATGGTATAGAACATCCCGTTGGTCAGTTGGGGTCAGCCGTCCCAGCTGTGTCCCCTCCCAGCTTCTTGTACACCTGGCAGGGCATGGGGAGCGGAAAAAGTCCTTGACCAGTGTAAGCGCTGCTTAGCAACAACTAAAACACCTCCGCATTATCACCCCTGTTTCACAGAATCACAGAATCACAGAATGGTAGGGGTTGGAAGGGACCTCTGGAGATCACCTTGTCCAACCCCCCTGCTTGAGCAGGCACACCTAGAGCAGGGGGCACAGCAACGCACCGAGGCGGGTTTTGAAAGTCTCCAGGGAAGGAGACTCCAACCTCCCTGGGCAGCCTGTTCCACTGCTCCATCACCCTCACAGTAAAGAAGATTTTTCTCATATTGAGGTGGAACATCATATGCTCCAACTTGAGCCCATTGCCCCTTGTCCTGTCATGGGGCACTATTGAAAAGAGCCCGGTCCCATCATCCTGACACCCACAAATCCAGCACAAACCCAAAACACAGCCCCATACTAGCTACTACAAAGAAAATTAACTCTATCCCAGCTGAAACCAGGACACCACTCCACCCCCTTGCTTGCCCTTGTCAGGGGCAAGTTGGTAGCCAGAGACAGGAGCCGCAGGATCTTTTCCACTTGCACCAGGGACACGGTTTGCGTCTTGCTGGATCGTCAGGCTTGCAGGGCTAGGTCCAAGAAGGAACCCAGGAGGAGAAGAGGGAGGAGGAGTTGTGTCCCTGCCCAAGGGCTCATAGCTCTTCTTTTCAAGACAACATACAGCTAGACCACCTGGCCCAGAAAACTTTGCACTTCCCTACGTAAGTCAGGGACATCCACCTACAGTCCCCGTTTTCATGTTAATTACGGTTGTGGGGGGGTGTCTGCCCGCTTTGTCAAGAGAGCCCCTGGGAGCTCGCTCCTGCTGGGCAGGTTTGTCCTTGGTGTGATGGCCAGGACCCACTGAGGTGGGCGTTGGGGACGAAGGCTGGGGCCTGCCGGCTGGGTGATGCTGCTGTCATGGCAGTGAGCACAGAGGACAGGTCACAATGGGAGCTGTGCCCAGGGGCAGCACCAGGCAGCCCCTTCTGCTGTTGGACTTGGGCGATCGGTGGGTGCAGCATGCAGGGGGGAAGGCTGGGCTGGATGGGGGACAGGGCAGATGGCCAGTGGGTTTCTAACCCGGAGTGAGAGCCGAGCCCCTCGGGGCAGGGCACGGTACCATCCTCGGGGCAGGGGACAGAGGTGCTCGGGGCTCGCGGTGCTGGCAGGTGCCCAGGGAGGCTTTGGGGATGTGCCGAGTGCCCACATCTCCACAGGACACTTGCATGTCAGGGGTGGGGCCCCGGGAGACTCGACTCTGCTGTCCCTTCCCTTTCACGGGGCACAGCGCAGCCAGGGGCTGGCCATCAGGGCGGCTTGGGCAGGGTGGGCCCCACGCTGTCTCCAGCCAGGGCCCGCGGCCCCTTCAAGCCTGTCGACACCAGTGCCCAAACGCTTTCCTGGCACAGCCCGTCGCGCCCATCCGTGCGGTGCTCAGAAGCGCTGCCCTTGCTCCCTCCCGCCTCCCTCACCCCCTCTCCCAGCTTCAGGTGCCTCATGCCCCGCTCCCCCAGCCCCGTCCTCCCTCCCAGCCAGCCCTGCTGAGCTCCCTGTTCTCCCACCTCCTCCAGGCCATGGCTGTGGCAATCGCCCTCGTTCTGTCTCTGCTGGCCATCCAGCATGGGCTGAAGCACAGTGACCAGACAGAAGTGGCCACGGCCAAGCGGATGCAGCAGCGTGAGGAGTATCTGCATCAGGAGATGACTCGGCTGCTGCGGGAGATTGAGCAGAGCAGGGGCACGGAGGAAGCCACGCTCCGTTCTGTGTTGCAGCACCGGCTGTTCCAGACTATTGTAGGAATCGCGTCCCTGTTGGCTGCGTTCCGCTGGCTGACCATGGAGATAGCGCTTGCCGTCAACAGATACAGTCAGGAGGACGGCTCCAGCGGTGACGAGGATGACGTGCAGGAGGAGGAAGCCCTCGATGGCGCACACGCTGTTGTCAGGCCTTTGGCTGTGTCCACCCCATGGGCAGCGCAGGGCCTGCCCGACACGTGCCAGGTGCTGAAGGAGCTGATGGGTGACCTCCTTGGTGTCTGCCAAGTGCTTGGCAAGAAGACTTTCATGCCACAGATGCAGCCAGCCATTGGGATGGACGACACCTACGAAGCCTGGAGCGTCCACGAGAACAGCATCGCCTACCACCTGCTTGTGTTCCTGCAGCCGCCCCCCGGGCATCGTTTCAGCCTGGAGCTGCACACCACAGGGCAGCTGCCAGCAAGGCACTCCAGCATCCGTGTGGCGCTGGAGTGCATCTGCTCGAGGGAGCAGCTGCTGGGGGATCCTTTGTGCTTTCTCCACCACGCTGACGACACGCTGCAGAGGGACCAGATCTCATGCCTCCTACGCACCCTCTGCACGGGCTCCTGCTTAGATGTGGAGAAAATCGCCTGCTGGGTCCAAGCGTTGGTGAGATCAGCCTGGCTGCTTTTGCCTCAGTCGCACCACTGCCAGCTGATGGTGCTGCCCTCCTCCCAGTCCTGCAAGTTCCAGCTGACAAGCGCCTCCAAGATAAACATCTTCGCTGAGATGACTTTTGCAGTGCAGCAAGGCACCTCAGGCGCCTACCTGAGACTTAAGTAGGCGGAGGCCAGCTTGACCAGCAGCACACCGCGGCCCGTGAGCTGCGCTGTTGTCGAGATGCAGCTTTTCATGCTCGCGGCGAGGCACGCCCAGCAGGACAATTTCCACCTCAGTGGACTGCAGCTCGGCACCCATATCCTGGTGGTCACACACAGGCTTTTCCACCCATGCCTGTGACCCTGCGGACCTCTCCCTCTGGTGGGGCCCAGGTGACAATTTTGGACACTGGGACAGAGAATCTGCTCATCCCAGAGACTGCCTGGGGAGTTCTGTGCCGCAGAGCTGAGCAAACTAGGCATGGAGATGGCACCGCTCAAGAGGAGCTCAGCATAACCAGGGCTTGGGGAATCTCCTGCAGTCCAGCTGAAGATGGCATTGCAAGTGAGGCTCCTGTTACCACCTGTAACAGGATGGGGCCGCCCATCCTGTTGGAGAGAGCCGATCCCCTCTGGGACCCTTACGTGACGCAAAGATGACAATAAATCAGCTTGTTTTAACCAACCCTCTGCCTGTGAGTATCTGTGCAACACTTTGGTGGGGAACGTGGGCAGGTAGCAGGTTGCTACCTGCTCGGCTGCGGAAGAAGCGGGGTGGCTTTTTGAGATAAGTAGGTAGTACCAAAACAGAATGCCTCCCCTGACCCCTTTTTCTTTTCCAGTTTTCTGCTCTGCTTCCATTTTAAAGGGGAAGATGGCTCTGGGCAGGTCTACCTGATGGCAGGGAACAAGCGCAAGGGAGCCAAACATTTCTCAGTAGTGACAACAGGACAAGAACCAGTGGGCACAAATGAAGAAAGATGAAATTCTGTCTGAACACAGGAATGCACGTCCTTGCTCTGAGGGTGCTCTAACACTCACACAGGCTGCCCAGGGAGGGTGTGCAGTCTCCAACCTTCAGAAGCCTTCTAGGCTCGGTCTTGGGCAGCCTGCTCTAGGTGGCTGTGCTTGAGCAGTTGGTGAGATCATCGCGGCTGCTTTTGTCTCAGTCGCACCACTGGTGTGAGGGGGCTCGCACCAGATCAACTTGCGGCAAATCCGCCTCTGGGAGCCGGACAGCATTGGCCCGGGGCGATCCCCTGCAGGGTGGACACCACGGTCTCCACATGGTGATCTCTCTGCACAGGGAACAAGCACCACAAGCACAGAGTTAATTTGCTCTGCAGACCGTACAACCCTTGTTTTGGTGTTTTGGAATGATCCACCAACAGGGCCATATTTTCTCCCAAAATTGATTAATTCCTGCACTACCTCCCCCCACGTCCACACTTTCCTTCCTGACCGCTTATGTTATGGTCAGGGGTTATTATCCCTTCCAGAGTGGCTGCAGTTCTTTCTCCTTCGGAAGTATTTTGAATTTTCCCCTGTAATTGGATCCCAATGGGTTTCAGGGAGTCAGGGAGTCCCCGGATCAGGGGAGTCATCCTCTCTGGGCCTACGGGCATCATCATCGGGGAACTCTGGTTGGGCTTGAGCTCCCGATCATACATCATTTGGAGACAGGCCGCTTTCTGCACACTTTCCACTAATTGATCCACTGTACCTGCTATGGCAAGGGGATCTCCCCTCTCCAAAGGGTTCAGCCCTCTGGCCCAATACGCAGCCCTCTGGGTTAATGACCATGCGGCTTGGCGATTACCTGTAGTTAAGAACACACCCGGACCCCAATATCCTTCTGCTTCTTTCTCTGACAACAAAATTCCATCCCCCCTGACAGGGACACTCTCCACGCATATTCTGTCTCCGATTCCTTCGGAGTTCTTGCAAAGCCTTTTTTCAACTTTGCTAGTTCAGTTGCTGTAAATGGGACTTCTTTGGTGAGAACTTGAGGACGGTCATCGTTATTGTCCTCATACAAGTTCTCTGTTTTACCCAGTGGCTACATGTGAGGGAGCCTTTCTACAGTTGGCCTTGCCTTCTGCAAGCCTCCCTGAGGGTAAACTTGCTGTATCCCTTTCCCTGAAAGTTTCACCTCTACCTCCGCCAGTGTATCTGCTTCCCTCAGAAGTTGGTCCCTCAATTCTTCCTTCAGTATGGCATTTTGATTTCTCTCCTCCTGCAACAATCGCTTGTTTTTTTCCAATTGTTCCTTCAGTTACTTTATGACCATCTGCAGTGAGTCTATTGTGACATTGGCTTGACAAAGCCTCTGCTTCCTATCTTCCACCACTGCTGCCAGACTCGCTCCAAGTACTGCGCAAATTGCAGCTTTTCCTTTCCCCGGTCTAACCCTAGCTTCCTTCTGCAGTACCCTTATCCTGTCTACTTCAGTCTGCGGTTGAAACCAATGTTTTTTCGCCCAATCTTGTCCCTGAGGTGAGGGGTGAGATCGGTGCGCCTCCAGAAGATCGTATAGCTTATCTATCCCTTCGGCCCTCTTCACCCTCAGGAGGTCACACCTTAATTGTGCACTTTCTGTTCTCCGAGAATCCTGTCCGTGACGCCAATTTAAAAAATGTCACGATCCACTGTTGGGTTCCACAGTTTGGCGTAAGTTGAGCCCCCTTGCTTTCTAACCAGCCTCAGATAATCCTGGGTGGCTAGGGGCGGCCGGGCTTAACTTCTGAGTGATGTTCAATTCAATGTGTTATCGTGACCAGGTTCGCTGTATTCTCGGGAACAGAATTAAGGCTCAGAACGGAGTCACGTGCCAAGTCACTTTATTTGGCCGCCAACAAGTACGCAAGAGAAAAGGAGAGAAAGAGTAAAAAAGGAAAAAGAGAGAGTTACAATAGCTACCACCACGGATCTGCGGCATCCCACCAGCCCAATGTATCTCCAGTCCGGTGGGGGAACGTCCCCACTGGTCTCTGCTGGTTCCGCCATTTGTAGCATTGTCCCGCTGCAGAGTCAATGAGCCCCACTCGGCAGTGGGGCGCATGTGCAGTATCGTCACTAGAGGGTGCTCCATGCTTCCAGAGGGTTCCAGGAAGCCCAAACCCCCTCCCCCTCTCCCTCCCCCTCCTCCCCCCCACCGTGTTGTAAGATGACCCTGGGGCCAGGCACATGTGCAGAGGACTGGGCCTGTGTGCTCAAAGGCAACAAGATATAAATATAGATATGTTCCTATTGGGTAGAACTTCCTCCGTTGCCGTCGTGGTGAAGCCTTGGTAGTCAAGCCATCCTGCCGACAATGCTGAGACAAGTTTCTAGTCCCTTACAGGGGTGGACACCACGGTCTCCCAGTGGTGAGCCCTCTGCACGGGGAACAAGCACCACAAGCGCAGAGTGGGGCTCTGGGCGCTCTGCTTGCTGCACCAGTGGGAGGCTTGGGCACGAGCTAATGCAGAGCAGCAGCTTGAGAGCTGGAGGCACGGCTAGGGCAGGCGCAGGAGGGAAGAGTGTCCTGCAGCACCAGGCACCTCCCCTCCTGCACCCCCTCATCACCATTTGGAAATAGAGCCTCTTTTGGAACACCGATCTCTCACCGGCACAGCAAGGACAGAGGCCCTGCCATGGAGAGGTCCCATCCTGCCACAGGGATATACACCATCACCCCCACGTCAGTGTCACAAAGGCACCAAGAGCGCTGCCATGTCTACAGGCACAAAGGCCAGCACCAAGGGAGCCCATCCATCTTACAGCCTGGCAGAGCACCATTAGACCATTCACGGGCCACGTCACCTTCTCTCACACGTGCACGCTTTGAATCCCTTTGGGTGGCCTGCCTACAGTCACAGGCAGATAGGGCAAAGATAGGTCTAGGAAGGCTCCTGGAGTGTGTGGAAGATGATAACTTCCTGACACGGCTGGTGAGGGAGCCAACTGGGGAAGGCTCCCCGCTGGACCCGTTGTTCACAAACAGAGAAGGGCTTGTGGGGGATGTGATGGCTGGAGGCCGTCTTGGGCACAGCAATCATGAAATGATGCAGTTGTTGATTCCTGGAGAAGTAAGGAAGGGGGGGCCAGCAGAACCGCCACCTTGGGCTTCCGGAGGGCAGACTTGGGCCTGCTTAGGGGCCTGGTTGACAGAGTCCCTCGGGAGGCAGGCCTGAAGGGCAAAGGGGGCCAGGAAGGCTGGACATTCTTCAAGGAGGAGCTCCGAAAGGCACCGGAGCAGGCCGTCCCCGTGTGCCGAAAGACGAGCCGGCGAGGGAGAAGACCGGTCTGGTGGAACAGAGAGCTTTGGCTGGAACTCAGGAAAAAAGCCCAGAGTGTTTATGTCCTTTGGCAGAAGGGGCAGGCCACTCAGGAGGACTACAAGGATGTTGTGAGGTTACGCAGGGAGAAAAGTAGAAGGGCCAAAGCCCAGCTACAACTTAATCTGGCTACTGCTGTAAAAGACAATAAAAATGAATTCTATAAATACATGAGCAACAAAAGGAGGGCCAAGGAGAACCTCCATCCTTTATTGGATGCAGGAGGAAACAGAGTGACAAAGGATGAGGAAAAGGCTGAGGTACTTAATGCCTTCTTTGCCTCAGCCTTTAAGAGTAAGGCAGGTGTTCTCTGGGTACCCAGCCCCCTGAGCTGGAAGGCAGGGGTGGGGAGCAGAAGGAAGCCCCCATAATCCAAGGGGAAACGGTTAGCAGCCTGCTAGAGCACTTGGACACCAACAAATCTATGGGGCTGGATGGGACCCGCCCAAGGAGACCGAGGGAGCTGGTGAACGTGCTCACCAAGGCACTTTCCATCATTTATCAGCAGTCCTGGCTAACTGGGGAGGTCCCAGTTGACTGGAGGTTAGCAAACATGTCACCCAGCTACAAGAAGGGCCGGAAGGAGGATTTGGGGAACTACAGGCCTGTCAGCCCGACCTCGGTGCCAAGGGAGGTTATGGAGCAGATCATAGTGAGTGCCATCACGCAGCACGTACAGGACAACCAGGCGATGAGGCCCAGTCAGCAAGGGGCCATGAACGGCAGGTCCTGCTTGACTAATGTGGCCTCCTTCTATGACAAGGTGACCCACTTAGGAGATGAGGGAAAGGCCGTGGATGTTGTCTACCTAGACTTTAGTAAAGCCTTTGGCACCATTTCCCACAGCATTCCTCTGCAGCGACTGGCTGCTCGTGGCATGGACAGGCGTACTCTTCACTGGGTAAAAAAATGGCTGGATGGCTGGGCCCAAAGAGCTGTGGTGGATGGAGTTAAATCCAGTTGGCGGCCTATCATAAGTGCTGCTCCCCAGGCTCAGTAGCGGGGCCAGTTCTGTTTAGTATCTTTATCAATGATCTGGGCGGTAGGATCGAGTGCACCCTCAGGAAGTTTGCAGGTGACACCAAGCTGGGTGGGAGTGTTGATCTGCTTGAGGGTAGGAAGGCTGTGCAGAGGGACCTGGACAGGCTGGATCGATGGGCTGAGCCCAGCTGTATGAGGTTCAACAAGGCTCAGTGTCGGGTCCCGTGCTTGGGTCGCAAAAACGCCATGCAATGCTCCAGGCTTGGGGAAGGGTGGCTGGAAAGCTGCCCGGCAAAAAAAGGGCCTGGGGGTGCCGGTTGACAGCCAGCTGAATATGAGCCAGCAGTGTGCCCAGGTGGCCAAGAAGGCCACCAGCGCCCTGGCTTGTATCAGAACGAGTGTGGCCAGCAGGAGTAGAGAAGTGATCGAGCCCCTGTACTCGGCACTGGTGAGGCCGCACCTGGAATACCGCATTGAGTTTTGGGCCCTCTACACTACAAGAAAGACACTGAGGTGCTGGAGTGTGTCCAGAGAAGGGCAATGAAGCCAGTGAAGGGTCTAGAGCACAAGTCTTCTGTGGGGCGGCTGAGGGAACTGTGGCTGTTTAACCTGGAGAAAAGGAGTCTGAGGGGAGACCTTCTCGCTCTCTACAACTACCTGAAAGGAGGTTGTAGTGAGGTGGGTGTCGGTCTCTTCTCCCAAGTAACAAGCGATAGGGCAAGAGGAGATGGCCTCAAGTTGCACCAGTGGAGGTTTAGGTTGGATATTTGGAAAAATTTTGTCACTGAAAGGGTTGTCAAGCACTGTAAGAGGCTGCCCAGGGACGTGGTTGAGTCACTGTCCCTGGAGGTATTTAAAAGACTTGTAGGTGTGGTGCTTAGAGAGATGGCTTAGTGGTGGACTTGGCAGTGTTTGGTTAAGGGTTGGACTTGATGATCTTAAGTGCCTTTTCCAACCTCAAGGATTTGATGATTGTATGTTCCTTCCACTTGAGCGCCTCCTGCCCCACTCCCTCAGGTCCTCACCACCTCGAAAAGAGAGACTAAACGCAGAACGGCACTTTGGGGCATGCTCCCACTTACTGACATGCCCTCCCTCTCTGTGCCTCCAGAAGGCTTTTCACAGGAGGCACATCGCGTGTATGGCTCTGCATGTGCCGAGCTAATGGAAACATGGCACCCACATCAGCCTTGGCACATACGCAGGAAGGCTAAAGAAAGATTTTGAGGTGTCTGGATCTCAAGGCATGCACTCACGCAGTACAGGCCACGTTTCTGGGAGGCATGATCCGCAGCGGAGCGCTCCAGCACGGTGTACAGGGCGCTCTCCTGAACAGGGGAAACGTCAGTGGAGCAGAGAGACAGGGGCCCTGGCACGGCCTCTTGTTGTGGTTTAGCCCCAGCCAGCAACCCAGCACCACGCAGTCACTCGCTCACTCCCCCCTGGTGGGATGGGGGAGAGAATCGGAAGAGTAAAAGTGAGCCAGCTCATGGGTTGAGATAAAGACAGTTTAATAGGTAAAGCAAAAGCTGCATGCGGAAGCAAAACAAAGCAAGGAATTCATTCACTGCTTCCCATGGGCAGGCAGGTGCTCAGCCATCTCCAGGGAAGCAGGGCTCCATCACGCGTAACGGTTACTTGGGAAGACAAACGCCATAACTCCGAATGTCCCCCCCCTTCCTCCTTCTTCCCCGAGCTTGATATACTGAGCATGATGTCATATGGTATAGAACATCCCGTTGGTCAGTTGGGGTCAGCCGTCCCAGCTGTGTCCCCTCCCAGCTTCTTGTACACCTGGCAGGGCATGGGGAGCGGAAAAAGTCCTTGACCAGTGTAAGCGCTGCTTAGCAACAACTAAAACACCTCCACATTATCACCCCTGTTTCACAGAATCACAGAATCACAGAATGGTAGGGGTTGGAAGGGACCTCTGGAGATCACCTTGTCCAACCCCCCTGCTTGAGCAGGCACACCTAGAGCAGGGGGCACAGCAACGCACCGAGGCGGGTTTTGAAAGTCTCCAGGGAAGGAGACTCCAACCTCCCTGGGCAGCCTGTTCCACTGCTCCATCACCCTCACAGTAAAGAAGATTTTTCTCATATTGAGGTGGAACATCATATGCTCCAACTTGAGCCCATTGCCCCTTGTCCTGTCATTGGGCACTATTGAAAAGAGCCCGGTCCCATCATCCTGACACCCACAAATCCAGCACAAACCCAAAACACAGCCCCATACTAGCTACTACAAAGAAAATTAACTCTATCCCAGCTGAAACCAGGACACCACTCCACCCCCTTGCTTGCCCTTGCCAGGGGCAAGTTGGTAGCCAGAGACAGGAGCCGCAGGATCTTTTCCACTTGCACCAGGGACACGGTTTGCGTCTTGCTGGATCGTCAGGCTTGCAGGGCTAGGTCCAAGAAGGAACCCAGGAGGAGAAGAGGGAGGAGGAGTTGTGTCCCTGCCCAAGGGCTCATAGCTCTTCTTTTCAAGACAACATACAGCTAGACCACCTGGCCCAGAAAACTTTGCACTTCCCTACGTAAGTCAGGGACATCCACCTACAGTCCCCATTTTCATGTTAATTACGGTTGTGGGGGGGTGTCTGCCCGCTTTGTCAAGAGAGCCCCTGGGAGCTCGCTCCTGCTGGGCAGGTTTGTCCTTGGTGTGATGGCCAGGACCCACTGAGGTGGGCGTTGGGGACGAAGGCTGGGGCCTGCCGGCTGGGTGATGCTGCTGTCATGGCAGTGAGCACAGAGGACAGGTCACAATGGGAGCTGTGCCCAGGGGCAGCACCAGGCAGCCCCTTCTGCTGTTGGACTTGGGCGATCGGTGGGTGCAGCATGCAGGGGGGAAGGCTGGGCTGGATGGGGGACAGGGCAGATGGCCAGTGGGTTTCTAACCCGGAGTGAGAGCCGAGCCCCTCGGGGCAGGGCACGGTACCATCCTCGGGGCAGGGGACAGAGGTGCTCGGGGCTCGCGGTGCTGGCAGGTGCCCAGGGAGGCTTTGGGGATGTGCCGAGTGCCCACATCTCCACAGGACACTTGCATGTCAGGGGTGGGGCCCCGGGAGACTCGACTCTGCTGTCCCTTCCCTTTCACGGGGCACAGCGCAGCCAGGGGCTGGCCATCAGGGCGGCTTGGGCAGGGTGGGCCCCACGCTGTCTCCAGCCAGGGCCCGCGGCCCCTTCAAGCCTGTCGACACCAGTGCCCAAACGCTTTCCTGGCACAGCCCGTCGCGCCCATCCGTGCGGTGCTCAGAAGCGCTGCCCTTGCTCCCTCCTGCCTCCCTCACCCCCTCTCCCAGCTTCAGGTGCCTCATGCCCCGCTCCCCCAGCCCCGTCCTCCCTCCCAGCCAGCCCTGCTGAGCTCCCTGTTCTCCCACCTCCTCCAGGCCATGGCTGTGGCAATCGCCCTCGTTCTGTCTCTGCTGGCCATCCAGCATGGGCTGAAGCACAGTGACCAGACAGAAGTGGCCACGGCCAAGCGGATGCAGCAGCGTGAGGAGTATCTGCATCAGGAGATGACTCGGCTGCTGCGGGAGATTGAGCAGAGCAGGGGCACGGAGGAAGCCACGCTCCGTTCTGTGTTGCAGCACCGGCTGTTCCAGACTATTGTAGGAATCGCGTCCCTGTTGGCTGCGTTCCGCTGGCTGACCATGGAGATAGCGCTTGCCGTCAACAGATACAGTCAGGAGGACGGCTCCAGCGGTGACGAGGATGACGTGCAGGAGGAGGAAGCCCTCGATGGCGCACACGCTGTTGTCAGGCCTTTGGCTGTGTCCACCCCATGGGCAGCGCAGGGCCTGCCCGACACGTGCCAGGTGCTGAAGGAGCTGATGGGTGACCTCCTTGGTGTCTGCCAAGTGCTTGGCAAGAAGACTTTCATGCCACAGATGCAGCCAGCCATTGGGATGGACGACACCTACGAAGCCTGGAGCGTCCACGAGAACAGCATCGCCTACCACCTGCTTGTGTTCCTGCAGCCGCCCCCCGGGCATCGTTTCAGCCTGGAGCTGCACACCACAGGGCAGCTGCCAGCAAGGCACTCCAGCATCCGTGTGGCGCTGGAGTGCATCTGCTCGAGGGAGCAGCTGCTGGGGGATCCTTTGTGCTTTCTCCACCACGCTGACGACACGCTGCAGAGGGACCAGATCTCATGCCTCCTACGCACCCTCTGCACGGGCTCCTGCTTAGATGTGGAGAAAATCGCCTGCTGGGTCCAAGCGTTGGTGAGATCAGCCTGGCTGCTTTTGCCTCAGTCGCACCACTGCCAGCTGATGGTGCTGCCCTCCTCCCAGTCCTGCAAGTTCCAGCTGACAAGCGCCTCCAAGATAAACATCTTCGCTGAGATGACTTTTGCAGTGCAGCAAGGCACCTCAGGCGCCTACCTGAGACTTAAGTAGGCGGAGGCCAGCTTGACCAGCAGCACACCGCGGCCCGTGAGCTGCGCTGTTGTCGAGATGCAGCTTTTCATGCTCGCGGCGAGGCACGCCCAGCAGGACAATTTCCACCTCAGTGGACTGCAGCTCGGCACCCATATCCTGGTGGTCACACACAGGCTTTTCCACCCATGCCTGTGACCCTGCGGACCTCTCCCTCTGGTGGGGCCCAGGTGACAATTTTGGACACTGGGACAGAGAATCTGCTCATCCCAGAGACTGCCTGGGGAGTTCTGTGCCGCAGAGCTGAGCAAACTAGGCATGGAGATGGCACCGCTCAAGAGGAGCTCAGCATAACCAGGGCTTGGGGAATCTCCTGCAGTCCAGCTGAAGATGGCATTGCAACTGAGGCTCCTGTTACCACCTGTAACAGGATGGGGCCGCCCATCCTGTTGGAGAGAGCCGATCCCCTCTGGGACCCTTACGTGACGCAAAGATGACAATAAATCAGCTTGTTTTAACCAACCCTCTGCCTGTGAGTATCTGTGCAACACTTTGGTGGGGAACGTGGGCAGGTAGCAGGTTGCTACCTGCTCGGCTGCGGAAGAAGCGGGGTGGCTTTTTGAGATAAGTAGGTAGTACCAAAACAGAATGCCTCCCCTGACCCCTTTTTCTTTTCCAGTTTTCTGCTCTGCTTCCATTTTAAAGGGGAAGATGGCTCTGGGCAGGTCTACCTGATGGCAGGGAACAAGCGCAAGGGAGCCAAACATTTCTCAGTAGTGACAACAGGACAAGAACCAGTGGGCACAAATGAAGAAAGATGAAATTCTGTCTGAACACAGGAATGCACGTCCTTGCTCTGAGGGTGCTCTAACACTCACACAGGCTGCCCAGGGAGGGTGTGCAGTCTCCAACCTTCAGAAGCCTTCTAGGCTCGGTCTTGGGCAGCCTGCTCTAGGTGGCTGTGCTTGAGCAGTTGGTGAGATCATCGCGGCTGCTTTTGTCTCAGTCGCACCACTGGTGTGAGGGGGCTCGCACCAGATCAACTTGCGGCAAATCCGCCTCTGGGAGACGGACAGCATTGGCCCGGGGCAATCCCCTGCGGGGTGGACACCACGGTCTCCACATGGTGATCTCTCTGCACAGGGAACAAGCACCACAAGCACAGAGTTAATTTGCTCTGCAGACCGTACAACCCTTGTTTTGGTTTTTTGGAATGATCCACCAACAGGGCCATATTTTCTCCCAAAATTGATTAATTCCTGCACTACCTCCCCCCACGTCCACACTTTCCTTCCCGACCGCTTATGGTCAGGGGTTATTATCCCTTCCAGAGTGGCTGCAGTTCTTTCTCCTTCGGAAGTATTTTGAATTTTCCCCTGTAATTGGATCCCAATGGGTTTCAGGGAGTCAGGGAGTCCCTGGATCAGGGGAGTCATCCTCTCTGGGTCTACGGGCATCATCATCGGGGAACTCTGGTTGGGCTTGAGCTCCCGATCATACATCATTTGGAGACAGGCCGCTTTCTGCACACTTTCCACTAATTGATCCACTGTACCTGTTATGGCAAGGGGATCTCCCCTCTCCAAAGGGTTCAGCCCTCTGGCCCAATACGCAGCCCTCTGGGTTAATGACCATGCGGCTTGGCGATTACCTGTAGTTAAGAACACACCCGGACCCCAATATCCTTCTGCTTCTTTCTCTGACAACAAAATTCCATCCCCCCTGACAGGGACACTCTCCACGCATATTCTGTCTCCGATTCCTTCGGAGTTCTTGCAAAGCCTTTTTTCAACTTTGCTAGTTCAGTTGCTGTAAATGGGACTTCTTTGGTGAGAACTTGAGGACGGTCATCGTTATTGTCCTCATACAAGTTCTCTGTTTTACCCAGTGGCTACATGTGAGGGAGCCTTTCTACAGTTGGCCTTGCCTTCTGCAAGCCTCCCTGAGGGTAAACTTGCTGTATCCCTTTCCCTGAAAGTTTCACCTCTACCTCCGCCAGTGTATCTGCTTCCCTCAGAAGTTGGTCCCTCAATTCTTCCTTCAGTATGGCATTTTGATTTCTCTCCTCCTGCAACAATCGCTTGTTTTTTTCCAATTGTTCCTTCAGTTACTTTATGACCATCTGCAGTGAGTCTATTGTGACATTGGCTTGACAAAGCCTCTGCTTCCTATCTTCCACCACTGCTGCCAGACTCGCTCCAAGTACTGCGCAAATTGCAGCTTTTCCTTTCCCCGGTCTAACCCTAGCTTCCTTCTGCAGTACCCTTATCCTGTCTACTACAGTCTGCGGTTGAAACCAATGTTTTTTCGCCCAATCTTGTCCCTGAGGTGAGGGGTGAGATCGGTGCGCCTCCAAAAGATCGTATAGCTTATCTATCCCTTCGGCCCTCTTCACCCTCAGGAGGTCACACCTTCATTGTGCACTTTCTGTTCTCCGAGAATCCTGTCCGTGACACCGATTTAAAAAATGTCGCGATCCACTGTTGGGTTCCACAGTTTGGCGTAAGTTGAGCCCCCTTGCTTTCTAACCAGCCTCAGATAATCCTGGGTGGCTAGGGGCGGCTGGGCTTAACTTCTGAGTGATGTTCAATTCAATGTGTTATCGTGACCAGGTTCGCTGTATTCTCGGGAACAGAATTAAGGCTCAGAACGGAGTCACGTGCCAAGTCACTTTATTTGGCCGCCAACAAGTACGCAAGAGAAAAGGAGAGAAAGAGTAAAAAAGGAAAAAGAGAGAGTTACAATAGCTACCACCACGGATCTGCGGCATCCCACCAGCCCAATGTATCTCCAGTCCGGTGGGGGAACGTCCCCACTGGTCTCCGCTGGTTCCACCATTTGTAGCATTGTCCCGCTGCAGAGTCAATGAGCCCCACTCGGCAGTGGGGCGCATGTGCAGTATCGTCACTAGAGGGTGCTCCATGCTTCCAGAGGGTTCCAGGAAGCCCAAACCCCCTCCCCCTCTCCCTCCCCCTCCTCCCCCCCACCGTGTTGTAAGATGACCCTGGGGCCAGGCACATGTGCAGAGGACTGGGCCTGTGTGCTCAAAGGCAACAAGATATAAATATAGATATGTTCCTATTGGGTAGAACTTCCTCCGTTGCCGTCGTGGTGAAGCCTTGGTAGTCAAGCCATCCTGCCGACAATGCTGAGACAAGTTTCTAGTCCCTTACAGGGGTGGACACCACGGTCTCCCAGTGGTGAGCCCTCTGCACAGGGAACAAGCACCACAAGCGCAGAGTGGGGCTCTGGGCGCTCTGCTTGCTGCACCAGTGGGAGGCTTGGGCACGAGCTAATGCAGAGCAGCAGCTTGAGAGCTGGAGGCACGGCTAGGGCAGGCGCAGGAGGGAAGAGTGTCCTGCAGCACCAGGCACCTCCCCTCCTGCACCCCCTCATCACCATTTGGAAATAGAGCCTCTTTTGGAACACCGATCTCTCACCGGCACAGCAAGGACAGAGACCCTGCCATGGAGAGGTCCCATCCTGCCACAGGGATATACACCATCACCCCCACGTCAGTGTCACAAAGGCACCAAGAGCACTGCCATGTCTACAGGCACAAAGGCCAGCACCAAGGGAGCCCATCCATCTTACAGCCTGGCAGAGCACCATTAGACCATTCACGGGCCACGTCACCTTCTCTCACACGTGCACGCTTTGAATCCCTTTGGGTGGCCTGCCTACAGTCACAGGCAGATAGGGCAAAGATAGGTCTAGGAAGGTTCCTGGAGTGTGTGGAAGATGATAACCTCCTGACACGGCTGGTGAGGGAGCCAACTGGGGAAGGCTCCCCGCTGGACCCGTTGTTCACAAACAGAGAAGGGCTTGTGGGGGATGTGATGGCTGGAGGCCGTCTTGGGCACAGCAATCATGAAATGATGCAGTTGTTGATTCTTGGAGAAGTAAGGAAGGGGGGGCCAGCAGAACCGCCACCTTGGGCTTCCGGAGGGCAGACTTGGGCCTGCTTAGGGGGCTGGTTGACAGAGTCCCTCGGGAGGCAGGCCTGAAGGGCAAAGGGGGCCAGGAAGGCTGGACATTCTTCAAGGAGGAGCTCCGAAAGGCACCGGAGCAGGCCGTCCCCATGTGCCGAAAGACGAGCCGGCGAGGGAGAAGACCGGTCTGGTGGAACAGAGAGCTTTGGCTGGAACTCAGGAAAAAAGCCCAGAGTGTTTATGTCCTTTGGCAGAAGGGGCAGGCCACTCAGGAGGACTACAAGGATGTTGTGAGGTTACGCAGGAAGAAAAGTAGAAGGGCCAAAGCCCAGCTACAACTTAATCTGGCTACTGCTGTAAAAGACAATAAAAATGAATTCTATAAATACATGAGCAACAAAAGGAGGGCCAAGGAGAACCTCCATCCTTTATTGGATGCAGGAGGAAACAGAGTGACAAAGGATGAGGAAAAGGCTGAGGTACTTAATGCCTTCTTTGCCTCAGCCTTTAAGAGTAAGGCAGGTGTTCTCTGGGTACCCAGCCCCCTGAGCTGGAAGGCAGGGGTGGGGAGCAGAAGGAAGCCCACATAATCCAAGGGGAAATGGTTAGCAGCCTGCTAGAGCACTTGGACACCAACAAATCTATGGGGCTGGATGGGACCCGCCCAAGGAGACCGAGGGAGCTGGTGAACGTGCTCACCAAGGCACTTTCCATCATTTATCAGCAGTCCTGGCTAACTGGGGAGGTCCCAGTTGACTGGAGGTTAGCAAACATGTCACCCAGCTACAAGAAGGGCCGGAAGGAGGATTTGGGGAACTACAGGCCTGTCAGCCCGACCTCGGTACCAGGGAAGGTTATGGAGCAGATCATAGTGAGTGCCATCACGCAGCACGTACAGGACAACCAGGCGATGAGGCCCAGTCAGCAAGGGGCCATGAACGGCAGGTCCTGCTTGACTAATGTGGCCTCCTTCTATGACAAGGTGACCCACTTAGGAGATGAGGGAAAGGCCGTGGATGTTGTCTACCTAGACTTTAGTAAAGCCTTTGGCACCATTTCCCACAGCATTCCTCTGCAGCAACTGGCTGCTCGTGGCATGGACAGGCGTACTCTTCACTGGGTAAAAAAATGGCTGGATGGCTGGGCCCAAAGAGCTGTGGTGGATGGAGTTAAATCCAGTTGGCGGCCGATCATAAGTGCTGCTCCCCAGCCTCAGTAGCGGGGCCAGTTCTGTTTAGTATCTTTATCAATGATCTGGGCGGTAGGATCGAGTGCACCCTCAGGAAGTTTGCAGGTGACACCAAGCTGGGTGGGAGTGTTGATCTGCTTGAGGGTAGGAAGGCTGTGCAGAGGGACCTGGACAGGCTGGATCGATGGGCTGAGCCCAGCTGTATGAGGTTCAACAAGGCTCAGTGTCGGGTCCCGCGCTTGGATCGCAAAAACGCCATGCAACGCTCCAGGCTTGGGGAAGGGTGGCTGGAAAGCTGCCCGGCAAAAAAAGGGCCTGGGGGTGCCGGTTGACAGCCAGCTGAATATGAGCCAGCAGTGTGCCCAGGTGGCCAAGAAGGCCACCAGCGCCCTGGCTTGTATCAGAACGAGTGTGGCCAGCAGGAGTAGAGAAGTGATCGAGCCCCTGTACTCGGCACTGGTGAGGCCGCACCTGGAATACCGCATTGAGTTTTGGGCCCTCTACACTACAAGAAAGACACTGAGGTGCTGGAGTGTGTCCAGAGAAGGGCAATGAAGCCAGTGAAGGGTCTAGAGCACAAGTCTTCTGTGGGGCGGCTGAGGGAACTGTGGCTGTTTAACCTGGAGAAAAGGAGTCTGAGGGGAGACCTTCTCGCTCTCTACAACTACCTGAAAGGAGGTTGTAGTGAGGTGGGTGTCGGTCTCTTCTCCCAAGTAACAAGCGATAGGGCAAGAGGAGATGGCCTCAAGTTGCACCAGTGGAGGTTTAGGTTGGATATTTGGAAAAATTTTGTCACTGAAAGGGTTGTCAAGCACTGTAAGAGGCTGCCCAGGGACGTGGTTGAGTCACTGTCCCTGGAGGTATTTAAAAGACTTGTAGGTGTGGTGCTTAGAGAGATGGCTTAGTGGTGGACTTGGCAGTGTTTGGTTAAGGGTTGGACTTGATGATCTTAAGCGCCTTTTCCAACCTCAAGGATTTGATGATTGTATGTTCCTTCCACTTGAGCGCCTCCTGCCCCACTCCCTCAGGTCCTCACCACCTCGAAAAGAGAGACTAAACGCAGAACGGCACTTTGGGGCATGCTCCCACTTACTGACATGCCCTCCCTCTCTGTGCCTCCAGAAGGCTTTTCACAGGAGGCACATCGCGTGTATGGCTCTGCATGTGCCGAGCTAATGGAAACATGGCACCCACATCAGCCTTGGCACATACGCAGCAAGGCTAAAGAAAGATTTTGGGGTGTCTGGATCTCAAGGCATGCACTCACGCAGTACAGGCCACGTTTCGCGGAGGCATGATCCGCAGCGGAGTGCTCCAGCACGGTGTACAGGGCGCTCTCCTGAACAGGGGAAACGTCAGTGGAGCAGAGAGACAGGGGCCCTGGCACGGCCTCTTGTCGTGGTTTAGCCCCAGCCAGCAACCCAGCACCACGCAGTCACTCGCTCACTCCCCCCTGGTGGGATGGGGGAGAGAATCGGAAGAGTAAAAGTAAGCCAGCTCATGGGTTGAGATAAAGACAGTTTAATAGGTAAAGCAAAAGCTGCATGCGGAAGCAAAACAAAGCAAGGAATTCATTCACTGCTTCCCATGGGCAGGCAGGTGCTCAGCCATCTCCAGGGAAGCAGGGCTCCATCACGCGTAACGGTTACTTGGGAAGACAAATGCCATAACTCCGAATGTCCCCCCCCTTCCTCCTTCTTCCCCGAGCTTGATATACTGAGCATGATGTCATATGGTATAGAACATCCCGTTGGTCAGTTGGGGTCAGCCGTCCCGGCTGTGTCCCCTCCCAGCTTCTTGTACACCTGGCAGGGCATGGGGAGCGGAAAAAGTCCTTGACCAGTGTAAGCGCTGCTTAGCAACAACTAAAACACCTCCGCATTATCACCCCTGTTTCACAGAATCACAGAATCACAGAATGGTAGGGGTTGGAAGGGACCTCTGGAGATCATCTTGTCCAACCCCCCTGCTTGAGCAGGCACACCTAGAGCAGGGGGCACAGCAACGCACCGAGGCGGGTTTTGAAAGTCTCCAGGGAAGGAGACTCCAACCTCCCTGGGCAGCCTGTTCCACTGCTCCATCACCCTCACAGTAAAGAAGATTTTTCTCATATTGAGGTGGAACATCATATGCTCCAACTTGAGCCCATTGCCCCTTGTCCTGTCATTGAGCACTATTGAAAAGAGCCCGGTCCCATCATCCTGACACCCACAAATCCAGCACAAACCCAAAACACAGCCCCATACTAGCTACTACAAAGAAAATTAACTCTATCCCAGCTGAAACCAGGACACCACTCCACCCCCTTGCTTGCCCTTGCCAGGGGCAAGTTGGTAGCCAGAGACAGGAGCCGCAGGATCTTTTCCACTTGCACCAGGGACGCGGTTTGCGTCTTGCTGGATCGTCAGGGCTTGCAGGGCTAGGTCCAAGAAGGAACCCAGGAGGAGAAGAGGGAGGAGGAGTTGTGTCCCTGCCCAAGGGCTCATAGCTCTTCTTTTCAAGACAACATACAGCTAGACCACCTGGCCCAGAAAACTTTGCACTTCCCTACGTAAGTCAGGGACATCCACCTACAGTCCCCGTTTTCATGTTAATTACGGTTGTGGGGGGGTGTCTGCCCGCTTTGTCAAGAGAGCCCCTGGGAGCTCGCTCCTGCTGGGCAGGTTTGTCCTTGGTGTGATGGCCAGGACCCACTGAGGTGGGCGTTGGGGACGAAGGCTGGGGCCTGCCGGCTGGGTGATGCTGCTGTCATGGCAGTGAGCACAGAGGACAGGTCACAATGGGAGCTGTGCCCAGGGGCAGCACCAGGCAGCCCCTTCTGCTGTTGGACTTGGGCGATCGGTGGGTGCAGCATGCAGGGGGGAAGGCTGGGCTGGATGGGGGACAGGGCAGATGGCCAGTGGGTTTCTAACCCGGAGTGAGAGCCGAGCCCCTCGGGGCAGGGCACGGTACCATCCTCGGGGCAGGGGACAGAGGTGCTCGGGGCTCGCGGTGCTGGCAGGTGCCCAGGGAGGCTTTGGGGATGTGCCGAGTGCCCACATCTCCACAGGACACTTGCATGTCAGGGGTGGGGCCCCGGGAGACTCGACTCTGCTGTCCCTTCCCTTTCACGGGGCACAGCGCAGCCAGGGGCTGGCCATCAGGGCGGCTTGGGCAGGGTGGGCCCCACGCTGTCTCCAGCCAGGGCCCGCGGCCCCTTCAAGCCTGTCGACACCAGTGCCCAAACGCTTTCCTGGCACAGCCCGTCGCGCCCATCCGTGCGGTGCTCAGAAGCGCTGCCCTTGCTCCCTCCCGCCTCCCTCACCCCCTCTCCCAGCTTCAGGTGCCTCATGCCCCGCTCCCCCAGCCCCGTCCTCCCTCCCAGCCAGCCCTGCTGAGCTCCCTGTTCTCCCACCTCCTCCAGGCCATGGCTGTGGCAATCGCCCTCGTTCTGTCTCTGCTGGCCATCCAGCATGGGCTGAAGCACAGTGACCAGACAGAAGTGGCCACGGCCAAGCGGATGCAGCAGCGTGAGGAGTATCTGCATCAGGAGATGACTCGGCTGCTGCGGGAGATTGAGCAGAGCAGGGGCACGGAGGAAGCCACGCTCCGTTCTGTGTTGCAGCACCGGCTGTTCCAGACTATTGTAGGAATCGCGTCCCTGTTGGCTGCGTTCCGCTGGCTGACCATGGAGATAGCGCTTGCCGTCAACAGATACAGTCAGGAGGACGGCTCCAGCGGTGACGAGGATGACGTGCAGGAGGAGGAAGCCCTCGATGGCGCACACGCTGTTGTCAGGCCTTTGGCTGTGTCCACCCCATGGGCAGCGCAGGGCCTGCCCGACACGTGCCAGGTGCTGAAGGAGCTGATGGGTGACCTCCTTGGTGTCTGCCAAGTGCTTGGCAAGAAGACTTTCATGCCACAGATGCAGCCAGCCATTGGGATGGACGACACCTACGAAGCCTGGAGCGTCCACGAGAACAGCATCGCCTACCACCTGCTTGTGTTCCTGCAGCCGCCCCCCGGGCATCGTTTCAGCCTGGAGCTGCACACCACAGGGCAGCTGCCAGCAAGGCACTCCAGCATCCGTGTGGCGCTGGAGTGCATCTGCTCGAGGGAGCAGCTGCTGGGGGATCCTTTGTGCTTTCTCCACCACGCTGACGACACGCTGCAGAGGGACCAGATCTCATGCCTCCTACGCACCCTCTGCACGGGCTCCTGCTTAGATGTGGAGAAAATCGCCTGCTGGGTCCAAGCGTTGGTGAGATCAGCCTGGCTGCTTTTGCCTCAGTCGCACCACTGCCAGCTGATGGTGCTGCCCTCCTCCCAGTCCTGCAAGTTCCAGCTGACAAGCGCCTCCAAGATAAACATCTTCGCTGAGATGACTTTTGCAGTGCAGCAAGGCACCTCAGGCGCCTACCTGAGACTTAAGTAGGCGGAGGCCAGCTTGACCAGCAGCACACCGCGGCCCGTGAGCTGCGCTGTTGTCGAGATGCAGCTTTTCATGCTCGCGGCGAGGCACGCCCAGCAGGACAATTTCCACCTCAGTGGACTGCAGCTCGGCACCCATATCCTGGTGGTCACACACAGGCTTTTCCACCCATGCCTGTGACCCTGCGGACCTCTCCCTCTGGTGGGGCCCAGGTGACAATTTTGGACACTGGGACAGAGAATCTGCTCATCCCAGAGACTGCCTGGGGAGTCCTGTGCCGCAGAGCTGAGCAAACTAGGCATGGAGATGGCACCGCTCAAGAGGAGCTCAGCATAACCAGGGCTTGGGGAATCTCCTGCAGTCCAGCTGAAGATGGCATTGCAAGTGAGGCTCCTGTTACCACCTGTAACAGGATGGGGCCGCCCATCCTGTTGGAGAGAGCCGATCCCCTCTGGGACCCTTACGTGACGCAAAGATGACAATAAATCAGCTTGTTTTAACCAACCCTCTGCCTGTGAGTATCTGTGCAACACTTTGGTGGGGAACGTGGGCAGGTAGCAGGTTGCTACCTGCTCGGCTGCGGAAGAAGCGGGGTGGCTTTTTGAGATAAGTAGGTAGTACCAAAACAGAATGCCTCCCCTGACCCCTTTTTCTTTTCCAGTTTTCTGCTTCCATTTTAAAGGGGAAGATGGCTCTGGGCAGGTCTACCTGATGGCAGGGAACAAGCGCAAGGGAGCCAAACATTTCTCAGTAGTGACAACAGGACAAGAACCAGTGGGCACAAATGAAGAAAGATGAAATTCTGTCTGAACACAGGAATGCACGTCCTTGCTCTGAGGGTGCTCTAACACTCACACAGGCTGCCCAGGGAGGGTGTGCAGTCTCCAACCTTCAGAAGCCATCTAGGCTCGGTCTTGGGCAGCCTGCTCTAGGTGGCTGTGCTTGAGCAGTTGGTGAGATCATCGCGGCTGCTTTTGCCTCAGTCGCACCACTGGTGTGAGGGGGCTCGCACCAGATCAACTTGCGGCAAATCCGCCTCTGGGAGCCGGACAGCATTGGCCCGGGGCGACCCCCTGCAGGGTGGACACCACGGTCTCCACATGGTGATCTCTCTGCACAGGGAACAAGCACCACAAGCACAGAGTTAATTTGCTCTGCAGACCGTACAACCCTTGTTTTGGTGTTTTGGAATGATCCACCAACAGGGCCATATTTTCTCCCAAAATTGATTAATTCCTGCACTACCTCCCCCCACGTCCACACTTTCCTTCCCGACCGCTTATGTTATGGTCAGGGGTTATTATCCCTTCCAGAGTGGCTGCAGTTCTTTCTCCTTCGGAAGTATTTTGAATTTTCCCCTGTAATTGGATCCCAATGGGTTTCAGGGAGTCAGGGAGTCCCCGGATCAGGGGAGTCATCCTCTCTGGGTCTACGGGCATCATCATCGGGGAACTCTGGTTGGGCTTGAGCTCCCGATCATACATCATTTGGAGACAGGCCGCTTTCTGCACACTTTCCACTAATTGATCCACTGTACCTGTTATGGCAAGGGGATCTCCCCTCTCCAAAGGGTTCAGCCCTCTGGCCCAATACGCAGCCCTCTGGGTTAATGACCATGCGGCTTGGCGATTACCTGTAGTTAAGAACACACCCGGACCCCAATATCCTTCTGCTTCTTTCTCTGACAACAAAATTCCATCCCCCCTGACAGGGACACTCTCCACGCATATTCTGTCTCCGATTCCTTCGGAGTTCTTGCAAAGCCTTTTTTCAACTTTGCTAGTTCAGTTGCTGTAAATGGGACTTCTTTGGTGAGAACTTGAGGACGGTCATCGTTATTGTCCTCATACAAGTTCTCTGTTTTACCCAGTGGCTACATGTGAGGGAGCCTTTCTACAGTTGGCCTTGCCTTCTGCAAGCCTCCCTGAGGGTAAACTTGCTGTATCCCTTTCCCTGAAAGTTTCACCTCTACCTCCGCCAGTGTATCTGCTTCCCTCAGAAGTTGGTCCCTCAATTCTTCCTTCAGTATGGCATTTTGATTTCTCTCCTCCTGCAACAATCGCTTGTTTTTTTCCAATTGTTCCTTCAGTTACTTTATGACCATCTGCAGTGAGTCTATTGTGACATTGGCTTGACAAAGCCTCTGCTTCCTATCTTCCACCACTGCTGCCAGACTCGCTCCAAGTACTGCGCAAATTGCAGCTTTTCCTTTCCCCGGTCTAACCCTAGCTTCCTTCTGCAGTACCCTTATCCTGTCTACTACAGTCTGCGGTTGAAACCAATGTTTTTTCGCCCAATCTTGTCCCTGAGGTGAGGGGTGAGATCGGTGCGCCTCCAAAAGATCGTATAGCTTATCTATCCCTTCGGCCCTCTTCACCCTCAGGAGGTCACACCTTCATTGTGCACTTTTTGTTCTCCGAGAATCCTGTCCGTGACACCGATTTAAAAAATGTCACGATCCACTGTTGGGTTCCACAGTTTGGCGTAAGTTGAGCCCCCTTGCTTTCTAACCAGCCTCAGATAATCCTGGGTGGCTAGGGGCGGCTGGGCTTAACTTCTGAGTGATGTTCAATTCAATGTGTTATCGTGACCAGGTTCGCTGTATTCTCGGGAACAGAATTAAGGCTCAGAACGGAGTCACGTGCCAAGTCACTTTATTTGGCCGCCAACAAGTACGCAAGAGAAAAGGAGAGAAAGAGTAAAAAAGGAGAAAGAGAGAGTTACAATAGCTACCACCATGGATCTGCGGCATCCCACCAGCCCAATGTATCTCCAGTCCGGTGGGGGAACGTCCCCACTGGTCTCCGCTGGTTCCGCCATTTGTAGCATTGTCCCGCTGCAGAGTCAATGAGCCCCACTCGGCAGTGGGGCGCATGCGCAGTATCGTCACTAGAGGGTGCTCCATGCTTCCAGAGGGTTCCAGGAAGCCCAAACCCCCTCCCCCTCTCCCTCCCCCTCCTCCCCCCCACCGTGTTGTAAGATGACCCTGGGGCCAGGCACATGTGCAGAGGACTGGGCCTGTGTGCTCAAAGGCAACAAGATATAAATATAGATATGTTCCTATTGGGTAGAACTTCCTCCGTTGCCGTCGTGGTGAAGCCTTGGTAGTCAAGCCATCCTGCCGACAATGCTGAGACAAGTTTCTAGTCCCTTACAGGGGTGGACACCACGGTCTCCCAGTGGTGAGCCCTCTGCACAGGGAACAAGCACCACAAGCGCAGAGTGGGGCTCTGGGCGCTCTGCTTGCTGCACCAGTGGGAGGCTTGGGCACGAGCTAATGCAGAGCAGCAGCTTGAGAGCTGGAGGCACGGCTAGGGCAGGCGCAGGAGGGAAGAGTGTCCTGCAGCACCAGGCACCTCCCCTCCTGCACCCCCTCATCACCATTTGGAAATAGAGCCTCTTTTGGAACACCGATCTCTCACCGGCACAGCAAGGACAGAGGCCCTGCCATGGAGAGGTCCCATCCTGCCACAGGGATATACACCATCACCCCCACGTCAGTGTCACAAAGGCACCAAGAGCGCTGCCATGTCTACAGGCACAAAGGCCAGCACCAAGGGAGCCCATCCATCTTACAGCCTGGCAGAGCACCATTAGACCATTCACGGGCCACGTCACCTTCTCTCACACGTGCACGCTTTGAATCCCTTTGGGTGGCCTGCCTACAGTCACAGGCAGATAGGGCAAAGATAGGTCTAGGAAGGCTCCTGGAGTGTGTGGAAGATGATAACTTCCTGACACGGCTGGTGAGGGAGCCAACTGGGGAAGGCTCCCCGCTGGACCCGTTGTTCACGAACAGAGAAGGGCTTGTGGGGGATGTGATGGCTGGAGGCCGTCTTGGGCACAGCAATCATGAAATGATGCAGTTGTTGATTCCTGGAGAAGTAAGGAAGGGGGGGCCAGCAGAACCGCCACCTTGGGCTTCCGGAGGGCAGACTTGGGCCTGCTTAGGGGCCTGGTTGACAGAGTCCCTCGGGAGGCAGGCCTGAAGGGCAAAGGGGGCCAGGAAGGCTGGACATTCTTCAAGGAGGAGCTCCGAAAGGCACCGGAGCAGGCCGTCCCTGTGTGCCGAAAGACGAGCCGTCGAGGGAGAAGACCGGTCTGGTGGAACGGAGAGCTTTGGCTGGAACTCAGGAAAAAAGCCCAGAGTGTTTATGTCCTTTGGCAGAAGGGGCAGGCCACTCAGGAGGACTACAAGGATGTTGTGAGGTTATGCAGGAAGAAAAGTAGAAGGGCCAAAGCCCAGCTACAACTTAATCTGGCTACTGCTGTAAAAGACAATAAAAATGAATTCTATAAATACATGAGCAACAAAAGGAGGGCCAAGGAGAACCTCCATCCTTTATTGGATGCAGGAGGAAACAGAGTGACAAAGGATGAGGAAAAGGCTGAGGTACTTAATGCCTTCTTTGCCTCAGCCTTTAAGAGTAAGGCAGGTGTTCTCTGGGTACCCAGCCCCCTGAGCTGGAAGGCAGGGGTGGAGAGCAGAAGGAAGCCCCCATAATCCAAGGGGAAACGGTTAGCAGCCTGCTAGAGCACTTGGACACCAACAAATCTATGGGGCTGGATGGGACCCGCCCAAGGAGACCGAGGGAGCTGGTGAACGTGCTCACCAAGGCACTTTCCATCATTTATCAGCAGTCCTGGCTAACTGGGGAGGTCCCAGTTGACTGGAGGTTAGCAAACATGTCACCCAGCTACAAGAAGGGCCGGAAGGAGGATTTGGGGAACTACAGGCCTGTCAGCCCGACCTCGGTGCCAAGGGAGGTTATGGAGCAGATCATAGTGAGTGCTATCACGCAGCACGTACAGGACAACCAGGCGATGAGGCGAGTCAGCAAGGGGCCATGAACGGCAGGTCCTGCTTGACTAATGTGGCCTCCTTCTATGACAAGGTGACCCACTTAGGAGATGAGGGAAAGGCCGTGGATGTTGTCTACCTAGACTTTAGTAAAGCCTTTGGCACCATTTCCCACAGCATTCCTCTGCAGCGACTGGCTGCTCGTGGCATGGACAGGCGTACTCTTCACTGGGTAAAAAAATGGCTGGATGGCTGGGCCCAAAGAGCTGTGGTGGATGGAGTTAAATCCAGTTGGCGGCCGATCATAAGTGCTGCTCCCCAGCCTCAGTAGCGGGGCCAGTTCTGTTTAGTATCTTTATCAATGATCTGGGCGGTAGGATCGAGTGCACCCTCAGGAAGTTTGCAGGTGACACCAAGCTGGGTGGGAGTGTTGATCTGCTTGAGGGTAGGAAGGCTGTGCAGAGGGACCTGGACAGGCTGGATCGATGGGCTGAGCCCAGCTGTATGAGGTTCAACAAGGCTCAGTGTCGGGTCCCGTGCTTGGGTCGCAAAAACGCCATGCAATGCTCCAGGCTTGGGGAAGGGTGGCTGGAAAGCTGCCCGGCGGAAAAGGGCCTGGGGGTGCCGGTTGACAGCCAGCTGAATATGAGCCAGCAGTGTGCCCAGGTGGCCAAGAAGGCCACCAGCGTCCTGGCTTGTATCAGAACGAGTGTGGCCAGCAGGAGTAGAGAAGTGATCGAGCCCCTGTACTCGGCACTGGTGAGGCCGCACCTGGAATACCACATTGAGTTTTGGGCCCTCTACACTACAAGAAAGACACTGAGGTGCTGGAGTGTGTCCAGAGAAGGGCAGTGAAGCCAGTGAAGGGTCTAGAGCACAAGTCTTCTGTGGGGCGGCTGAGGGAACTGTGGCTGTTTAACCTGGAGAAAAGGAGTCTGAGGGGAGACCTTCTCGCTCTCTACAACTACCTGAAAGGAGGTTGTAGTGAGGTGGGTGTCGGTCTCTTCTCCCAAGTAACAAGCGATAGGGCAAGAGGAGATGGCCTCAAGTTGCACCAGTGGAGGTTTAGGTTGGATATTTGGAAAAATTTTGTCACTGAAAGGGTTGTCAAGCACTGTAAGAGGCTGCCCAGGGACGTGGTTGAGTCACTGTCCCTGGAGGTATTTAAAAGACTTGTAGGTGTGGTGCTTAGAGAGATGGCTTAGTGGTGGACTTGGCAGTGTTTGGTTAAGGGTTGGACTTGATGATCTTAAGCGCCTTTTCCAACCTCAAGGATTTGATGATTGTATGTTCCTTCCACTTGAGCGCCTCCTGCCCCACTCCCTCAGGTCCTCACCACCTCGAAAAGAGAGACTAAACGCAGAACGGCACTTTGGGGCATGCTCCCACTTACTGACATGCCCTCCCTCTCTGTGCCTCCAGAAGGCTTTTCACAGGAGGCACATCGCGTGTATGGCTCTGCATGTGCCGAGCTAATGGAAACATGGCACCCACATCAGCCTTGGCACATACGCAGCAAGGCTAAAGAAAGATTTTGGGGTGTCTGGATCTCAAGGCATGCACTCACGCAGTACAGGCCACGTTTCGCGGAGGCATGATCCGCAGCGGAGTGCTCCAGCACGGTGTACAGGGCGCTCTCCTGAACAGGGGAAACGTCAGTGGAGCAGAGAGACAGGGGCCCTGGCACGGCCTCTTGTTGTGGTTTAGCCCCAGCCAGCAACCCAGCACCACGCAGTCACTCGCTCACTCCCCCCTGGTGGGATGGGGGAGAGAATCGGAAGAGTAAAAGTAAGCCAGCTCATGGGTTGAGATAAAGACAGTTTAATAGGTAAAGCAAAAGCTGCATGCGGAAGCAAAACAAAGCAAGGAATTCATTCACTGCTTCCCATGGGCAGGCAGGTGCTCAGCCATCTCCAGGGAAGCAGGGCTCCATCACGCGTAACGGTTACTTGGGAAGACAAACGCCATAACTCCGAATGTCCCCCCCCTTCCTAAATCTTCCCCCAGCTTGATATACTGAGCATGATGTCATATGGTATAGAACATCCCGTTGGTCAGTTGGGGTCAGCCGTCCCAGCTGTGTCCCCTCCCAGCTTCTTGTACACCTGGCAGGGCATGGGGAGCGGAAAAAGTCCTTGACCAGTGTAAGCGCTGCTTAGCAACAACTAAAACACCTCCGCATTATCACCCCTGTTTCACAGAATCACAGAATCACAGAATGGTAGGGGTTGGAAGGGACCTCTGGAGATCACCTTGTCCAACCCCCCTGCTTGAGCAGGCACACCTAGAGCAGGGGGCACAGCAACGCACCGAGGCGGGTTTTGAAAGTCTCCAGGGAAGGAGACTCCAACCTCCCTGGGCAGCCTGTTCCACTGCTCCATCACCCTCACAGTAAAGAAGATTTTTCTCATATTGAGGTGGAACATCATATGCTCCAACTTGAGCCCATTGCCCCTTGTCCTGTCATGGGGCACTATTGAAAAGAGCCCGGTCCCATCATCCTGACACCCACAAATCCAGCACAAACCCAAAACACAGCCCCATACTAGCTACTACAAAGAAAATTAACTCTATCCCAGCTGAAACCAGGACACCACTCCACCCCCTTGCTTGCCCTTGCCAGGGGCAAGTTGGTAGCCAGAGACAGGAGCCGCAGGATCTTTTCCACTTGCACCAGGGACGCGGTTTGCGTCTTGCTGGATCGTCAGGGCTTGCAGGGCTAGGTCCAAGAAGGAACCCAGGAGGAGAAGAGGGAGGAGGAGTTGTGTCCCTGCCCAAGGGCTCATAGCTCTTCTTTTCAAGACAACATACAGCTAGACCACCTGGCCCAGAAAACTTTGCACTTCCCTACGTAAGTCAGGGACATCCACCTACAGTCCCCGTTTTCATGTTAATTACGGTTGTGGGGGGGTGTCTGCCCGCTTTGTCAAGAGAGCCCCTGGGAGCTCGCTCCTGCTGGGCAGGTTTGTCCTTGGTGTGATGGCCAGGACCCACTGAGGTGGGCGTTGGGGACGAAGGCTGGGGCCTGCCGGCTGGGTGATGCTGCTGTCATGGCAGTGAGCACAGAGGACAGGTCACAATGGGAGCTGTGCCCAGGGGCAGCACCAGGCAGCCCCTTCTGCTGTTGGACTTGGGCGATCGGTGGGTGCAGCATGCAGGGGGGAAGGCTGGGCTGGATGGGGGACAGGGCAGATGGCCAGTGGGTTTCTAACCCGGAGTGAGAGCCGAGCCCCTCGGGGCAGGGCACGGTACCATCCTCGGGGCAGGGGACAGAGGTGCTCGGGGCTCGCGGTGCTGGCAGGTGCCCAGGGAGGCTTTGGGGATGTGCCGAGTGCCCACATCTCCACAGGACACTTGCATGTCAGGGGTGGGGCCCCGGGAGACTCGACTCTGCTGTCCCTTCCCTTTCACGGGGCACAGCGCAGCCAGGGGCTGGCCATCAGGGCGGCTTGGGCAGGGTGGGCCCCACGCTGTCTCCAGCCAGGGCCCGCGGCCCCTTCAAGCCTGTCGACACCAGTGCCCAAACGCTTTCCTGGCACAGCCCGTCGCGCCCATCCGTGCGGTGCTCAGAAGCGCTGCCCTTGCTCCCTCCCGCCTCCCTCACCCCCTCTCCCAGCTTCAGGTGCCTCATGCCCCGCTCCCCCAGCCCCGTCCTCCCTCCCAGCCAGCCCTGCTGAGCTCCCTGTTCTCCCACCTCCTCCAGGCCATGGCTGTGGCAATCGCCCTCGTTCTGTCTCTGCTGGCCATCCAGCATGGGCTGAAGCACAGTGACCAGACAGAAGTGGCCACGGCCAAGCGGATGCAGCAGCGTGAGGAGTATCTGCATCAGGAGATGACTCGGCTGCTGCGGGAGATTGAGCAGAGCAGGGGCACGGAGGAAGCCACGCTCCGTTCTGTGTTGCAGCACCGGCTGTTCCAGACTATTGTAGGAATCGCGTCCCTGTTGGCTGCGTTCCGCTGGCTGACCATGGAGATAGCGCTTGCCGTCAACAGATACAGTCAGGAGGACGGCTCCAGCGGTGACGAGGATGACGTGCAGGAGGAGGAAGCCCTCGATGGCGCACACGCTGTTGTCAGGCCTTTGGCTGTGTCCACCCCATGGGCAGCGCAGGGCCTGCCCGACACGTGCCAGGTGCTGAAGGAGCTGATGGGTGACCTCCTTGGTGTCTGCCAAGTGCTTGGCAAGAAGACTTTCATGCCACAGATGCAGCCAGCCATTGGGATGGACGACACCTACGAAGCCTGGAGCGTCCACGAGAACAGCATCGCCTACCACCTGCTTGTGTTCCTGCAGCCGCCCCCCGGGCATCGTTTCAGCCTGGAGCTGCACACCACAGGGCAGCTGCCAGCAAGGCACTCCAGCATCCGTGTGGCGCTGGAGTGCATCTGCTCGAGGGAGCAGCTGCTGGGGGATCCTTTGTGCTTTCTCCACCACGCTGACGACACGCTGCAGAGGGACCAGATCTCGTGCCTCCTACGCACCCTCTGCACGGGCTCCTGCTTAGATGTGGAGAAAATCGCCTGCTGGGTCCAAGCGTTGGTGAGATCAGCCTGGCTGCTTTTGCCTCAGTCGCACCGCTGCCAGCTGATGGTGCTGCCCTCCTCCCAGTCCTGCAAGTTCCAGCTGACAAGCGCCTCCAAGATAAACATCTTCGCTGAGATGACTTTTGCAGTGCAGCAAGGCACCTCAGGCGCCTACCTGAGACTTAAGTAGGCGGAGGCCAGCTTGACCAGCAGCACACCGCGGCCCGTGAGCTGCGCTGTTGTCGAGATGCAGCTTTTCATGCTCGCGGCGAGGCACGCCCAGCAGGACAATTTCCACCTCAGTGGACTGCAGCTCGGCACCCATATCCTGGTGGTCACACACAGGCTTTTCCACCCATGCCTGTGACCCTGCGGACCTCTCCCTCTGGTGGGGCCCAGGTGACAATTTTGGACACTGGGACAGAGAATCTGCTCATCCCAGAGACTGCCTGGGGAGTTCTGTGCCGCAGAGCTGAGCAAACTAGGCATGGAGATGGCACCGCTCAAGAGGAGCTCAGCATAACCAGGGCCTGGGGAATCTCCCGCGGTCCAGCTGAAGATGGCATTGCAAGTGAGGCTCCTGTTACCACCTGTAACAGGATGGGGCCGCCCATCCTGTTGGAGAGAGCCGATCCCCTCTGGGACCCTTACGTGACGCAAAGATGACAATAAATCAGCTTGTTTTAACCAACCCTCTGCCTGTGAGTATCTGTGCAACACTTTGGTGGGGAACGTGGGCAGGTAGCAGGTTGCTACCTGCTCGGCTGCGGAAGAAGCGGGGTGGCTTTTTGAGATAAGTAGGTAGTACCAAAACAGAATGCCTCCCCTGACCCCTTTTTCTTTTCCAGTTTTCTGCTCTGCTTCCATTTTAAAGGGGAAGATGGCTCTGGGCAGGTCTACCTGATGGCAGGGAACAAGCGCAAGGGAGCCAAACATTTCTCAGTAGTGACAACAGGACAAGAACCAGTGGGCACAAATGAAGAAAGATGAAATTCTGTCTGAACACAGGAATGCACGTCCTTGCTCTGAGGGTGCTCTAACACTCACACAGGCTGCCCAGGGAGGGTGTGCAGTCTCCAACCTTCAGAAGCCATCTAGGCTCGGTCTTGGGCAGCCTGCTCTAGGTGGCTGTGCTTGAGCAGTTGGTGAGATCATCGCGGCTGCTTTTGTCTCAGTCGCACCACTGGTGTGAGGGGGCTCGCACCAGATCAACTTGCGGCAAATCCGCCTCTGGGAGCCGGACAGCATTGGCCCGGGGCGATCCCCTGCGGGGTGGACACCACGGTCTCCAAATGGTGATCTCTCTGCACAGGGAACAAGCACCACAAGCACAGAGTTAATTTGCTCTGCAGACCGTACAACCCTTGTTTTGGTTTTTTGGAATGATCCACCAACAGGGCCATATTTTCTCCCAAAATAGATTAATTCCTGCACTACCTCCCCCCACGTCCACACTTTCCTTCCCGACCGCTTATGTTATGGTCAGGGGTTATTATCCCTTCCAGAGTGGCTGCAGTTCTTTCTCCTTCGGAAGTATTTTGAATTTTCCCCTGTAATTGGATCCCAATGGGTTTCAGGGAGTCAGGGAGTCCCCGGATCAGGGGAGTCATCCTCTCTGGGTCTACGGGCATCATCATCGGGGAACTCTGGTTGGGCTTGAGCTCCCGATCATACATCATTTGGAGACAGGCCGCTTTCTGCACACTTTCCACTAATTGATCCACTGTACCTGTTATGGCAAGGGGATCTCCCCTCTCCAAAGGGTTCAGCCCTCTGGCCCAATACGCAGCCCTCTGGGTTAATGACCATGCGGCTTGGCGATTACCTGTAGTTAAGAACACACCCGGACCCCAATATCCTTCTGCTTCTTTCTCTGACAACAAAATTCCATCCCCCCTGACAGGGACACTCTCCACGCATATTCTGTCTCCGATTCCTTCGGAGTTCTTGCAAAGCCTTTTTTCAACTTTGCTAGTTCAGTTGCTGTAAATGGGACTTCTTTGGTGAGAACTTGAGGACGGTCATCGTTATTGTCCCCATACAAGTTCTCTGTTTTACCCAGTGGCTACATGTGAGGGAGCCTTTCTACAGTCGGCCTTGCCTTCTGCAAGCCTCCCTGAGGGTAAACTTGCTGTATCCCTTTCCCTGAAAGTTTCACCTCTACCTCCGCCAGTGTATCTGCTTCCCTCAGAAGCTGGTCCCTCAATTCTTCCTTCAGTATGGCATTTTGATTTCTCTCCTCCTGCAACAATCGCTTGTTTTCCTCCAATTGTTCCTTCAGTTACTTTATGACCATCTGCAGTGAGTCTATTGTGACATCGGCTTGACAAAGCCTCTGCTTCCTATCTTCCACCACTGCTGCCAGACTCGCTCCAAGTACTGCGCAAATTGCAGCTTTTCCTTTCCCCGGTCTAACCCTAGCTTCCTTCTGCAGTACCCTTATCCTGTCTACTACAGTCTGCGGTTGAAACCAATGTTTTTTCGCCCAATCTTGTCCCTGAGGTGAGGGGTGAGATCGGTGCGCCTCCAAAAGATCATACAGCTTATCTATCCTTTCGGCCCTCTTCGCCCTCAGGAGGTCACACCTTCATTGTGCACTTTTTGTTCTCCGAGAATCCTGTCCGTGACACCGATTTAAAAAATGTCACGATCCACTGTTGGGTTCCACAGTTTGGCGTAAGGTGAGCCCCCTTGCTTTCTAACCAGCCTCAGATAATCCTGGGTGGCTAGGGGCAGCGGGGCTTAACTTCTGAGTGATGTTCAATTCAATGTGTTATCGTGACCAGGTTCGCTGTATTCTCGGGAACAGAATTAAGACTCAGAACGGAGTCACGTGCCAAGTCACTTTATTTGGCCGCCAACAAGTACGCAAGAGAAAAGGAGAGAAAGAGTAAAAAAGGAAAAAGAGAGAGTTACAATAGCTACCACCACGGATCTGCGGCGTCCCACCAGCCCAATGTATCTCCAGTCCGGTGGGGGAACGTCCCCACTGGTCTCCGCTGGTTCCGCCATTTGTAGCATTGTCCCGCTGCAGAGTCAATGAGCCCCACTCGGCAGTGGGGCGCATGCGCAGTATCGTCACTAGAGGGTGCTCCATGCTTCCAGAGGGTTCCAGGAAGCCCAAACCCCCTCCCCCTCCCCCTCCTCCCCCCCACCGTGTTGTAAGATGACCCTGGGGCCAGGCACATGTGCAGAGGACTGGGCCTGTGTGCTCAAAGGCAACAAGATATAAATATAGATATGTTCCTATTGGGTAGAACTTCCTCCGTTGCCGTCGTGGTGAAGCCTTGGTAGTCAAGCCATCCTGCCGACAATGCTGAGACAAGTTTCTAGTCCCTTACAGGGGTGGACACCACGGTCTCCCAGTGGTGAGCCCTCTGCACAGGGAACAAGCACCACAAGCGCAGAGTGGGGCTCTGGGCGCTCTGCTTGCTGCACCAGTGGGAGGCTTGGGCACGAGCTAATGCAGAGCAGCAGCTTGAGAGCTGGAGGCACGGCTAGGGCAGGCGCAGGAGGGAAGAGTGTCCTGCAGCACCAGGCACCTCCCCTCCTGCACCCCCTCATCACCATTTGGAAATAGAGCCTCTTTTGGAACACCGATCTCTCACCGGCACAGCAAGGACAGAGGCCCTGCCATGGAGAGGTCCCATCCTGCCACAGGGATATACACCATCACCCCCACGTCAGTGTCACAAAGGCACCAAGAGCACTGCCATGTCTACAGGCACAAAGGCCAGCACCAAGGGAGCCCATCCATCTTACAGCCTGGCAGAGCACCATTAGACCATTCACGGGCCACGTCACCTTCTCTCACACGTGCACGCTTTGAATCCCTTTGGGTGGCCTGCCTACAGTCACAGGCAGATAGGGCAAAGATAGGTCTAGGAAGGCTCCTGGAGTGTGTGGAAGATGATAACTTCCTGACACGGCTGGTGAGGGAGCCAACTGGGGAAGGCTCCCCGCTGGACCCGTTGTTCACGAACAGAGAAGGGCTTGTGGGGGATGTGATGGCTGGAGGCCGTCTTGGGCACAGCAATCATGAAATGATGCAGCTGTTGATTCTTGGAGAAGTAAGGAAGGGGGGGCCAGCAGAACCGCCACCTTGGGCTTCCGGAGGGCAGACTTGGGCCTGCTTAGGGGCCTGGTTGACAGAGTCCCTCGGGAGGCAGGCCTGAAGGGCAAAGGGGGCCAGGAAGGCTGGACATTCTTCAAGGAGGAGCTCCGAAAGGCACCGGAGCAGGCCGTCCCTGTGTGCCGAAAGACGAGCCGGCGAGGGAGAAGACCGGTCTGGTGGAACAGAGAGCTTTGGCTGGAACTCAGGAAAAAAGCCCAGAGTGTTTATGTCCTTTGGCAGAAGGGGCAGGCCACTCAGGAGGACTACAAGGATGTTGTGAGGTTACGCAGGGAGAAAAGTAGAAGGGCCAAAGCCCAGCTACAACTTAATCTGGCTACTGCTGTAAAAGACAATAAAAATGAATTCTATAAATACATGAGCAACAAAAGGAGGGCCAAGGAGAACCTCCATCCTTTATTGGATGCAGGAGGAAACAGAGTGACAAAGGATGAGGAAAAGGCTGAGGTACTTAATGCCTTCTTTGCCTCAGCCTTTAAGAGTAAGGCAGGTGTTCTCTGGGTACCCAGCCCCCTGAGCTGGAAGGCAGGGATGGGGAGCAGAAGGAAGCCCCCATAATCCAAGGGGAAACGGTTAGCAACCTGCTAGAGCACTTGGACACCAACAAATCTATGGGGCTGGATGGGACCCGCCCAAGGGGACCGAGGGAGCTGGTGAACGTGCTCACCAAGGCACTTTCCATCATTTATCAGCAGTCCTGGCTAACTGGGGAGGTCCCAGTTGACTGGAGGTTAGCAAACATGTCACCCAGCTACAAGAAGGGCCGGAAGGAGGATTTGGGGAACTACAGGCCTGTCAGCCCGACCTCGGTGCCAAGGGAGGTTATGGAGCAGATCATAGTGAGTGCCATCACGCAGCACGTACAGGACAACCAGGCGATGAGGCCCAGTCAGCAAGGGGCCATGAACGGCAGGTCCTGCTTGACTAACGTGGCCTCCTTCTATGACAAGGTGACCCACTTAGGAGATGAGGGAAAGGCTGTGGGTGTTGTCTACCTAGACTTTAGTAAAGCCTTTGATACTGTCTCCCACAGTATCCTCCTAGAGAAGCTCATGGCTCATGGCTTAGACGGGCGCACTCTTCACTGGGTAAAAAAATGGCTGGATGGCTGGGCCCAAAGAGCTGTGGTGGATGGAGTTAAATCCAGTTGGCGGCCGATCATAAGTGCTGCTCCCCAGGCTCAGTAGCGGGGCCAGTTCTGTTTAGTATCTTTATCAATGATCTGGGCGGTAGGATCGAGTGCACCCTCAGGAAGTTTGCAGGTGACACCAAGTTGGGTGGGAGAGTTGATCTGCTTGAGGGTAGGAAGGCTGTGCAGAGGGACCTGGACAGGCTGGATCGATGGGCCGAGCCCAGTTGTATGAGGTTCAACAAGGCTCAGTGTCGGGTCCCGCGCTTGGATCGCAACAACGCCATGCAACGCTCCAGGCTTGGGGAAGGGTGGCTGGAAAGCTGCCCGGCGGAAAAGGGCCTGGGGGTGCCGGTTGACAGCCAGCTGAATATGAGCCAGCAGTGTGCCCAGGTGGCCAAGAAGGCCACCAGCGTCCTGGCTTGTATCAGAACGAGTGTGGCCAGCAGGAGTAGAGAAGTGATCGAGCCCCTGTACTCGGCACTGGTGAGGCCACACCTGGAATACCGCATTGAGTTTTGGGCCCTCTACACTACAAGGAAGACACTGAGGTGCTGGAGTGTGTCCAGAGAAGGGCAATGAAGCCAGTGAAGGGTCTAGAGCACAAGTCTTCTGTGGGGCGGCTGAGGGAACTGTGGCTGTTTAACCTGGAGAAAAGGAGTCTGAGGGGAGACCTTCTCGCTCTCTACAACTACCTGAAAGGAGGTTGTAGTGAGGTGGGTGTCGGTCTCTTCTCCCAAGTAACAAGCGATAGGGCAAGAGGAGATGGCCTCAAGTTGCACCAGTGGAGGTTTAGGTTGGATATTTGGAAAAATTTTGTCACTGAAAGGGTTGTCAAGCACTGTAAGAGGCTGCCCAGGGACGTGGTTGAGTCACTGTCCCTGGAGGTATTTAAAAGACTTGTAGGTGTGGTGCTTAGAGAGATGGCTTAGTGGTGGACTTGGCAGTGTTTGGTTAAGGGTTGGACTTGATGATCTTAAGCGCCTTTTCCAACCTCAAGGATTTGATGATTCTATATTCCCTCCACTTGAGCGCCTCCTGCCCCGCTCCCTCAGGTCCTCACCACCTCGAAAAGAGAGACTTAACGCAGAACGGCACTTTGGGGCATGCTCCCACTTACTGACATGCCCTCCCTCTCTTTGTGCCTCCAGAAGGCTTTTCACAGGAGGCACATTGCGTGTATGGCTCTGCATGTGCCGAGCTAATGGAAACATGGCACCGCGTCAGCCTTGGCACATACGCAGCAAGGCTAAAGAAAGATTTTGGGGTGTCTGGATCTCAAGGCATGCACTCACGCAGTACAGGCCACGTTTCGCGGAGGCATGATCCGCAGCGGAGTGCTCCAGCACGGTGTACAGGGCGCTCTCCTGAACAGGGGAAACGTCAGTGGAGCAGAGAGACAGGGGCCCTGGCACGGCCTCTTGTTGTGGTTTAGCCCCAGCCAGCAACCCAGCACCACGCAGTCACTCGCTCACTCCCCCCTGGTGGGATGGGGGAGAGAATCGGAAGAGTAAAAGTAAGCCAGCTCGTGGGCTGAGATAAAGACAGTTTAATAGGTAAAGCAAAAGCTGCATGCGGAAGCAAAACAAAGCAAGGAATTCATTCACTGCTTCCCATGGGCAGGCAGGTGCTCAGCCATCTCCAGGGAAGCAGGGCTCCATCACGCGTAACGGTTACTTGGGAAGACAAACGCCATAACTCCGAATGTCCCCCCCTTCCTCCTTCTTCCCCCAGCTTGATATACTGAGCATGATGTCATATGGTATAGAACATCCTGTTGGTCAGTTGGGGTCAGCCGTCCCGGCTGTGTCCCCTCCCAGCTTCTTGTACACCTGGCAGGGCATGGGGAGCGGAAAAAGTCCTTGACCAGTGTAAGCGCTGCTTAGCAACAACTAAAACACCTCCGCATTATCACCCCTGTTTCACAGAATCACAGAATCACAGAATGGTAGGGGTTGGAAGGGACCTCTGGAGATCACCTTGTCCAACCCCCCTGCTTGAGCAGGCACACCTAGAGCAGGGGGCACAGCAACGCACCGAGGCGGGTTTTGAAAGTCTCCAGGGAAGGAGACTCCAACCTCCCTGGGCAGCCTGTTCCACTGCTCCATCACCCTCACAGTAAAGAAGATTTTTCTCATATTGAGGTGGAACATCATATGCTCCAACTTGAGCCCATTGCCCCTTGTCCTGTCATTGGGCACTATTGAAAAGAGCCCGGTCCCATCATCCTGACACCCACAAGTCCAGCACAAACCCAAAACACAGCCCCATACTAGCTACTACAAAGAAAATTAACTCTATCCCAGCTGAAACCAGGACACCACTCCACCCCCTTGCTTGCCCTTGCCAGGGGCAAGTTGGTAGCCAGAGACAGGAGCCGCAGGATCTTTTCCACTTGCACCAGGGACACGGTTTGCGTCTTGCTGGATCGTCAGGGCTTGCAGGGCTAGGTCCAAGAAGGAACCCAGGAGGAGAAAAGGGAGGAGGAGTTGTGTCCCTGCCCAAGGGCTCATAGCTCTTCTTTTCAAGACAACATACAGCTAGACCACCTGGCCCAGAAAACTTTGCACTTCCCTACGTAAGTCAGGGACATCCACCTACAGTCCCTGTTTTCATCTTAATTACGGTTGTGGGGGGGTGTCTGCCCGCTTTGTCAAGAGAGCCCCTGGGAGCTCGCTCCTGCTGGGCAGGTTTGTCCTTGGTGTGATGGCCAGGACCCACTGAGGTGGGCGTTGGGGACGAAGGCTGGGGCCTGCCGGCTGGGTGATGCTGCTGTCATGGCAGTGAGCACAGAGGACAGGTCACAATGGGAGCTGTGCCCAGGGGCAGCACCAGGCAGCCCCTTCTGCTGTTGGACTTGGGCGATCGGTGGGTGCAGCATGCAGGGGGGAAGGCTGGGCTGGATGGGGGACAGGGCAGATGGCCAGTGGGTTTCTAACCCGGAGTGAGAGCCGAGCCCCTCGGGGTAGGGCACGGTACCATCCTCGGGGCAGGGGACAGAGGTGCTCGGGGCTCGCGGTGCTGGCAGGTGCCCAGGGAGGCTTTGGGGATGTGCCGAGTGCCCACATCTCCACAGGACACTTGCATGTCAGGGGTGGGGCCCCGGGAGACTCGACTCTGCTGTCCCTTCCCTTTCACGGGGCACAGCGCAGCCAGGGGCTGGCCATCAGGGCGGCTTGGGCAGGGTGGGCCCCACGCTGTCTCCAGCCAGGGCCCGCGGCCCCTTCAAGCCTGTCGACACCAGTGCCCAAACGCTTTCCTGGCACAGCCCGTCGCGCCCATCCGTGCGGTGCTCAGAAGCGCTGCCCTTGCTCCCTCCCGCCTCCCTCACCCCCTCTCCCAGCTTCAGGTGCCTCATGCCCCGCTCCCCCAGCCCCGTCCTCCCTCCCAGCCAGCCCTGCTGAGCTCCCTGTTCTCCCACCTCCTCCAGGCCATGGCTGTGGCAATCGCCCTCGTTCTGTCTCTGCTGGCCATCCAGCATGGGCTGAAGCACAGTGACCAGACAGAAGTGGCCACGGCCAAGCGGATGCAGCAGCGTGAGGAGTATCTGCATCAGGAGATGACTCGGCTGCTGCGGGAGATTGAGCAGAGCAGGGGCACGGAGGAAGCCACGCTCCGTTCTGTGTTGCAGCACCGGCTGTTCCAGACTATTGTAGGAATCGCGTCCCTGTTGGCTGCGTTCCGCTGGCTGACCATGGAGATAGCGCTTGCCGTCAACAGATACAGTCAGGAGGACGGCTCCAGCGGTGACGAGGATGACGTGCAGGAGGAGGAAGCCCTCGATGGCGCACACGCTGTTGTCAGGCCTTTGGCTGTGTCCACCCCATGGGCAGCGCAGGGCCTGCCCGACACGTGCCAGGTGCTGAAGGAGCTGATGGGTGACCTCCTTGGTGTCTGCCAAGTGCTTGGCAAGAAGACTTTCATGCCACAGATGCAGCCAGCCATTGGGATGGACGACACCTACGAAGCCTGGAGCGTCCACGAGAACAGCATCGCCTACCACCTGCTTGTGTTCCTGCAGCCGCCCCCCGGGCATCGTTTCAGCCTGGAGCTGCACACCACAGGGCAGCTGCCAGCAAGGCACTCCAGCATCCGTGTGGCGCTGGAGTGCATCTGCTCGAGGGAGCAGCTGCTGGGGGATCCTTTGTGCTTTCTCCACCACGCTGACGACACGCTGCAGAGGGACCAGATCTCATGCCTCCTACGCACCCTCTGCACGGGCTCCTGCTTAGATGTGGAGAAAATCGCCTGCTGGGTCCAAGCGTTGGTGAGATCAGCCTGGCTGCTTTTGCCTCAGTCGCACCACTGCCAGCTGATGGTGCTGCCCTCCTCCCAGTCCTGCAAGTTCCAGCTGACAAGCGCCTCCAAGATAAACATCTTCGCTGAGATGACTTTTGCAGTGCAGCAAGGCACCTCAGGCGCCTACCTGAGACTTAAGTAGGCGGAGGCCAGCTTGACCAGCAGCACACCGCGGCCCGTGAGCTGCGCTGTTGTCGAGATGCAGCTTTTCATGCTCGCGGCGAGGCACGCCCAGCAGGACAATTTCCACCTCAGTGGACTGCAGCTCGGCACCCATATCCTGGTGGTCACACACAGGCTTTTCCACCCATGCCTGTGACCCTGCGGACCTCTCCCTCTGGTGGGGCCCAGGTGACAATTTTGGACACTGGGACAGAGAATCTGCTCATCCCAGAGACTGCCTGGGGAGTTCTGTGCCGCAGAGCTGAGCAAACTAGGCATGGAGATGGCACCGCTCAAGAGGAGCTCAGCATAACCAGGGCTTGGGGAATCTCCTGCAGTCCAGCTGAAGATGGCATTGCAACTGAGGCTCCTGTTACCACCTGTAACAGGATGGGGCCGCCCATCCTGTTGGAGAGAGCCGATCCCCTCTGGGACCCTTACGTGACGCAAAGATGACAATAAATCAGCTTGTTTTAACCAACCCTCTGCCTGTGAGTATCTGTGCAACACTTTGGTGGGGAATGTGGGCAGGTAGCAGGTTGCTACCTGCTCGGCTGCGGAAGAAGCGGGGTGGCTTTTTGAGATAAGTAGGTAGTACCAAAACAGAATGCCTCCCCTGACCCCTTTTTCTTTTCCAGTTTTCTGCTCTGCTTCCATTTTAAAGGGGAAGATGGCTCTGGGCAGGTCTACCTGATGGCAGGGAACAAGCGCAAGGGAGCCAAACATTTCTCAGTAGTGACAACAGGACAAGAACCAGTGGGCACAAATGAAGAAAGATGAAATTCTGTCTGAACACAGGAATGCACGTCCTTGCTCTGAGGGTGCTCTAACACTCACACAGGCTGCCCAGGGAGGGTGTGCAGTCTCCAACCTTCAGAAGCCTTCTAGGCTCGGTCTTGGGCAGCCTGCTCTAGGTGGCTGTGCTTGAGCAGTTGGTGAGATCATCGCGGCTGCTTTTGTCTCAGTCGCACCACTGGTGTGAGGGGGCTCGCACCAGATCAACTTGCGGCAAATCCGCCTCTGGGAGCCGGACAGCATTGGCCCGGGGCGATCCCCTGCAGGGTGGACACCACGGTCTCCACATGGTGATCTCTCTGCACAGGGAACAAGCACCACAAGCACAGAGTTAATTTGCTCTGCAGACCGTACAACCCTTGTTTTGGTGTTTTGGAATGATCCACCAACAGGGCCATATTTTCTCCCAAAATTGATTAATTCCTGCACTACCTCCCCCCACGTCCACACTTTCCTTCCTGACCGCTTATGTTATGGTCAGGGGTTATTATCCCTTCCAGAGTGGCTGCAGTTCTTTCTCCTTCGGAAGTATTTTGAATTTTCCCCTGTAATTGGATCCCAATGGGTTTCAGGGAGTCAGGGAGTCCCCGGATCAGGGGAGTCATCCTCTCTGGGCCTACGGGCATCATCATCGGGGAACTCTGGTTGGGCTTGAGCTCCCGATCATACATCATTTGGAGACAGGCCGCTTTCTGCACACTTTCCACTAATTGATCCACTGTACCTGTTATGGCAAGGGGATCTCCCCTCTCCAAAGGGTTCAGCCCTCTGGCCCAATACGCAGCCCTCTGGGTTAATGACCATGCGGCTTGGCGATTACCTGTAGTTAAGAACACACCCGGACCCCAATATCCTTCTGCTTCTTTCTCTGACAACAAAATTCCATCCCCCCTGACAGGGACACTCTCCACGCATATTCTGTCTCCGATTCCTTCGGAGTTCTTGCAAAGCCTTTTTTCAACTTTGCTAGTTCAGTTGCTGTAAATGGGACTTCTTTGGTGAGAACTTGAGGACGGTCATCGTTATTGTCCTCATACAAGTTCTCTGTTTTACCCAGTGGCTACATGTGAGGGAGCCTTTCTACAGTTGGCCTTGCCTTCTGCAAGCCTCCCTGAGGGTAAACTTGCTGTATCCCTTTCCCTGAAAGTTTCACCTCTACCTCCGCCAGTGTATCTGCTTCCCTCAGAAGTTGGTCCCTCAATTCTTCCTTCAGTATGGCATTTTGATTTCTCTCCTCCTGCAACAATCGCTTGTTTTTTTCCAATTGTTCCTTCAGTTACTTTATGACCATCTGCAGTGAGTCTATTGTGACATTGGCTTGACAAAGCCTCTGCTTCCTATCTTCCACCACTGCTGCCAGACTCGCTCCAAGTACTGCGCAAATTGCAGCTTTTCCTTTCCCCAGTCTAACCCTAGCTTCCTTCTGCAGTACCCTTATCCTGTCTACTACAGTCTGCGGTTGAAACCAATGTTTTTTCGCCCAATCTTGTCCCTGAGGTGAGGGGTGAGATCGGTGCGCCTCCAGAAGATCGTATAGCTTATCTATCCCTTCGGCCCTCTTCACCCTCAGGAGGTCACACCTTAATTGTGCACTTTCTGTTCTCCGAGAATCCTGTCCGTGACGCCAATTTAAAAAATGTCACGATCCACTGTTGGGTTCCACAGTTTGGCGTAAGTTGAGCCCCCTTGCTTTCTAACCAGCCTCAGATAATCCTGGGTGGCTAGGGGCGGCCGGGCTTAACTTCTGAGTGATGTTCAATTCAATGTGTTATCGTGACCAGGTTCGCTGTATTCTCGGGAACAGAATTAAGGCTCAGAACGGAGTCACGTGCCAAGTCACTTTATTTGGCCGCCAACAAGTACGCAAGAGAAAAGGAGAGAAAGAGTAAAAAAGGAAAAAGAGAGAGTTACAATAGCTACCACCACGGATCTGCGGCATCCCACCAGCCCAATGTATCTCCAGTCCGGTGGGGGAACGTCCCCACTGGTCTCTGCTGGTTCCGCCATTTGTAGCATTGTCCCGCTGCAGAGTCAATGAGCCCCACTCGGCAGTGGGGCGCATGTGCAGTATCGTCACTAGAGGGTGCTCCATGCTTCCAGAGGGTTCCAGGAAGCCCAAACCCCCTCCCCCTCTCCCTCCCCCTCCTCCCCCCCACCGTGTTGTAAGATGACCCTGGGGCCAGGCACATGTGCAGAGGACTGGGCCTGTGTGCTCAAAGGCAACAAGATATAAATATAGATATGTTCCTATTGGGTAGAACTTCCTCCGTTGCCGTCGTGGTGAAGCCTTGGTAGTCAAGCCATCCTGCCGACAATGCTGAGACAAGTTTCTAGTCCCTTACAGGGGTGGACACCACGGTCTCCCAGTGGTGAGCCCTCTGCACAGGGAACAAGCACCACAAGCGCAGAGTGGGGCTCTGGGCGCTCTGCTTGCTGCACCAGTGGGAGGCTTGGGCACGAGCTAATGCAGAGCAGCAGCTTGAGAGCTGGAGGCACGGCTAGGGCAGGCGCAGGAGGGAAGAGTGTCCTGCAGCACCAGGCACCTCCCCTCCTGCACCCCCTCATCACCATTTGGAAATAGAGCCTCTTTTGGAACACCGATCTCTCACCGGCACAGCAAGGACAGAGGCCCTGCCATGGAGAGGTCCCATCCTGCCACAGGGATATACACCATCACCCCCACGTCAGTGTCACAAAGGCACCAAGAGCGCTGCCATGTCTACAGGCACAAAGGCCAGCACCAAGGGAGCCCATCCATCTTACAGCCTGGCAGAGCACCATTAGACCATTCACGGGCCACGTCACCTTCTCTCACACGTGCACGCTTTGAATCCCTTTGGGTGGCCTGCCTACAGTCACAGGCAGATAGGGCAAAGATAGGTCTAGGAAGGCTCCTGGAGTGTGTGGAAGATGATAACCTCCTGACACGGCTGGTGAGGGAGCCAACTGGGGAAGGCTCCCCGCTGGACACGTTGTTCACGAACAGAGAAGGGCTTGTGGGGGATGTGATGGCTGGATGCCGTCTTGGGCACAGCAATCATGAAATGATGCAGTTGTTGATTCCTGGAGAAGTAAGGAAGGGGGGGCCAGCAGAACTGCCACCTTGGGCTTCCGGAGGGCAGACTTGGGCCTGCTTAGGGGCCTGGTTGACAGAGTCCCTCGGGAGGCAGGCCTGAAGGGCAAAGGGGGCCAGGAAGGCTGGACATTCTTCAAGGAGGAGCTCCGAAAGGCACCGGAGCAGGCCGTCCCCGTGTGCCGAAAGACGAGCCGGCGAGGGAGAAGACCGGTCTGGTGGAACAGAGAGCTTTGGCTGGAACTCAGGAAAAAAGCCCAGAGTGTTTATGTCCTTTGGCAGAAGGGGCAGGCCACTCAGGAGGACTACAAGGATGTTGTGAGGTTACGCAGGGAGAAAAGTAGAAGGGCCAAAGCCCAGCTACAACTTAATCTGGCTACTGCTGTAAAAGACAATAAAAATGAATTCTATAAATACATGAGCAACAAAAGGAGGGCCAAGGAGAACCTCCATCCTTTATTGGATGCAGGAGGAAACAGAGTGACAAAGGATGAGGAAAAGGCTGAGGTACTTAATGCCTTCTTTGCCTCAGCCTTTAAGAGTAAGGCAGGTGTTCTCTGGGTACCCAGCCCCCTGAGCTGGAAGGCAGGGGTGGGGAGCAGAAGGAAGCCCCCATAATCCAAGGGGAAACGGTTAGCAGCCTGCTAGAGCACTTGGACACCAACAAATCTATGGGGCTGGATGGGACCCGCCCAAGGGGACCGAGGGAGCTGGTGAACGTGCTCACCAAGGCACTTTCCATCATTTATCAGCAGTCCTGGCTAACTGGGGAGGTCCCAGTTGACTGGAGGTTAGCAAACATGTCACCCAGCTACAAGAAGGGCCGGAAGGAGGATTTGGGGAACTACAGGCCTGTCAGCCCGACCTCGGTGCCAAGGGAGGTTATGGAGCAGATCATAGTGAGTGCCATCACGCAGCACGTACAGGACAACCAGGCGATGAGGCCCAGTCAGCAAGGGGCCATGAACGGCAGGTCCTGCTTGACTAATGTGGCCTCCTTCTATGACAAGGTGACCCACTTAGGAGATGAGGGAAAGGCCGTGGATGTTGTCTACCTAGACTTTAGTAAAGCCTTTGGCACCATTTCCCACAGCATTCCTCTGCAGCGACTGGCTGCTCGTGGCATGGACAGGCGTACTCTTCACTGGGTAAAAAAATGGCTGGATGGCTGGGCCCAAAGAGCTGTGGTGGATGGAGTTAAATCCAGTTGGCGGCCGATCATAAGTGCTGCTCCCCAGGCTCAGTAGCGGGGCCAGTTCTGTTTAGTATCTTTATCAATGATCTGGGCGGTAGGATCGAGTGCACCCTCAGGAAGTTTGCAGGTGACACCAAGTTGGGTGGGAGTGTTGATCTGCTTGAGGGTAGGAAGGCTGTGCGGAGGGACCTGGACAGGCTGGATCGATGGGCTGAGCCCAGTTGTATGAGGTTTAACAAGGCTCAGTGTCGGGTCCCGCGCTTGGATCGCAACAACGCCATGCAACACTCCAGGTGTGGGGAAGGGTGGCTGGAAAGCTGCCCGGCGGAAAAGGGCCTGGGGGTGCCGGTTGACAGCCAGCTGAATATGAGCCAGCAGTGTGCCCAGGTGGCCAAGAAAGCCACCAGCGTCCTGGCTTGTATCAGAACGAGTGTGGCCAGCAGGAGTAGAGAAGTGATCGAGCCCCTGTACTCGGCACTGGTGAGGCCGCACCTGGAATACCACATTGAGTTTTGGGCCCTCTACACTACAAGGAAGACATTGAGGTGCTGGAGTGTGTCCAGAGAAGGGCAATGAAGCCAGTGAAGGGTCTAGAGCACAAGTCTTCTGTGGGGCGGCTGAGGGAACTGCGGCTGTTTAACCTGGAGGAGTCTGAGGGGAGACCTTCTCGCTCTCTACAACTACCTGAAAGGAGGTTGTAGTGAGGTGGGTGTCGGTCTCTTCTCCCAAGTAACAAGCGATAGGGCAAGAGGAGATGGCCTCAAGTTGCACCAGTGGAGGTTTAGGTTGGATATTTGGAAAAATTTTGTCACTGAAAGGGTTGTCAAGCACTGTAAGAGGCTGCCCAGGGACGTGGTTGAGTCACTGTCCCTGGAGGTATTTAAAAGACTTGTAGGTGTGGTGCTTAGAGAGATGGCTTAGTGGTGGACTTGGCAGTGTTTGGTTAAGGGTTGGACTTGATGATCTTAAGCGCCTTTTCCAACCTCAAGGATTTGATGATTCTATATTCCCTCCACTTGAGCGCCTCCTGCCCCGCTCCCTCAGGTCCTCACCACCTCGAAAAGAGAGACTTAACGCAGAACGGCACTTTGGGGCATGCTCCCACTTACTGACATGCCCTCCCTCTCTGTGCCTCCAGAAGGCTTTTCACAGGAGGCACATCGCGTGTATGGCTCTGCATGTGCCGAGCGAATGGAAACATGGCACCGCGTCAGCCTTGGCACATATGCAGCAAGGCTAAAGAAAGATTTTGGGGTGTCTGGATCTCAAGGCATGCACTCACGCAGTACAGGCCACGTTTCGCGGAGGCATGATCCGCAGCGGAGTGCTCCAGCACGGTGTACAGGGCGCTCTCCTGAACAGGGGAAACGTCAGTGGAGCAGAGAGACAGGGGCCCTGGCACGGCCTCTTGTTGTGGTTTAGCCCCAGTCAGCAACCCAGCACCACGCAGTCACTCGCTCACTCCCCCCTGGTGGGATGGGGGAGAGAATCGGAAGAGTAAAAGTGAGCCAGCTCATGGGCTGAGATAAAGACAGTTTAATAGGTAAAGCAAAAGCTGCATGCGGAAGCAAAACAAAGCAAGGAATTCATTCACTGCTTCCCATGGGCAGGCAGGTGCTCAGCCATCTCCAGGGAAGCAGGGCTCCATCACGCGTAACGGTTACTTGGGAAGACAAACGCCATAACTCCGAATGTCCCCCCCTTCCTCCTTCTTCCCCCAGCTTGATATACTGAGCATGATGTCATATGGTATAGAACATCCTGTCGGTCAGTTGGGGTCAGCCGTCCCGGCTGTGTCCCCTCCCAGCCTCTTGTACACCTGGCAGGGCATGGGGAGCGGAAAAAGTCCTTGACCAGTGTAAGCGCTGCTTAGCAACAACTAAAACACCTCCGCATTATCACCCCTGTTTCACAGAATCACAGAATCACAGAATGGTAGGGGTTGGAAGGGACCTCTGGAGATCACCTTGTCCAACCCCCCTGCTTGAGCAGGCACACCTAGAGCAGGGGGCACAGCAACGCACCGAGGCAGGTTTTGAAAGTCTCCAGGGAAGGAGACTCCAACCTCCCTGGGCAGCCTGTTCCACTGCTCCATCACCCTCACAGTAAAGAAGATTTTTCTCATATTGAGGTGGAACATCATATGCTCCAACTTGAGCCCATTGCCCCTTGTCCTGTCATTGGGCACTATTGAAAAGAGCCCGGTCCCATCATCCTGACACCCACAAATCCAGCACAAACCCAAAACACAGCCCCATACTAGCTACTACAAAGAAAATTAACTCTATCCCAGCTGAAACCAGGACACCACTCCACCCCCCTTGCTTGCCCTTGCCAGGGGCAAGTTGGTAGCCAGAGACAGGAGCCGCAGGATCTTTTCCACTTGCACCTGGGACACGGTTTGCGTCTTGCTGGATCGTCAGGGCTTGCAGGGCTAGGTCCAAGAAGGAATCCAGGAGGAGAAGAGGGAGGAGGAGTTGTGTCCCTGCCCAAGGGCTCATAGCTCTTCTTTTCAAGACAACATACAGCTAGACCACCTGGCCCAGAAAACTTTGCACTTCCCTACGTAAGTCAGGGACATCCACCTACAGTCCCCGTTTTCATGTTAATTACGGTTGTGGGGGGGTGTCTGCCCGCTTTGTCAAGAGAGCCCCTGGGAGCTCGCTCCTGCTGGGCAGGTTTGTCCTTGGTGTGATGGCCAGGACCCGCTGAGGTGGGCGTTGGGGACGAAGGCTGGGGCCTGCCGGCTGGGTGATGCTGCTGTCATGGCAGTGAGCACAGAGGACAGGTCACAATGGGAGCTGTGCCCAGGGGCAGCACCAGGCAGCCCCTTCTGCTGTTGGACTTGGGCGATCGGTGGGTGCAGCATGCAGGGGGGAAGGCTGGGCTGGATGGGGGACGGGGCAGATGGCCAGTGGGTTTCTAACCCGGAGTAAGAGCCGAGCCCCTCGGGGCAGGGCACAGTACCATCCTCGGGGCAGGGGACAGAGGTGCTCGGGGCTCGCGGTGCTGGCAGGTGCCCAGGGAGGCTTTGGGGATGTGCCGAGTGCCCACATCTCCACAGGACACTTGCATGTCAGGGGTGGGGCCCCGGGAGACTCGACTCTGCTGTCCCTTCCCTTTCACGGGGCACAGCGCAGCCAGGGGCTGGCCATCAGGGCGGCTTGGGCAGGGTGGGCCCCACGCTGTCTCCAGCCAGGGCCCGTGGCCCCTTCAAGCCTGTCGACACCAGTGCCCAAACGCTTTCCTGGCACAGCCCGTCGCGCCCATCCGTGGGGTGCTCAGAAGCGCTGCCCTTGCTCCCTCCCGCCTCCCTCACCCCCTCTCCCAGCTTCAGGTGCCTCATGCCCCGCTCCCCCAGCCCCGTCCTCCCTCCCAGCCAGCCCTGCTGAGCTCCCTGTTCTCCCACCTCCTCCAGGCCATGGCTGTGGCAATCGCCCTCGTTCTGTCTCTGCTGGCCATCCAGCATGGGCTGAAGCACAGTGACCAGACAGAAGTGGCCACGGCCAAGCGGATGCAGCAGCGTGAGGAGTATCTGCATCAGGAGATGACTCGGCTGCTGCGGGAGATTGAGCAGAGCAGGGGCACGGAGGAAGCCACGCTCCGTTCTGTGTTGCAGCACCGGCTGTTCCAGGCTATTGCAGGAATCGCGTCCCTGTTGGCTGCGTTCCGCTGGCTGACCATGGAGATAGCGCTTGCCGTCAACAGATACAGTCAGGAGGACGGCTCCAGCAGTGACGAGGATGACGTGCAGGAGGAGGAAGCCCTCGATGGCGCACACGCTGTTGTCAGGCCTTTGGCTGTGTCCACCCCATGGGCAGCGCAGGGCCTGCCCGACACGTGCCAGATGCTGAAGGAGCTGATGGGTGACCTCCTTGGTGTCTGCCAAGTGCTTGGCAAGAAGACTTTCATGCCACAGATGCAGCCAGCCATTGGGATGGACGACACCTACGAAGCCTGGAGCGTCCACGAGAACAGCATCGCCTACCACCTGCTTGTGTTCCTGCAGCCGCCCCCCGGGCATCGTTTCAGCCTGGAGCTGCACACCACAGGGCAGCTGCCAGCAAGGCACTCCAGCATCCATGTGGCGCTGGAGTGCATCTGCTCGAGGGAGCAGCTGCTGGGGGATCCTTTGTGCTTTCTCCACCACGCTGACGACACGCTGCAGAGGGACCAGATCTCATGCCTCCTACGCACCCTCTGCACGGGCTCCTGCTTAGATGTGGAGAAAATCGCCTGCTGGGTCCAAGCGTTGGTGAGATCAGCCTGGCTGCTTTTGCCTCAGTCGCACCACTGCCAGCTGATGGTGCTGCCCTCCTCCCAGTCCTGCAAGTTCCAGCTGACAAGCGCCTCCAAGATAAACATCTTCGCTGAGATGACTTTTGCAGTGCAGCAAGGCACCTCAGGCGCCTACCTGAGACTTAAGTAGGCGGAGGCCAGCTTGACCAGCAGCACACCGCGGCCCGTGAGCTGCGCTGTTGTCGAGATGCAGCTTTTCAGGCTCACGGCGAGGCACGCCCAGCAGGACAATTTCCACCTCAGTGGACTGCAGCTTGGCACCCATATCCTGGTGGTCACACACAGGCTTTTTCACCCATGCCTGTGACCCTGCGGACCTCTCCCTCTGGTGGGGCCCAGGTGACAATTTTGGACACTGGGACAGAGAATCTGCTCATCCCAGAGACTGCCTGGGGAGTTCTGTGCCGCAGAGCTGAGCAAACTAGGCATGGAGATGGCACCGCTCAAGAGGAGCTCAGCATAACCAGGGCTTGGGGAATCTCCCGCGGTCCAGCTGAAGATGGCATTGCAAGTGAGGCTCCTGTTACCACCTGTAACAGGATGGGGCCGCCCATCCTGTTGGAGAGAGCCGATCCCCTCTGGGACCCTTACGTGATGCAAAGATGACAATAAATCAGCTTGTTTTAACCAACCCTCTGCCTGTGAGTATCTGTGCAACACTTTGGTGGGGAATGTGGGCAGGTAGCAGGTTGCTACCTGCTCGGCTGCGGAAGAAGCGGGGTGGCTTTTTGAGATAAGTAAGTAGTACCAAAACAGAATATTTCCACTAATCCCTTTTTACTTTTTTATAACAAGCCTATAACAGTGATGAATAGATAGCGATGTCGATTCAGGTGTCCATATACAGGTATGTGCAGCTTGCTGGCTATCGATAATATTTGAAGGGGACCGGCAGATTGGAAAAAGATTTTCCAGGAAACTCAGGCCTTTCCAGTCTAGCAGTTTCAAGTTTGCTGCAATATCCCACAGAACCTACATGAACACCACACTATTATTACAGAAGTTCAACATCTCAATTCCAGCCTTATTTTCTGCTCTAGGGAGCCTCACAGTAGCATTTTTCAGCCACTTTGCCTCTATAACTGGGTAAGCTGGAACAGACTGTCTTACGTAGGATCAGTTCTGGGTCAATTCTAAATGCTTTTGCATCTAATGTCAGGAAGAAGGATTCAGATCTACTCAGAGTGTCAAATAAAACATGTGTATCACAATCATATAATTTATCACCAGTTGACAAAAAAGGCCTTGCAAAGGATTAATTTTTCCTCAGTGTAAAGATGAGACCCAATCACAAAGGAAAATTACTTTTTTTCTGAGCTTATCTAGCTAAGAATGCTCTGTCCAGAAACCTATGCTGCTTCTATTAATGTTTAGGGTTTAGAAAAATGAAGGAACTGCTATGTGACCAGCTAGAAAATTGTAAAGCTAAGACAGAACCAATGCAATCCTACACATGCAATGCATACCACAGGCTCATCTGTGAGGCACCTGCCCACAGAACAGATTTTTTACAAAATGGTGTTCCATAGTCTCTTTCAGCAAACATACTTGGACTCAGTGATCAGGAAGAAAGCAAGTTATCTTTGCTGAGTAAATGAGATTGACTGTGTATCAATGACACTAGTAATACAGCTTAAAAGAAACAGCTCCTAACAGAATGTTTATGCATACAAATGATAATTATTAATAAAAATTCTTTCCTACACCCCCACTGAGAACACAAAATAAAATGAGATTTAAAAGAAAACAAATGCTGCCACCTAGGGAGCAAGATGGAAATCCACAAGTTCAAGCCCTTCATTCTGACTTGTCTCCCACAGAATTCAGACCATGGTTCCCCCACTTAGACCTCTCCCTTCTGCTTTTGCTCACGTTTCTGTGCCACCCAGGACAAATGGAGCTGCTATATAATAATACAGGATAACGCTACGCTGGTACCTAAGGAAGAGAGAAGTCTCTCCTGGGTGACTGTTTATGGCCAGCAGCTTTGGGTAGATGTTCTCCAACAGGCAAGGTTTTTTCCACAGCTGGCAATATTTTTTGAACCTTAAATATTTCAGTGGAAGCATGGTGGGTTTGATACGTTTCTGTCAACCCACGAGAACTTCAGGATTCCCAGTCCTAAAAGGCTGCCAGCACTTCAAGGAGAGATGCTTTCCTCCTTGCGCAAACAAAAGTGTGTTACTGCCTTTGGTCAAGAAAACCTGCAAACCCTCAAAAAAGTGCCTGAAGCAAAGGGGCTGAGCACTTCCAAACTACTCACGACTAAACTGGGAGCTGGAGCCCAGTTGTCCCAGAAAACACACCTGCAGTGTCTGCTGAGCAACAGTGCACGGAATCCAGGGAACATTTTGGTTATGTATGTTTCCTGGACAAAGGTGTTTTTTAATATTTCCACAGGAGGAAGAGTCAGGAATTTAATCAATTTAAAAAAGCTCTTCTTGTAGCTCAAGAAGGAACAAACCCATTCAAATATACCTTTCATTAGCAAAAGCCAGTAAGATATCTTTTGACCTTCATTTGGTCTAGATGGATGGTTGCACATTCTCCTCCCAGTCAGATCAAAGCTGTGCTGACCCTGGGAAGCTAGAAAATATAATAAAATCCTAATCAAAGAAAATATTATCCAACCATCTGAGCTCAGACAGAAAAGAGATCTTTTAGTGTCTTGTTTCACAATCATGCCATTCAGCTAGTATAATCCCTTGTTAGCCTCATGCAGATGTAATAAGCTCACAAGAATGGTTAGCACAAGGTTTGTTGATGTATAGAGGTTACAGTAACATCCTTCTGTGTTACTGACATTAACTAGTTCATAAATGCCACGAGTAGATGCCAGTCAACACCCTGAGCAATCGAAGTGACATATAGATTTTAGTGCAGCTGGTAAATCAAACGTGGTGGTCACCAAACACTGGTGAGTTGTCCTGTACTAGTCAATTTTTAATTTCAAGGAGGCTGTGATTTTATCAATTCCTGCCAGAGCCAGGCATGGCATGGCTCATTGCTATACACCAGTCTCTGTTAAAGAGAAATAGAACCTCTTTGCTCCAGCTGGAAATGTACATTTAAACAGTTTGAAGAACAGCAAGAAATATAAAGCACAATTTAAAACACAAGAGAGAGCTAAAGGAAAGTTGTGCAACGTAGCTACAGCAGTGCCAACAAACATTCAGAACTGTTCCATCCAAAAACCAGTTTGCCTGGAGGGTGAGTAACAGTAAGATACATGAAAAGAAATGTAAAATTAAAAGAACTTTACAAAAATAAGGAGATTTTGGGAAGCTCCTGCTTTCAATGGTTCTGTTTATTTATTACAATAAGAAGAGAAATGTAAAAAGTTTAAAAGAAAAATAATCTCAAGAGAAAAGAAATACTTCTCCCTTGGTTTAGTGGAAAAGTTAATGCCACCTGCTCCAAGGAGCTCTGGGTACCAAGAATGAGAGGGTTGCTAGACCCAGTGCAATGTGGCTACGGTCTCAGCACCTGGGTACTTCATCACTGACCAGTAAATGTTCATCAGGCATGAAGTATGCCATACATCTCTGCCTGCACTGCTGTTGCCCAGCAAAGCCTGATGAAGCCATTGTCTGGGGCCAGGGCAAGAGCAGGTGCCACTTGGCTTGGATCAAAAGGTAGAAGCCACCCGTTTATTACCAATGCACCGTAAGACAACCCAATTACAATTCAAGCAACATGCAGAAAACAGAGGTATTTAGCAGAACAGAAAGGAACAAACATAAGAAAGGCTATGTGCCCATGCGCATGATAAGTGGGTGAAGGAAAGGACCGAACCCCAGTGCTCACACACCCTCCCTGCAGGAAGGTCCGCCAGACCCACTCCAGAGTGCACCCTTTTATACGAGTCTTGAGTTTTCTGACTTTGCTTTGATGTTTGCCATGGGAAGCGGCTCTCGGGTGCCAGCTCAGGGCAGTGACACCAGTGCCCCAGGGAGCAGAGCCCAGAGGGCCAGGTGCCCAGGAGGCAGTGCATACCCCCTGCCCACACCTCCAGTGCTCTGAAACAGCCATTACTTGCGGCAGGAGCAGAGGATGCCCAGGTTGCTGCCCTCCACCTGCAGAACCTGCAGGTAGGGAGCCTGGGGCAGAGGCTTGGTACATGTCAGGCCACCACCACCAGTTTGGCAGCCGCCACATGAAACCCCTCTGGTGGCTCCCTGGGGGATGTTGGCGCCTGCCAGATCCTCCCAGAAACAATGAGCAGCTGCCACTGCCAGCACTGCCACAGTAGAGGTGCCGGGGCCTCCTTGTTCCCCGGTGCTGCTGTGGAAATGGCATTGGGTACCTATTCATTTCCTTCTCCAAACAACTGACTTACTGGTATAGAGTCAGGACATCTCTTTCTTACCCTATGATCTGTCTTGCATGAGAAAATAAAGCAGAGTTCAGGTTATAAGTGTACTATGGCTATGCTTATGAACACTGGTTTTAAAACACGGGAAGCCACTGAGGCAAAGGGTTCTGGAGGGGTGGGTCATGTCGGAGGATCCTTCCCAAAGCAGCAAAACCGCAGCAAAAAAGCATGAAGGCAAAAGCAAAAGCGCAGGGAGAGCGAGGGTAGCTCAGCCCTCACCCCAGAGCGGGAAGGAGTGAGCTCCTGACGGAGGCAGCTCTGACTCAGCGTGTGCAGGGACAAGAGCGAAGGCAGCAAAACGCCCACACGTACAAAAGCTGCCCTCAGGGAGCGCGAGCAACCAGGAGCGCAGTGCGGTGGTTCGAGAGGGTAGGGCACAGTCCCCTGCCTGGCTCTAAAGGCTCTAATGAATAACTCAGTGGTCATCGCCCCCCCCAGGAGAGGCCCTAGCCATGGTCTCCACTCGCCTGAGAACCACTGCCAGAAGGGATGTGGCAACTCAGGCGGAGACCCCACACAAACACAAGCTGTCCAGGTCTCTGGCTGCAGGGAGTGCCTGAGCCGGCACTTGCATCGGAGGGCAGCAGAGACAACAGCTGCTTGCAGCGTGACCAAGTAAATGATCTACTCTGCCTGGTGACAGAGCTGAAGGAGGAAGTGGAAAGGTTAAGGAGCATCAGGGAGTGTGAGAGGGAGATGAAGTGGTGGAGCCGCACCCTATCACCCCAGGGTCAAGTCAGCAGATGGAGGCTCCACAAGAAGCTCCACAAGGAGCAGAGGATCCCCTACCCTCTTGCCACCAAGCAGAAGGAGGGAACATAAGAGATGGGGGGAATGGAAACAGGTCCCCACTCAGGGCGGCAGGCAAATGCCCTCCCGGCCTCCCTCACCTTCCCAGCTGCCCTTACACAACAGATACAGGGCTCTGGAACTTGAGGACCAGGCAGATGAGGATGTAGGCGAAGGTCCGTCCGGGGGGTTGCCGAGGGAGAGTTGGTCAGCCCCATGAATTATGACTGCCTCTGTTAAGAAGAAAAGGAAGGTAATTGTTGTAGGTGATTCCCTTCTGAGGGGGACAGAGACCCCAATATGCCGACCAGACCCATCTCACAGGGAAGTCTGCTGCCTCCCTGGGGCTTGGGTCAGAGATGTTACTAGGGAATTCCCTAGTCTGGTACGGCCCTCTGATTGCTACCCACTCTTGGCTGCGCAGGTGGGCAGTGATGAGGCTGTGGAGAGAAGCCCAAGAGCAATCAAAAGGGACTTCAGGGCACTGGGGTGACTGGTTGAAGGATTGGGAGCACAGGTAGTGTTTTCCTCAGTCCCATCAGTGGCAGGGAAGAACAATGCTGAAAGGAACAGGAAACTAATCTGATGAACATGTGGCTCAGAGGCTAGTGCCATCGGTGGAATTTTGCTTTTTTTGATCATGGGGAAGTTTACATGGCACTGGGCCTGCTGGCGGCAGATGGAGTTCACCTGTCTCAAAAGGCAAAAAGCATTCTTGCAAATGAGTTGACAGAGCTTATTGAGAGGGCTTTAAACAAGGTTCAAAGGGGGAAGGGGGTGTAGCCAGGCCCACCAGAGAGGAGCCTAGGGGTGGCATGCATTGCCATTGGGGGTGAAACCAATTGCCCAGCTCAAGTGCATCTACACCAATGCATGCAGCATGGGCAACAAACAGGAGGAGCTGGAAGCCATTGTGCAGCGGGATAGCTATGACTTAGTTGCCATCACAGAGACATGGTGGGACGACTCTTACGACTCTTACGACTGGAGTGCTGCAATGGATGGCTATAAGCTCTTCAGAAGGGTTAGGCAAGGAAGGAGAGGTGATGGGGTGGCTCTGTATGTTAGGGAGTGCTTTGATTGCATAGAGCTTAGCAACTTTGATGATAAGGTCAAGTGCTTATGGGTAAGGTTGAGGGGGAAGGCCAACAAGGCAGATATCCTGCTAGTAGTCTATTATAGACCACACAACCAGAATGAAGACGTAGATGAAGTGTTCTACAAGCAGCTGGAGGAAGTATCACAATCGGTTGCCCTTGTCCTATTTACCATATGTCTGCTGGAAATACAGCACAGCAGAGAAGAAACATTTCAGGAGGTTCCTGGAGTGTGTGGAAGGTAACTTCCTGACACGGCTGGTGAGGGAGCTGACTAGGGGAGGTGCCTCGCTTGACCTCCTGTTCACAAACAGAGAAGGACTGGTGGGAGATGTGGTGGTTGGAAGCCTGTCGTGGTTTAGCCCCAGTCAGCAACCAAGCACCACGCAGTCACTTGCTCACTCCCCCCTGGTGGGATGGGGGAGAGAATCGGAAGAGTAAAAGTGAGCCAGCTCATGGGCTGAGATAAAGACAGTTTAATAGGTAAAGCAAAAGCTGCATGCGGAAGCAAAACAAAGCAAGGAATTCATTCACTGCTTCCCATGGGCAGGCAGGTGCTCAGCCATCTCCAGGGAAGCAGGGCTCCATCACGCGTAACGGTTACTTGGGAAGACAACAGCCATAACTCCGAATGTCCCCCCCTTTCCTCCTTCTTCCCCAGCTTTATATACTGAGCATGACGTCATATGGTATAGAACATCCCGTTGGCCAGTTGGGGTCAGCTGTCCTGGTTGTTTCCCCTCCCAGTTTATTGTGCACCCGGTAGGGCACGGGGAGCTGAAAAAGTCCTTGACCAGAGTAAGCGCTGCTTAGCAACAATTAAAACATCTCCGCATTATCACCACTGTTCCCAGCAAAAATCCAAAACACAGCCCCACACTAGCTACTATGAAGAAATTTAACTCTATCCCAGCTGAAACTGGGACAAGGCCGTCTTGGGCTTAGTGACCATGATATGATTGAGTTCTTGATTCTTGGCAAAGTAAGGTGGGGGTCAGCAGAACCACTACCATGGACTTCTGGAAGGCAGACTTTGGCCCATTCAGGGCACTGGTTGGGAGAGTCCCTTGGGAGGCAGTCTTGAAGGGCAAAGGAGTCCAGGAAAGCTGGTCTTTCTTCAAGAAGGAAGTCTTGCAGGTGCAGGAGCAGGATGTCCCCAAGTGCCACAAGAGGAACAGGCAGGGAACATGATCAGCCTGGCTAAACAGGGAGCTTCTGCTGACACTCAGGGAAAAAAAGGAGAGTCTACCACTTTTGGAAGAAGGGGCAGGTAACATAAGATGAATACAGAGACCTCATTAGGTCTTGCAGGGAGAAAAACAGTCAAGCAAAAGCCCAGCTAGAACTCAACCCGGCCCCTGCTGTAAGGGATAACAAAAAATGTTTTTACAAATACATCAACAAAAAAAAAGAGATTCAAAGAGAATTTCCATCCTCTATTGGATGTGGAGGGGAACATTGCAACTGAGGATGAGGAAATGTTGAGGTACAAAATGCCTTCTTTGCCTCAACCTTTAGCAGTCAGACCAGTTATCCCCAGGGTATTCAGCCCCCTGAGCTGGAAGGCAGGGACAGGGAGCAGAAGGAAGCCCCCATAACCCAGGAGGAAGAAGTTTACGACCTGCTGTTCCACTTGGACACTCACAAGCCTATGGGGCTGGATGGGACCCACCCAAGGGGACCGAGGGAGCTGGTGGACGAGCTCACGAAGCCACTTTCCATGATTTACTAGCAGTCCTGGCTAACAGGGGAGGTCCCAGATGACTGGAGGCTTCCTGGTGTGACACCCATCTACAAGAAGGGTGGAGGGAGGATTTGAGGAACTACAGGCCTGTCAGCATGACCTCGGTACCAGGGAAGGTTATGGAGCAGTTAATCCTGAGTGAGGTCACCAGGCAGGTGGAGGACAGCCAGGGGATCAGGCCCAGTCAGCAAGGGGCCATGAACGGCAGGTCCTGCTTGACTAACGTGGCCTCCTTCTATGACAAGGTGACCCACTTAGGAGATGAGGGAAAGGCCGTGGATGTTGTCTACCTAGACTTTAGTAAAGCCTTTGATACTGTCTCCCACAGTATCCTCCTAGAGAAGCTCATGGCTCATGGCTTAGACGGGCGCACTCTTCACTGGGTAAAAAAATGGCTGGATGGCTGGGCGCAAAGAGCTGTGGTGGATGGAGTTAAATCCAGTTGGCGGCCGATCATAAGTGCTGCTCCCCAGGCTCAGTAGCGGGGCCAGTTCTGTTTAGTATCTTTATCAATGATCTGGGCGGTAGGATCGAGTGCACCCTCAGTAAGTTTGCAGGTGACACCAAGTTGGGTGGGAGTGTTGATCTGCTTGAGGGTAGGAAGGCTGTGCAGAGGGACCTGGACAGGCTGGATCGATGGGCTGAGCCCAGTTGTATGAGGTTCAACAAGGCTCAGTGTCGGGTCCCGCGCTTGGATCGCAACAACGCCATGCAACACTCCAGGCTTGGGGAAGGGTGGCTGGAAAGCTGCCCGGCGGAAAAGGGCCTGGGGGTGCCGGTTGACAGCCAGCTGAATATGAGCCAGCAGTGTGCCCAGGTGGCCAAGAAGGCCAACATTGCCCTGGCTTGTATCAGAACGAGTGTGGCCAGCAGGAGTAGAGAAGTGATCGAGCCCCTGTACTCGGCACTGGTGAGGCCGCACCTGGAATACCGCATTGAGTTTTGGGCCCTCTACACTACAAGAAAGACATTGAGGTGCTGGAGTGTGTCCAGAGAAGGGCAATGAAGCCAGTGAAGGGTCTAGAGCACAAGTCTTCTGTGGGGCGGCTGAGGGAACTGCGGCTGTTTAACCTGGAGGAGTCTGAGGGGAGACCTTCTCGCTCTCTACAACTACCTGAAAGGAGGTTGTAGTGAGGTGGGTGTTGGTCTCTTGACACAGGTTATTGGACAAGAGGAGATGGCCTCAAGTTACATCGGGGGAGGTTTAGGTTGGATATTAGGAAAAAACCTAATTAGGAAAAATTTCTTTACTGAAAGAGTGGTCAGGCATTGGAGCAGGCTGCCCAGAGGGGTGGTAGAGTCACCATCTCTGGAGGTGTTAAAAAAACATATAGACATGGCATTTCAGGGCATGGTTTAGGAGGCATGGTAGTGTTGGGTTGATGGTTGGACTTGATCCTAGAGGTCTTTTCCAACCTTAATGATTCTATAATACAGTAACAGTACTTTTTTTCAACAGACAAGCTTATTTATTAAGACAGGCTACACAGAAGGTACATTCAAGGCATTGTTTCCATTTGGACTGTGGGACAGAGGGCCTGTGCCCCTCTCATTTTCTTGAAAAGTGGCCATCTGCCATATCAGCAGCTTCCCATCTTGAAAATTTGGACATCCTTTTTATTTTCTCTGCAAGCAGAAGAAAAATATTTTAGAA